>NC_091288.1:186422295-186747295 GCF_032444005.1 Ranitomeya imitator
ATTACTGTCAGTATGATACTACTATGAGCATAGAATATCATCGCTCTCGGCAGCACATCTGCTGTTAACACAGAATGTGAGGTGCTGCCCAAAATGATTTTAATGCCAGAGTGAACAATCCAATCGCTTGATGAATCAGTGTTTTGCTCGTTTGTCGGGTGATTGCCAGCATATTTATGGCTCGTGCAGGTGTCCATACAAATCGGTCCGAGCAGTATAGATCTTAGGCTTCTTTCACACTAGCGTCGGAATCTCCCCGTCGCAATGCGTCGGGGAGAAATTCCGACGCTAGCGTTTAGCGCATTGCACAATGGAGGCAGCGGATGCATTTCTCCGGCGCATCCGCTGCCCCATTGTAAGGTGCGGGGAGGTGGGGGCGGAGTTCCGGCCGCGCATGCGCGGTCGGAAAAAGCGGTCCGTCAGGAGCAAAAAACGTTACATGTAGCGGTTTTTGCTCCCAACGGTCCGCAGAAGCACGACGCATCCGTCGCTCGACGGATGCGACGTGTGGCAATCCGTCGCAAATGCGTCGTCAATACAAGTCTATGGGGAAAAAACGCATCCTGCATGCACTTTTGTAGGATGCGTTTTTTCTGCAAAACGAAGCATTGTGACGGATTGCAGAAAACGCTAGTGTGAAAGTAGCTCAGATCGGGATAGAAGCAGTCAGTTCATGCATTGCGGTCTGTGCTTGGATTGATTTACACAGACAACTAACGAGCCCTTCCACAATCCTATAATTGGACAACGAGTGTTCTAATGAATGCTCATTCCCAATTATTGGCTTGTTGAACTGAGTCATTACATGCCCAGGGAAGCATTTGTCGAGTTTACTTCTAAATTGGTGATTGCACATTAGTCCATGATTTGTTGGAGCAGCTTAATTTTTGGAGTGCAGAGCTAGCTGATGCGCCTGGGCCCTGAGTTTGAGTTCAACCAAAGTGCCCTTTACTGCAATAAAAGGCACCAGTATTAAAGGGAACCTGTCAGTTACAAAACCACTATTTACCTGCAAATATAGTGGTAATCTTCAAGTACCACAAATAGTGTTTTAATAATCTTTGGCAGTGTATCTGGAAATGTGGCTACAGGGGGAAAATAAAGTTACATTCTTCCATCAGCTGCTCACTTTTAGTCATCGGGGAAGTGCAGTGTCCTGTTACAATAACCACTCCCTGCACATTGTCTGCCAGCCTGCTCTACAGCATAAACAGAGGGAGAATATATCTTCCCATTCTTCCTGTAGCTACGCTTTAGGCTCTATTTACATGTCCAGTTACCATCTATTTGTTAACTATTTCCATTATTAAAAAAGCTGGATCCATTACAGAGCAAAAAGTGATGCACTACTTTCTGTTATGCATCGTTTTTTTCTCCATTTGTGATGGATCATTTTAAACAAGAAGCATCACAGAATGCCTCTAGCTTTCTGTGCTTAAAAAACTGATACATTGAAGCACGACATAACAGACGACCATTCCTTATTATCCATTTTGCACAGACTTCAATATTAGCAACCAGATCTGTTTTTTTTTCCAGCTGCACAAAAAACATCCATAACGTCTTTAAAACCCCTTCATGACATGAGCAGTACATGTACTGCTCATATCGTGTCTCCCCCTTTGATGTGGGCTCCGGCGGTGAGCCCACATCAAAGTCGCGACATGTCAGCTGTTTTGTACAGCTGACATGTGCGCGCAATAGCGGCGGGTGAAATCGCTATTCACCCGCCGCTATTAACCTGTTAAATGCCGCTGTCAAACACAGACAGCGGCATTTAACTACCGCATCCGGCCGGGCGGCCGGATATGACGTCTGATCTGATGATCGCTGCTATGTAGCAGAGCCGATCAGGCTATGCCAGCTTCTAGCCTCCCATGGAGGCTATTGAAGCATGGCACAAGTAAAAAAAAAATGTTTTTAAAAATATGAAAAAAATATAAAAAATATAAAAGTTTAAATCACCCCCCTTTCGCCCCATCCTAAATAAAACAATTAAAAAAAAACCAAACCTACACGTATTTGGTATCGCCGTGTTCAGAATCGCCCGATCTATCAATTAAAAAAAAGCATTAACCTGATCGCTAAACGGCGTAGCGAGAAAAAAATCCGAAACGCCAGAATTACGTTTTTTGGTCGCCGCGACATTGCATTAAAATGCAATAACGGGCGAGCAAAAGAACGTATCTGCGCAAAAATGGTATCATTAAAAACATCAGCTCGGCACGCAAAAAATAAGCCCTCACCCGACCCCAGATCACGAAAAATGGAGACGCTACGGGTATCGGAAAATGGCACTTTTTTTTTTTTTTTTTTTTTTTTTAGCAAAGTTTGGAATTTTTTTTCACCACTTAGATAAAAAATAACCTAGTCATGTTAGGTGTTTATGAACTCGTAATGACCTAGATAATCATAATGGCAGGTTAGTTTTAGCATTTAGTGAACCTAGCAAAAAAGCCAAACAAAAAACAAGTGTGGGATTGCACTTTTTTTGCAATTTCACCGCACTTGGAATTTTTTTCCCGTTTTCTAGTAAAAGACATGGTAAAACCAATGGTGTTTTTCAAAAGTACAACTTGTCCCGGAAAAAATAAGCCCTCACATGACCATATTGACGGAAAAATAAAAAAGTTATGGCTCAAGGAAGGAGGGGAGCGAAAAACGAAAACGCAAAAATGAAAAAGGGCCGCGACTTGAAGGGGTTAATAGTAGGAAAACACATATGGTTTTTCAGTAGAAAGATGTCTTAAATGTCAATTAATTAATTCAGTAAATGGCAGGATTTTTTTCCCCTGAAGTGCCTTTTTAGTGTTTTTTTTATAGTTTCCTGAGCAATTTTTTTTTTTACATTTTTTAGTATTTTTCTAGCATTTTTTTATTGGTATTTTGGAGATTTTTTTTAAAACTTCATTTAACAACAAATAAATCGTTAGTGGTTTTGCAAGCGAAAACGCCCAAACCCAGGCGTCTTCCGGGAGCCTTTTGAGAATTTCTATTGGCTTGTATTGTAAAGTAAAAGTATAGAGAGTAGAAAATGGCTGGAGATTGAGCAGGTCACTTCTTTTAACTGTTTGGCATCTTTGGAAGCGTTAGGGTACGTGCCCACGATCAGGAATTGCTGTAGGTTTGCAGCGTCAAGTCCGCGGCGGCCAGATGTTACAGCATAGTGGATGGGATTTCTAGAAATCCCATGTCCGCTATGCATGCATGTGTTCCTTCGGATCACCTGCGGACACTGATATGCGGCATGTCTTTCCAGACCGCAGCATGGCAATTTCTCTTGTGGAGACACTAGTCTCCACAACGGTGATGGAATCAACAGAATGTACAGTATGCTGTAAATCAGCAGGGTTCAGGGAACACATGCGGATTTACCTGCGTTCAATAGCGAACATACACTGCGTCCAAAGTGCTGCTAGTTCCTGATCTTGGGAACGTACCCTAAGGCTATGTGCACACGTTGCGGACTTGCCTCTGGAATTTTTTGTCATGATTCTGCATCTCTTGGCAGAAAACGCAGGTGCGGATTTTATGCGTTTTTTATGCAGATTTTGTGCGGATTTACTGCGGATTTTATGCGTTATTACCCTTGCGGATTTCTATAATGGAATGGGTACAAAAACGCTGCTGATCCGCACAAATAAATGACATGCTCCTTCTTTTTATCCGCAGCCTTTTCCGTGCGGAATTTTCCGCACCATTAGCACAGCATTTTTTTTTCCATTGATTTACATTGTACTGTAAATCACTTGCGGAAAAAAACGCTGCCGATCCACAGTAAATCTGCAATGTGTGCACATAGCCTAAAGATGTTCAAGACTGAACATATGAACAGCTGGTCATTTTTACATAGAGATGTATATGTTCATTCTTTTGAGCATTTTCTGGGCACTTTTTTCAGGTGGGTTTCGGAGTCGACCCATCTGAAAAGGCGTCATGTGCATATAAGCTAAAAATGGCATATGGTAGATATGGAGGACCAGGGTTGCCAATCATAAATAAATTTCAGATCAGTCCAAAAAATGTAAGGTTGTCCATGATTTTTTTGAAGATGAAGAAACATATAGAGACTATTTTTATTGTTAATATCATCATTTTATCATTTTACAGTGCATGCAGCATATCAGAATTATGGGCTGTAGACATATACCACTTATAATCATAATGATTTATTAAGGTTTTCCAATATGTACGTAAAAAATATTGTCCAGATGTGATTTTTTTGGTAAATTGTCCAGAAAAAATAAAACGTCAAGTTGGCAACCCTGGGGGAGCCTGGAAGAAATCTGCCATCATATTGAGCAGCATGGTGACTCAGTGGTTAGCACTGCAGCCTAGCATCGCTGGGGTCCTGGGTTCAAATCCCCCCAAGGACAACATCTGTAAGGGTATGTATCCAAGGACCGGATTAGCTGCGGATTGAATGCTGCGTACAACCGCAGCATTCAATCTGCAGTGGCCAGCTGTTACAGCATAGTGGAGGGGATTATGAAATCCCGTCTCCACTATGCGTGCGAACACGCATCTGGCGGCCCTGCGTTTCCGGACATGCGGCGCGTCTTTTTAGAACGCAGCATGTCCGTTTACCTTGCGTCAACGCTGCGTCGCCGCAAGGTAAATCAAAGGGCCCTATGAATGGGGTGCGGAGATTCCGGATGTGTGCAATGAACACATCCGGAATCACAGCGCCTATAGAAGGGGGCGGCGCTTTGGGCGGAGCAAGTTTTCAGCTTCGTCCAAAGCACTGGCAATCCGGAACGTGGAACCTTACCCTAAGAAGTTTGTATGTTCTCTCCATGTTTGGTGGGTTTCCTCTGGTTTACTCCCACACTCCACAAACTGATGGGGAATCTAGATTGTGAGCCCCAATGGCGACAACGATGATAATATATGTAAAGCGCTGCGGAATATGAAAGCGCTATATATGTAATGCTTAATAAATAAATTGGGAGCAAATATAAAAATGGTAATTCACTGAATTTGTTTTGTGAAGTCTGTTCCTGACCTACTTCCATTTCCATATATTTTATCACTATTTTTGTGCTGCTTGTTTGTGAATGCTCAGAAAAACTGAAGGAAATCATCCTGAAAACCATTCACAGAGATTCGATGAAAAGCTCCAGCATGTCCTCAGGCATTTCATTCACGCCACTGCTGTCATTAATGCCAAAAAAAAAAGCAGGTACAGATGACAGCAGAGCGAAAGATAAAAACTGAGCCAAACTGCTTTGTAATGTTTTTTTTTTTACTTCATTTTACACAGAATAATAAAGAAGCTGAATGAACTGCGGTATTATTTATTATTCCACAATATCAGCCATTGAAAAATAGGCCTCACTCAGGTCTCAAAAAAGCTGAGAAAAAAAAAAACAGGCCTCGTTTTCCATGACAACCAATCAGAGCTCAGCTTGCATTTCTAATACAGGTTTAAACAAATTAAAGCTCCACTCTAATTGGTTGCTAAGGAAAACGGGGCCAGTTTTCTGGTTGATACATGAATTTTTAAGGCGCCAACATTATTCATACTCATTTTTATCTTAAATGTGGGGTAATACAATGTTCGTTGATAAAAACATTACCATAACTTCACATTTATTTTTCACATATAACTTTATCAAAAACAGAAACACTGACATCGAAACACAGAACAGTAGTTATCTGGGCACATGGAGACCAAGCCACGAATACAGCCAATACATTCTTTGTGGATTTGCATATTTTTATACAATTAAATTAGATTGAACCTTTAGGCGACGTTTACACCTGGGTACGGGAATTCTTTTTCTTTGTTCAGTTTTTAGGAAAAGACAGACCAAATTAATTTCCAAAGCATATCTATTGAATAACAGAAGCAAATGGAAGTAGAGTAGCTCCATTGATTAATATGGGGTCTGTCTAGATTCCACTATGCATCAATTTAATAGAACATAAAATGCAGCAGGTAGAAATTTTTCCGTTCTAAGGGTATGTTCACACGTTGTGTTTTTGCCACAAAAAAATGCAGCGTTTTACCGTACCAGCAAAGTGAATGAAATCTCATTCAAATGTTGCTTATTCTTTCCTTGCAGATTTGATGCATTTCCAATTGACATAATTCGTTCAGGGTTTTTGGCAGCGTTTTTCGCTCATTAAAATGAACGGGGTAAATTGCAGAAAAAAAAGCCTAATTTACGCAGCATTTTTCCTGACAACGCTCGAGTATTTGCAGCAGATTTTTCTCCTGCAACTACGGAACGTGTGCATATACACATAAACGAACATATAGCAGACGACATAGTAATTAATGGGGTCCCTCTGTTTACTTGAGCCAGGTATGCAACTGATCTATTTTGCCCATGAATTCCATTTGTCGGTTCCTAAAACAGATAGATAAAAAGAATTGCCAAATGTAAGTGTGAACCCAGCCATTTTGTATAATAGATTCGGTACAGTAAGGCCACCATCAGCAAACCCTATAAAAATAAACAGTCTGAAAAATGACAACACAAGTTACAAAAGCAATTAATATTTTTTGCAGTGTTTAAAATTTAGGTTTACAGTGAGAAATCGGGCTTAGGGATTTAGGGATCGCTCACAGGAGCAAATAAATCGGACGAGTGCATTAGATGCCATACACTAGTGTGACTCCAGCCGTAGGCTGTGTGCACACGTAAGAAAAGAGGTGCAGAATTTTCTGCACAAAATCCGCATCTCCTGGCAGAATCCACAGCCGCGGATTTGCCGCGGTTTTTATGCGGATTTTGTGCAGTTTTTATGCGGAATTGATGCAGATTTTCTGCGGTTTTTGTCACTGCGGATTTCTATCATGGAGGGGTGCAGAAACGCTGCAGATCCGCACAAAAGAAGTGACATGCACTTCTTTGAAATCCGCAGCAATTCCGCACTGATTTTTCCGCACAGCTATTTTTTTACCCCATTGATTTACATTGTACTGTACATCACAGTACGGATCTGCAGCGTTTCTGCGCGGAAAAATCCGTTGCGGATCCGCTGCAAATCCGCATCGTGTGCACATAGCCTTAAGGTACAGATGGCGGCATATTTGCAATGACTTTGAAGCAGATAATACGCCAGGAAAACTCCAGCTGTGTTCTTTTTGAAGCATTTTTTTCTTTAGCATCTTTCTGGTCATTTTTTCAGCATCTTAAAAAAAGACTGAAGATATGCACAGCAAGTCATTTTGACATTGCAGTGCATATGTTCATTCATTTTGGTGTCTTTTAGCAGTTTTTCAGGTGGATTCCAGGCAGAATCCAGCCTGACAAAGATGTTGTGTGCATATAGCCTTAAACAGGCGCTCCCATCCATGTTTTTATTCTCTTAATATACTGCAATAACCTCATCATATTATGCAGCACTGTCTACTCCTGACCCAGTTGCTCCCTCCTCCCCTCCAAGAGGGACTTTTGCAGTGACTCATGCAAGGAAAATTGACCTCCCGTTTCTACATTGAGCTGAGAAGGATTCAGCTAGTATGTGTTTTAATCACGTGATGTCATAAACCTAATGGAAAAGAGAAGAATTAGCTGGGCAGAAATATAAAATGACCAATTGTAAGTGTATAGCGCTGTATAATATGATGATTGTAATATATTAAGAGGATAAAAATTTTGATTAGAGTTCTTCTTTAAAGGGGAAATACTGCTCAATTCACTTCTGCAATTGCAGGAAAGAGAAATTCTACGACGTGATGTCTACAGATATCTTCCGGTTCACGTGCGAGAGAACGTGGGAGATTTAAAAGGACTCAAAGGGATATTAATTGGAGTAAGGGCTCATACCCATCACCGTAATAAAAACAAAAACGGTCCAATATTGTTCCTGAAAAGTCGGACGAGTGTCATGCAAGTGGCATGCGATTTTCATACGAGCACAATCTGATTTTTATAACCTAGCATCCGATTGACATGCAAATGCAATCTGTATGCAATGCGATTTTAACATGAGATTTTACTTAGAGTAATTCTATAGATAGACAGATATAAATATATGAGTGATATACCGTATATACTCGAGTATAAGCCGAGATTTTCAGCCCAAATTTTTGGGCTGAAAGTGCCCCCCTCGGCTTATACTCGAGTCACGGTAGCGGTGGGGTCGGCGGGTGAGGGGGAGAGGGCGCTGAGGTATACTTACCTAGTCCCAGCGATCCTCGCGCTGTCCCTGCCATCCCACGGGCTTCGGGGCTGCAGCTTCTTCCTCTCTTCAGCGGTCACGTGGGACCGCTCATTAGAAAAATGAATAGGCGGCTCCACCTCCCATAGGGGCGGAGCCGCCTATACATTTCTCTAATCAGCGGTGCCGGTGACCGCTGATAGAGAAAGAAGCTGCGGCACCGAAGACAGCTGTGACAGGCGGGGACAGCGCGAGGATCGCCAGGACTAGGTGAGTATGTTATATTCACCTGTCCACGTTCCAGCCGCCGATCCATCTCCCCGGCGTCTATCTGCGCTCTGACTGTTCAGGTCAGAGGGCGCGATGACGCACTAGTGTGCGCGGCGCCCTCTGCCTGATCAGTCAGTGCAGAGAGACGCTGGGAGCTGCAATCAGCGAGGTAAGTATGACTTTTTTTTTGTTTATTGCAGCAGCAGCGGCCATGGCACAGACTTATACCGAGCATCTATGAGGCAATATGAACGCAGCAGAGCACAGTATGGGGCAGATATGGGGATATATGAACGCAGCAGAGCACAGTATGGGGCAGATATGGGGATATATGAACGCAGCAGAGCACAGTATGGGGCAGATATGGGGATATATGAACGCAGCTACTGATGTCTCAATTAATTTTACTTTTATTGGTATCTATTTTTATTTTTGAAATTCACCGGTAGTTGCTGCATTTCCACCCTAGGCTTATACTCGAGTCAATAAGTTTTCCCAGTTTTTTGTGGCAAAATTAGGGGGGTTGGCTTATACTCGGGTCGGCTTATACTCGAGTATATACGGTATATAATAAGTGCTTTGCGTGTGTAGCTTACTGTACATGTATTTTATTACTAAATAAATTATTTTATGAAAAAAATGGCATGGGATCACACAAAAGTTTATTAACCAGCAGAGGGAAAGTGAACAGCTGTGGTCTGATGTTTATAGCCAGGGAAGGGGGTAACTAACTGAAGCTTCCCAGGCTGTTACTATCAGCTCATAGGTGTCTACTAAGTCTTTACTGGTTATTAAAATGAGGAACTTCCAAAAATATGACATAGTGTCCCCCTATAATTATTACCAACAAAGGCTAGGCAGACAGCTGCAGGCTGATATTAATAGGCTGGGAAGGGGCCATGTATATTGGCCTCCTCACAGACTAAAAATGGTTCAATGGATTGAACTTAAAGGAGAGTATAAGTGTTTTTTATTTTTAATTCAATAAAGGTGTCTGTGTCATTATTTCAAATAAAGGACTTTATTTAGGGTGTTTTTATTTACTATATGACTATGGGGTTAGTAATGGGGGTGTCTTATAGATGCCTCTCCATTACTTAGCCCTGTGCTTCATGTCACCTGACAATACAAAAGGTGGCATCAACCCCAACCATATCACCCCACTTGCTGCTGCCACAGGGCAAGTGGGAAGAGCAAGGCCTAAGTGCCAGATTTGGCACATCTTATGAATGTGCCATTTCTGGGGTGGTTCACAGCTGATGTTTTAGTCTGGGACGGTGCCAATATCCATAGCCCTTTCCTAGCCTATTAAAATCAGCCCGCAGCTGTCTGTCTAGCCTTTGCTGGTTATTAATTATAGAGAGGCCCCAAGTCATTTTTTGGCGGTCCCCATTTAAATAACCAGTAAAGGCTAGGTATACAGCCGTGAGCTGATGTTAATAGCCTAGGAAGCTACATGGGTACTACCCCCTTCTCAAGCTATAAGCCCCCAGCTGTTTGCTTTCCCTCTACTGGTTATTAAAATGTCGAGTATCCCTCACTGTTTTCTCAGAAAATTATTCACTTATTAATTAAATCATGTACTTTAAGCTACATACAAACTGTTATAATTATATATGTCACTGACAGCTTTATATCTATCTATTCTATGTATAGAGTAGGGAAAATAAGTGTTTGATACACTGCCGATTTTGCAAGTTTTCCCACCTACAAATAATGGAGGTCTGTAATTTTTATCGTAGGTAACTTCAACTTTGAGAGACAGAATAAAAAAAAAAAAACTGAAAATCAAATTGTATGATTTTTAAATAATTTAATTGCATTTTATTGCATAAAATACGTATTTAATCACCTTCCAACCAGCAAGAATTCTGGCTCTCACAGACCTGTTAGTTTTTCTTTAAGAAGCCCTCCTACTCTGCACTCATTACCTGTATTAATTGCACCTGTTTGAACTCATTACCTGTATAAAAGACACCTGTCCGCACACTCAATCAATCACACACACCACTATGGCAAAGGCTAAAGAGCTGTGTAAAGACACCAGGGACAAAATTGTAGACCTGCACAAGGCTGGGATGGGCCACAGGACAATAGGCAAGCAGCTTTGTGAGAAGGTAACAACCGTGGGTCTAATTATTAGAAAATGGAAGAAACAGAAGATGACTGTCAATCTTCCTCTGTCTGGGGCTCAATGCAAGATCTCACCTCTTGGTGTAAGGATGATTCTGAGAATGGTCAGGAATCAGCCCAGAACTACAGTGGAGGACATTGTCAATGAAATGAAGAGAGCGGAGACCACAGTCTCAAACATTACTGTTAGTAACACACTACGCTGACATGGATTAAAATCCTGCAGGGCAAGGCCCGTTTGAAGTTTACCAATGACTATCTGGATGATCCAGAGAATGCGGTTAAAAACACTGGGAAACCGAAGAGCGTAATAGGGGCTTATCTGATGATAACAGAATAAAGGAATAAGGAATGCACTCATCAGGTAAAGTTGCACTGAAGCAATATTTATCGCGTAATATCATCTGCTGCAATACACCAGTCGCCAAGAGATCAAGAGCCTTATGGAACGTGATGGAGGTGTCATTCAATGGGCTACTGATGAAGACTCAATGCATATTAAAACTATGATGATCCAGAGAAGGCATGGGAGAAGGTCATGTGGTCAAAAGAGACCAAAATATGACTTTTTTGGTAATAAACTGCACTCACCGCGTTTGGAGGAAAATGAAGGATGAGTACAACCCAAAGAACACCATCCCAACTGTGAAGCATGGTGGCGGAAACATCATACTTTGGAGATGTTTTTCTGCAAAGAGGACAGGACGACTGCACTATATTGAAGAGAGGATGGATGGTGTCATGCATCGCATTATTTTGGCCAATAACCTCCTTCCATCAGTAAGAGCATTGAAGATGGGTCATGGCTGGGTCTTCCAGCATGACAATAACACGAAACACACAGCCAGGGCAACTAAGGAGTGACTCCGTAAGAAGCATTTCACGGTCTTGGAGTGGCCTAGTCAATCTGCAGGCCTGAACCCAATAGAAAATCTTTGGAGGGAGCTGAAACTTAATGTTGCCCAGCGACAGCCCCAAAACCTGAAAGATCTGGATGAGATCTGTATAGAGGAGTGGGCCAAAATCTCTCCTGCAATGTGTGCAAACTTGGTCAAGAACTACAGGAAACGTCTGACCTCTGTAATTGCAAACAAAGGTTTCTGTACCAAATATTACGTTCTGTTTTTCTATTTTAGCAAATACTTATTTTATACAATAAAATGCAAATTAATTATGTAAAAATCATACAATTTGTTTTTCTGGTCTTTATTTTTAGCTTCTGTCTCTCACAGTTGAAGTGTACCTACGATAAAAATTACAGACCTCTCCATTCTTTGTGGGTGGGAAAACTTGCAAAATCGGCAGTGTATTAAATACTTATTTTCCCTACTGTACGTGATTTTACTGTACGCAGCAGATGAAAAATGTCAGGTTTTCAAGGACATGGGTGTGTAATAATCGGATGGCACTCGCATGTTCCGAGCGCCGTGTGATTTTTTTTTTTATCACACCCATTGACTTGCATTGGCGAGTCTTGTCTGAGATACAAGGATAATCGCAGCATGCTGAGATTGTTTGTTTTTCTCAGTCTGATCTGTGGACTCATAGATTAGCATTGGTATAAGAGTGAAATTTGATTTCTTTATCGGATTGCACTCGTCTGTTTGTTTTGTAGATGAGTATGAGCCCTAAAGGTACCGTCACACATAGCGACGCTGCAGCGATACCGACAACGATCCGGATCGCTGCAGCGTCGCTGTTTGGTCGCTGGAGAGCTGTCACACAGACAGCTCTCCAGCGACCAACGATCCCGAGGTCCCCGGTAACCAGGGTAAACATCGGGTAACTAAGCGCAGGGCCGCGCTTAGTAACCCGATGTTTACCCTGGTTACCATCCTAAAAAGTAAAAAAAACAAACGCTACATACTTACCTTCCGCTGTCTGTCCTCGGCGCTCTGCTTCTCTGGTCTGGCTGTGAGCGCCGGGCAGCCAGAAAGCTGCTCTGCTTTCCGGCTGACCGACGCTCACAGCCAGAGCAGGAGGAGTGCAGAGCACAGCGCCGGAGGACAGACAGCGGTAGGTAAGTATGTAGTGTTTGTTTTTTTACTTTTAGGATGGTAACCAGGGTAAACATCGGGTTACTAAGCGCGGCCCTGCGCTTAGTTACCCGATGTTTACCCTGGTTACCAGCAAAGACATCGCTGAATCGGTGTCACACACGCCGATTCAGCGATGTCTACGGGGAGTCCAGCGACCAAATAAAGTTCTGGACTTTCTTCCCCGACCAGCGACAGCACAGCAGGGGCCTGATCGCTGCTGCGTGTCACACTGGACGATATCGCTAGCGAGGACACTGCAACGTCACGGATCGCTAGCGATATCGTCTAGTGTGACGGTACCTTAAAATGCGGGCTTGGACTGTCCTTAAGGCCTCTTTCACACGTCAGTGTCTCCGGTACGTGTACTGACAGTTTTCTCACGTACCGGAGACACTAACACACGTAGACCCATTCAAATGAATGGGTCTATGCACATGTCTCCGTGTTTTCACGGACCGTGTGTCCGTGTGCAAAACTCCGGCAGCACGTACCGCAATACGTCCCGCACACGTGCACACGGAGAGCAGTGTGCACTCTCCTCCGTGTGCAGGTACCGCCCGCAGGAGAGACAGCGCTACAATAAGCGTTGTCCCCCCCTGCGTGTGGTGCTGAAGCCGGCATTCATTCCTTCTCCCCAGCAGCGTTCGCTGGAGAGAAGGAATGAAAAATCAAGGGTTTTTTTTGTGTTAAAAATAAAGTTTGCTGGTCACCTCCCGCCTCCCATCCCCTGTGCGCCTGCCCGCTTGCCGAGAAATACTCACCCAGCTCCTGCGATGTATGCTCTCAGCGCCGGCAGCATGTCCTGTGTGAGCGGTCACATGGTACAGTGATGAATATGCGCATATACCATGTGACCACTCACACAGGACCTGCTGCAAGCGCTGAGAGCATACATCGCAGGAGCTGGGTGAGTATTTCTCGGCAAGCGGGCGGGCGCACAGGGGATGGGAGGCGGGAGGTGACCCACAAAGTTTATTTTTAACACACAAAAAAAACCTTGATTTTTCATATTCAGTGGCCAGTGTCAGGCAGCTGCTACAAAAGGCAAATAAAATAATGGGATGCATTAAAAGAGGCATAGATGCTCATGAGGAGAACATAATTTTACCTCTATACAAGTCACTAGTTCGACCACACTTAGAATACTGTGCACAGTTCTGGTCTCCGGTGTATAAGAAAGACATAGCTGAACTAGAGCGGGTGCAGAGAAGAGCGACCAAGGTTATTAGAGGACTGGGGGGTCTGCAATACCAAGATAGGTTATTACACTTGGGGCTATTTAGTTTGGAAAAACGAAGTCTAAGGGGTGATCTTATGTTAATGTATAAATATATGAGGGGACAGTACAAAGACCTTTCTGATGATCTTTTTAATCATAGACCTGAAACAGGGACAAGGGGGCATCCTCTACGTCTGGAGGAAAAAAGGTTTAAGCATAATAACAGACGCGGATTCTTTACTGTAAGAGCAGTGAGACTATGGAACTCTCTGCCGTATGATGTTGTAATGAGTGATTCATTACTTAATTTTAAGAGGGGACTGGATACATTTCTGGAAAAGTATAATGGTACAGGGTATACAGGTCCTTCTCAAAAAATTAGCATATAGTGTTAAATTTCATTATTTACCATAATGTAATGATTACAATTAAACTTTCATATATTATAGATTCATTATCCACCAACTGAAATTTGTCAGGTCTTTTATTGTTTTAATACTGATGATTTTGGCATACAACTCCTGATAACCCAAAAAACCTGTCTCAATAAATTAGCATATCAAGAAAAGGTTCTCTAAACGACCTATTACCCTAATCTTCTGAATCAACTAATTAACTCTAAACACATGCAAAAGATACCTGAGGCTTTTATAAACTCCCTGCCTGGTTTATTACTCAAAACCCCCATCATGGGTAAGACTAGCGACCTGACAGATGTCAAGAAGGCCATCATTGACACCCTCAAGCAAGAGGGTAAGACCCAGAAAGAAATTTCTCAACAAATAGGCTGTTCCCAGAGTGCTGTATCAAGGCACCTCAATGGTAAGTCTGTTGGAAGGAAATAATGTGGCAGAAAACGCTGTACAACGAGAAGAGGAGACCGGACCCTGAGGAAGATTGTGGAGAAGGACCGATTCCAGACCTTGGGGAACCTGAGGAAGCAGTGGACTGAGTCTGGTGTGGAAACATCCAGAGCCACCGTGCACAGGCGTGTGCAGGAAATGGGCTACAGGTGCCGCATTCCCCAGGTAAAGCCACTTTTGAGCTACAGAGAAGCAGCACTGGACTGTTGCTAAGTGGTCCCAAGTACTTTTTTCTGATGAAAGCAAATTTTGCATGTCATTCGAAAATCAAGGTGCCAGAGTCTGGAGGAAGACTGGGGAGAAGGAAATGCCAAAATGCCTGAAGTCCAGTGTCAAGTACCCACAGTCAGTGATGGTGTGGGGTGCCATGTCAGCTGCTGGTGTTGGTCCACTGTGTTTCATCAAGGGCAGGGTCAATGCAGCTAGCTATCAGGAGATTTTGGAGCACTTCATGCTTCCATCGGCTGAAATGCTTTATGGAGATGAAGATTTCATTTTTCAGCACGACCTGGCACCTGCTCACAGTGCCAAAACCACTGGTAAATGGTTTACTGACCATGGTATTACTGTGCTCAATTGGCCTGCCAACTCTCCTGACCTGAACCCCATAGAGAATCTGTGGGATATTGTGAAGAGAAAGTTGAGAGACGCAAGACCCAACACTCTGGTTGAGCTTAAGGCCGCTATTGAAGCATCCTGGGCCTCCATAACATCTCAGCAGTGTCACAGGCTGATTGCCTCCATGCCACGCCGCATTGAAGCAGTCATTTCTGCCAAAGGATTCCCGACCAAGTATTGAGTGCATAACTGAACATTATTATTTGTTGGTTTTTTTGTTTGTTATTAAAAAACACTTTTATTTGATTAGATGGGTGAAATATGCTAATTTATTGAGACAGGTTTTTTGGGTTATCAGGAGTTGTATGCCAAAATCATCAGTATTAAAACAATAAAAGACCTGACAAATTTCAGTTGGTGGATAATGAATCTATAATATATGAAAGTTTAATTGTAATCATTACATTATGGTAAATAATGAAATTTAACACTATATGCTAATTTTTTGAGAAGGACCTGTATACACTAGATTCCTTGATAGGGCGTTGATCCAGGGAACTAGTCTGATTGCCGTATGCGGAGTCGGGAAGGAATTTTTTTCCCCAAGGTGGAGTTTACTCTTTGCCACATGGTTTTTTTTTGCCTTCCTCTGGATCAACATGTTAGGGCATGTTAAGTTAGGCTATGGGTTGAACTAGATGGACTTATAGTCTTCCTTCAACCTTAATAACTATGTAACTATGTAACTATTCCTTCTCTTCAGCGAACGCTGCTGGGAAGAAGGAATGAATGCCGGTTTCAGCACCAAAAGCAGGGGACAGCGCTTAACTGTAGCGCTGCCTCCTGCACGTGTGCCACACTGATGTGCTACGTGAGCACACGGACACGGATAACTCCGGTACCGATTTCTCCGGTACCGAAATTATCTGGATGTGTGAAAGAGGCCTAAGACAGAAACTGAAATCTATGGCTGGTAGAGTATGTTGATGAACATGGCCTTTCATGACACATCAAAATTGGGAAGAAAAATCACAGATTATTTTTATGGCATACATCATCATTTTAAAAAATTGGCGCAAATTGCTTGAAACATTTTCCTTGCAGTACGTAGAGAAATAGTTAATTTTTGGATAAACTCCAAGAAAAAATCTGGGTTAAAAAAAACTTTTTTAATTTACCTCAGTAGAACATTCTGAAATAATAGATGATTACACATTCAAGACTCTCATTAGTAAGATAGAGAGGGGTTCATTTGTTATATGGACATCCCACTTGATTTCAATAAGAACTGTGTAATATTTCACTCCTCACAAATTACAGCTGTTCATTGGAAGCAGTCTCTGATCAGTTTACTACTAAGGCGCTGGATTAATCAAACCAGACAACTCCTTTGGTCATGTTTCAGCCCGTAAATTAGTATTATCTAGTAATAAATGAACATACTTGAATATCACTTGAGTATCTGGGTGTTCGGATGTGCTCGGCACTCGACAAGCATTGCTTGGTGCTTGGATTTAATGCTCGAATCTCCACCCGCATGTTTGGTACCTGTAAAACAGCCAATAAACATCCGGAGATTGCCTGCCAGACACTGTAATGTCATAGCCATCTTGGTAGTGGCATTTTTTGATTGGTTAGCTGCATTACCTCTTCAGAGGTTATAAAAGGACCAGCGCCGCAATGCTCGGCACACTGACGCCATTACACTGCTTAGGGACAGTTCTGATTAGATGGAGAGTGTCTAGGCATGTGTGACCAGTTTCAGGAATCTGAGTCCTCTAGTGGTGATACCACCATACTAAAAGTTCTTTCAAGGGCTAACCTTGTGCTCAACCGTTTCTATGCGATACATCCTGCATTTAGCCTAGGGCCAGCTGCTGGTGCAGGGAGAGTGGTTGAATGCAGCCTCTAGGCAGGGCTTAGGGCTTTGCAGTTCATTTTTAAATATATAGCTGCTGCAGGTGAACATAGTTTTTATTTTGGTGTGACAAAATTGACTGTATTGTCATCCATACAGTTTAACCTTCTTTGTGATAAATTACGGTGGTTTTAAACTAAAAAAAATGCTTTGTCTGCTGCTGGTGACCAAATATTTATTTTTTTGCGAAAAAATTGACTGTATCATTATCCATACAGTCTAACCTGTTTTGTGTTAAATTACGGTAGTTTTAATCTAAAAAATAAAAACACTTTACCAGCTGCAAATGGCTAAATATATTTTTTTGTGTGAAAAAATGACTGTATTGTCATCCATACAGTTTAACCTACTTTTTTTTAAATTCCAGTGGTGCTGGAGCACAAGAAACATACCCATCCATGACATATAGCTTCCTGTCCCACTTTGCAGGGAGGCATGGGACACCACTTCTGAAGCTAGACCAGTGCGAACTGGTGGTTTGTTGGATAGCAGATAATGTTTCCAGCATGCTTGCCAGCACCACCCAGTCTTCCACACGGTCCAGTCACACCAGCTAAGAGTCTGTATAACTTAATCCTCACCCTGATCCTCCTTCCTCCCACCATGTCGAGTCCCAGGAGACCAGTAATCTCATACTAAGACACTCCGAGGAGCTCTTTACATCATGATTTCTTGATTGTGGCCTTTCGCCCTTCATTTTACAATAGCAACAGGAGAACTTGCTGTTTAGTGATGCACAAAACTTAGAGCAGCCACAGTCACAAGAAGATGATGGTGGGGAATAGAAAATGCTGTCTAAGGAAGTAGATAATGATGAGATAGTTGCCGATATGTCATGTTGTTGTAAAGTCAGCAAGTCAGGAGGACCAGGGTGCGGCACTGCAAAAAGAGGTGGTGGATGAAGAAGTCACTTGTTGAAAGGAATAAAATACCAGATAGATCTGTGGCTCTCGCCGCTGAACCTACAACCAGACATGGTCACATGTGATAATGGCCGGTGGCGGCTAAAAAGTTGGCAAGCTCACACACGTACTATGCTTGGCCCATGTGTTCAACTTAGTAGTTCAGCTCACCGACTGGTGTGCAACATGTGCTGGAACTCCACATTGCACATGCTGGCAAGGCTTTTTGAGCAGCAGATGCATGTTGTTGAACACCAGCTCTAACACACCCGTTGGTATTCTTGTCAGACACTGCACATAACAACTGAAGAGTGGGCATGGATGTCTGACATTTGTGCAGCTCCTCAAGACTTTGAGGACTCAACAAAGATGGTGAGCGGCGATGATGCTATAATCAAAGCAACAATACCACTTCTACTTAAACAGTCGCTACTCACAATTAAAGATGAAGCTTTGCATGCGGACCAGGTGGAGATGGAGGAAGACATGAGACAGGGAGACACTACCCAGCCCAGCCTCATCTCATCTGTCTTTCAATGAAATAGGGAGCTATAATACCTTTGTACACGCCTAATGCCTTCAGATAACCATCAATACATGTTTAATAGCTTCCAGTACATTACATACACTTGCTTTTTCTCCTATTTCAAATATGACAGATTGCTGTAGCTCAGCTACCGTGAAATAAACAGAATAAACAACTTCAAAAATACATTTTGACCAGCTGTGAAAAAAAAATCAATAGTCATTTGTTATGCTGTAGCCATGTCAAGTGCACAGATAAGAAGCCTCAGGGTGAGAGTTGCAAAATTCAAATGGACTCTTCATGAGTGAAGACATTTTACATTCATAGTGTGCAGAAAGTGCAAGCTGCAAAATCTTGCCAAGATATGCCAATAAACACAATAAACGTCGCTTGCCTATAAATTAACTTTACATGAAATGTAAAGCAATCTAAACAGAGGATGAGCCAAAGAATATTGCCCAATTACTTGGCAAGGGGATTTATAGTAGAGTTTATCACAACTGCATAATCGTCATATTCACCACGATGCATCTGGATGTTCCTGTAGTAATGTTCATTGGAGTCACTTTATAAATCCTTTTTCTTAGCTACCAGAAGAAACTGGGACAAGGTGAAGCAATGGTTGACCACTACCTGATGGAGGATCTGTGCCAAACTTCATCCTGATCCTGCCTGGTGGAAGATCTTCTGCTGGTCGGACAGAAACAATAAACCTACGTCTAAAGGTTTCACACAAGATAATATAGATGAAAGGGTTAATACAACTATTAGCATACCCCATACTAATGGCCACACAATAAGCATAATGAAACGCTAGTGTAGGCTGGTCCATGACTAGTTGAATTATTTGTAGAACATAAAATGGAGCCCAACAGATGAAAAACACCAAGCAGATGGCTATAGCTGTCCTTGTCACTTTTTTGGTCCTTATCCTGGAGCTTCTCTGAGCCGTGAGGGCTTCTGAGGAAGCCATTTTGAGCAGAATTCTCCTATAAGCTAATGAAATAACAGCAAATGGGATGGCAAAGGCCAAAAAGAACTGATACAAGGTGTACCAATAAATATCACTTTCTGGATTGGGTAGGGTGATGCCACAGCCCAGGACTCCTCCAGGAAGGGAAATAAGTCTAGCATACATCCAAACCGGAGTGATACTTAGAAGAGACAGCACCCACAAGATGCAAATGACCATGATGGCTACAGGTGGCTTCCTGTATTTTGCCGAGGTAAATGGGTAAACTGTTGCAAGGTATCGGTCAATAGACATGGCTGTCAGTATATATGTGCTGGTAAACTGACTATTGGTATCCAATGCTGTGATAAGTGTACACATGGTTTCTCCAAAATGCCAAACACCATTACCAAGAAGTTGATGAATCAAGAAGGGCATCCCAAGAAGAAAGAGTAAGTCTACCACTGAAAGGTTGATAATAAATATGTCAGGAACACTGCTGGTACACCGGAATTTGGATTTCTTGAAGACGGTATAGATGACGACACTGTTACCAATAATTCCCAGCAAGCAAATAATTCCAAAAACAGTTGGCATTATTACGTTGGCATAGGCGACATTGCCACTAGGATCTGTAATGAGAAAAATAATGGGTTAGAAAAATATACTTTGCCTACAATGTATTGCACTATGGCTCTTTTTATATATTTTCTTGACCAAGCATATATATGTCAAGATATTTAGTGAATAAAGGCAAGAGCTGATGTACTGTAGCTTCTTAAGATAGTAACACAAGTAGGACATCAGAAAAAGTGTATGTAGGGTCATAGAGCTGCTTGGCTGGTCAGCGATCTACACGTTTTGGAATATATCATATACGGTGATACATGGCCTCAGGATTCAGAATTATCAAAATTGTTCCTTCACAGGTAATATCTGTATTCAGTGAAGACAAATTTTTACATTACTGAGATAAGAGATAACAGTTGCTACTGATATGATTCCTAGTAGACTGGAGGGTGAGGAGGAGTGAAGATGCCTTACCTCTAGCTCCTCTCTACGCCTCCCTCGTTCCCTCCACATAGAATCTTATTAGTCCCAAATGTCATCTCCTATCTCAGTAATGTAAAAATCTGTCTTCACTGAACACAGATTTTACCCATGAGTACAATTTTGAGAATGAATAATCAGCCTTGGTCAACAGAGAAGCAGATTTTTCTGATAAGATATATTACATAAGTTTCTCATTTTCATGTACACCATTGATTTATAAAATTTATAATTAATAATACTTAACAATTAGTGATGAGTGAGTGTGCTCGTTACTCAACATTTCCGAGCATGCTCGGGTGTTCTCCGAGTATCTTGGGCGTGCTCGGAGAACACCCGAGCATGCTCGGAAATCTCGAGTAACGAGCACACTCGCTCACCACTATTAATAATTTATCATTAAAATGATGGTTACTCTTTAAGGTTTTGATTTTTTTTTTATATAACCAAAGAACATCAGTACTAATCTAAATAATTGCACTTAATTTTCTGTTTATTAATAAGATAGATATTAACTAGGCTCTGCGATTTAATTCTTCAGGGTCGGGAGTCCCTATTCACAACAGCTGTTCATACGCCTTTAATACAGTGAGTACATAAATGGCTCATAGATTGCAGAAGATGCTCTTTGTCAAAATCATAAAGGCACTTGAAGTTTAAAAAAAGTTGAACATACACTTGTGTGCCTTTTATGAAAGGCATAATTCAAGGATGAGAGCTCGCTTTATGGGTTCTGCTCCTTCCTACCTCCATGGCACTTTTACTTTCCAAGGTGAGTAAATGCTTTTTCAGTCTCTAATGTCTACATTATCAAATATTGAACTGCTTATATTTATATACTGTATTTTCTGGCATATAAAACTACCTTTGAACCCCGGAAAATCTTCTTAAAAGTCGGGGGTCGTCTTATACGCCGGGTCTCATCTTATAGGGCGGTGTATATGGTGGGTGGAGGGAGTGGTCCCGATGATGAAGAGAGGGGGCGTCTCACTGGGAAGGTGTAAGTGGAGTATCCCCATTAACTCATTGTAGCAAAGCAGCGATGCTCTCTGTGCTGGGGGGCGGCATTGGCATATCTCTGTGCAGCACCGGGGCTCCGCTGGCATTTCCTCAAAGCCAGGAGGCACTGGCAACTCCATTGCTGCGATGCGGTGGCCTCCAGGAAAATGGTGCCTCCGAGCTTTGAGGAAATGCCGGCGGAGCCCCGATGCTGAACAGAGATACAACGCAGCCGCCCCCAGCACAAAAAGGAGCCACCGCCACCCCAGCACGGAGACCCCATGCTGCACATAGAGGAGCTGCCACCGACACCGCCCCCCCAGCACAGAGAGTATCGCTGCTACAATGAGGTAATGGGGATACTCCACTTACACCTTCCCTGTGAGATGCCTCCTCTCTTCATCATCAGGACCACTCCACCCTACCATATGCACATTGGTCACCCGCCTTATAAGATGACACACGGTGTATAAGAAAACCCTTGACTTTTAAGAAGATTTTATATTTTAACTAGAAAAGTTGAGGGGGTTGTCTTATACACCCAGTCGTCTTATACGCTGGAAAATACGGTATATACTAGCTGAAGAGCCCGGCGTTGCCTGGGCATAGTAAATATCTGTGTTTAGTTATAGCACCTCACTTCTCTTATTTTCCCATCATGCCTCTCATTTTCCCCCTCACATCTCTCATTTTCTCCCTTACACCTCTCATTTTCCCCCTCACTGCTCTCATTTTCCCCCTCACTCCTCTCATTCCCCCCTAACACTTGTCATTTCGACCTCACATCTGTCATTTTCCGATCACTACACTATTTTCCCTCACTCCTCTCATTTTGCACTCACACCTTTTCATTTTCATCTCACACTCCTCATTTTCATCTCACACTCCTCATTTTCACCTCACACCTCTCATTTTTCCCTCAGTATATACATGATTGTCATCTCCCTTATATATAGTATACACCTGTATGTCATCTCCTGTATATAGTATATACCTGTATGTCATCTCCCCTGTAAATAGTATATACTTGTGTGTCATCTCCTCCTGTATATAGTATATACCTGTGTGTCATCTCCTCCTGTATATAGTATATACCTGTGTGTCATCTCCCCTGTATATAGTATATACCTGTGTGTCATCTCCCCTGTATATTGTATATACCTGTGTGTCATCTCCCCTGTATATAGTATGTACCTGTATGTCATCTCCCCTGTATATAGTATATACCAGTGTGTCATCTCCTCCTGTATATAGTATATACCTGTGTGTCATCTCCCCTGTATATAGTATATAAGTGTGTGTCATCTCCTCCTGTATATAGTATATACCTGTATGTCATCTCCCCTGTATATAGTATATATGTGTGTGTCATCTCCCCTGTATATAGTATATACCTGTGTGTCATCTCCTCCTGTATATAGTATATATCTGTGTGTCATCTCCTCCTGTATTAGACCTCGTTCACATGTTATTTGCTCAGTATTTTTACCTCAGTATTTGTAAGCTAAATTGGCAGCCTGATAAATCCCCAGCCAACAGGAAGCCCTTCCCCCTGGCAGTATATATTAGCTCACACATACACATAATAGACAGGTCATGTGACTGACAGCTGCCGTATTTCCTATATGATACAGTTGTTGCTCTTGTAGTTTGTCTGCTTATTAATCAGAGTTATTTTTGAAGCATAATACCAGACTGGTGTGTGTTTTAGGGCGAGTTTCATGTGTCAGGTTGTGTGTGTTGAGTTGCGTGTGGCGACATGCATGTAGCAACTTTTTGTGTCGAGTTGCATGTGACAGGTTAGTGTAGCAAGTTGTGTGCAGCAAGTTTTACGCATGGCGAGTTTTGCGCGTGGCGAGTTTTATGTGTGGTGCGTTTTGAGTATGTGCAAGTTTTGTGTGAGGCAACTTTTGCATGTGTTGCAACTTTTGTGCATGTGGCAATTTTTCCGCATGTAGCAAGTTTTCCATGAGGTGAGTTTTGCACGTGTGGCGAGTTTTGCGTGAGCCTAGTTTTGTACGTGGCATGTTTTGAGCGGTGACTTTTGTGTTTCGACTTTTATGTGGCGAAGTTGGTGTATGTGTGGTGAAATGTGTGCTGAGGGTGGTATATGTGTTCAAGCACGTGGTAGTGTGTGGCGCATTTTGTGTGTGTGTTCATATCCCCGTGTGTGGTGAGTATCCCATGTCGGGGCCCCACTTTAGCAACTGTACGGTATATACTCTTTGGCGCCATCGCTCTCACTCTTTAAGTCCCCCTTGTTCACATCTGGCAGCTGTCAATTTAACTCCAACACTTTTCCTTTCACTTTTTCCCCATTATGTAGACCTGTGTGTCATCTCCTCCTGTATATAGTATATATCTGTGTGTCATCTCCTCCTGTATTAGACCTCGTTCACATGTTATTTGCTCAGTATTTTTACCTCAGTATTTGTAAGCTAAATTGGCAGCCTGATAAATCCCCAGCCAACAGGAAGCCCTCCCCCTGGCAGTATATATTAGCTCACACATACACATGATAGACAGGTCATGTGACTGACAGCTGCCGTATTTCCTATATGGTACATTTGTTGCTCTTGTAGTTTGTCTGCTTATTAATCTGATTTTTATTTTTGAAGGATACTACCAGACTTGTGTGTGTTTTAGGGCGAGTTTAGTTTGTCAAGTTGTATGTGTTGAGTTGCGTGTGGCGACATGCATGTAGCGACTTTTGTGAGATGAGTTTTGTGTGGCAAAATGCGTGTAGCAACTTTTTGTGTGTCGAGTTGCATGTGGCAGGTTAGTGTAGCAAGTTGTGTGCAGCAAGTTTTGCGCATGGCGAGTTTTGCACGTGGCGAGTCTTATGTGTGGTGCCTTTTGAGTATGTGCAAGTTTTGTGTGAGACAACTTTTGCATGTGTTGCAACTTTTGTGCATGTGGCAATTTTTCCGCGTGTGCAAGTTTTGCGTGTGGCGAGTTTTCCATGAGGTGAGTTTTGCACTTTTGGCGAGTTTTGCGTGAGCCTAGTTTTTGCATGTGGCGAGTTTTGCGCGTGGCGAGTTTTGAGTGGCGACTTTTGTGTTACGACTTTTATGTGGCGAGGTTGGTGTATGTGTGGTGAAATGTGTGCTGAGGGTAATATGTGTTCAAGCATGTGGTAGTGTGTGACGCATTTTGTGTGTGTTCATATACTCGTGTGTGGTGAGTATCCCATGTCGGGGCCCCACCTTAGCAACTGTACGGTATATACTCTTTGGCGCCATCGCTCTCATTCTTTAAGTCCCCCTTCTTCACATCTGGAAGCTATCAATTTGCCTCCAACACTTTTCCGTTCACTTTTCCCCATTATGTAGATAGGGGCAAAATTGTTTGGTGAATTAGGGCAGTGAGAATCTGGAATTGCTTGCCTGAGGAGGTGGTGATGGCGAACTCAGTCGAGGGGTTCAAGAGAGTCCTGGATGTCTTCCTGGAGCAGAACAATATTGTATCATACAATTATTAGGTTCTGTAGAAGGACGTAGATCTGGGGATTTATTATGATGGAATATAGGCTGAACTGGATGGACAAATGTCTTTTTTCGGCCTTACTAACTATGTTACTATGTTAATTGGAAAGCGCGGGGTTAAAATTTCACCTCACAACATAGCCTATGATGCTCTCAGGGTCGAGACGTGTGACTGTGCAAAATTTTGTGGCTGTAGCTGCGACGCCTCCAACACTTTTCCTTTCACTTTTTTCCCCATTATGTAGATAGGGGCAAAATTGTTTGGTGAATTGGAACGCACGGGGTTAAAATTTCGCCTCACAACATAGCCTATGACGCTCTCGGGGTCCAGACGTGTGACTGTGCAAAATTTTGTGGCTCTAGCTGCGACGGTGCAGATGCCAATCTCGGACATATACACAGACACACACACACACACATTCAGCTTTATATATTAGATATACCTGTAAGTCATCTCCCCTGTATATATAGTATATACCTGTATGTCATCTCCTCTTGTATATAATATATAGCTGTATATCATCTCCCCTGTATATAGTATATACCTGTATGCCATCTCCTCCTGGCTGTCAATTTGCCTCCAACACTTTTCCTTTCACTTTTTCCCCATTATGTAGATAGGGGCAAAATTGTTTGGTGAATTGGAACGCGCGGGGTTAAAATTTTGCCTCACAACATAGCCTATGACGCTCTCGGGGTCCAGACGTGTGACTGTGCAAAATTTTGTGGCTGTAGCTGCAACGGTGCAGATGCCAATCCGGGACGTTCACACACACACACACACACACACAGACATTCAGCTTTATATATTAGATAAAATATATATAATTGTTTAATGTAGATATACATTCCAACAGAATATCTACTCTCCTTTCTCCGTCAGATTCGTATGCCAATTTAGAAAAGATCTGGTAGACTGAAGACTCTTACGACGTCACTGGGCTCCGGTGGGTGGGGTGGATACAGATACAATTGAATGTGCTGGATCTAACATTGATAAAGTGATTATTAAAATGTTTTCACATATAGAAAAAAAAATCACTTTATTGTCCTAATCTTATATCTAGTTACATGGGTAGTTCAGTTGAAGAAAAGCATGTCCATCAAATTCAACAAAATTTGCCTGATATCTTTCCAGATTACGCCCCTGAGCAACCCAACTTACATCGGCCACTTAAACAAGCATACAACTAAATGCAGTGAGTACTGACAGAAAATCTTGTATGCATGTCACTGAGATTTTTACCCTCTACTTCCAGTCCACTACATTGTCCTTTCCCCTTTGTCATTCTCATCATAATTGAGAAATTATTGTCCAATGCGGTGGAGAAAATGGCAGAATTTTAAATGTCATAACAGAAATCTACCACTTTAGCATGTAAATTTGGCCAGAAAAAGTGGTAAGGTGACCCCTGCAACAAGGATTTAGGGTCCAATTTTTGGTTTAAAAGAATAGTAATTACAAAACTTATTGCAAACTTCTTGTGTGTTTGTTTTTTTCTTGCCGTGAATCAGAACAATAATCTTTATAAAACGATGGTGTACAGTGATCTCTAAAAGCTCAAATGCGTGCAGGACCTGTTAAGGTCTCAGATTTCTCCAGTGGATGTACCGTGGATCCAAGCAGGTTTAGGGTTAGCATCATTTAGCGGGACTAAGCCAATGTGTGTGGAATACATGAGAGTAAAGGGGTTGTCTAGTACTGTTATATGGTTAATGGTCTATCCTTCAGGTAGGTAATCAATATCAGATCAATGGAGGTGCGACAACTTACACCCCGGCCGATCAACTGTTCCTGGTGCACAGTAAAACTTCTTCAGCTGTATAATGGCCACAGTCGGGTTCTGCACATCTGCCCCTATTTGAATGAATGGAAGTGGATTTGCAGTATTCCGCTGCAACCGGTATACAATTGACAAAGATGTGCTGCTCCTTTCCAGAACATATCACATCGGTCCGGCATCAGGAACAGCTGACTGGAGGGGTGACCCACCAATCTGATATGGACATCCTATCCTAAGGAAAGGACATCAATATAAAAGTTCTGAACAACCCCTTTAAGTAACATGCTACTTATTCTCGCAGTTTTAACTAGAATGCAGTTTTTCCCAGTATTGGTGAATGGGGACATACTGTAGAGAGATATTCAGAGATAAAGACACACGACCATATGTGTACTGGTCCTAAAGCCAAAGGGAAGAGAAAACGAGGCACCACAGAGTTGGAGACAGTAGTGTGAGTTGCTGCCTAAGAGTATGGGATCTAGTGTGAGGACTATGTCAGTTGAAGTCTGTCTTGGGTTCTCTATTTAGGGGCTTTGTCTAGATTTGGGTGGCCTGGAGTCTACATTAGTTTAGGCGGTCTAGTCTGGGGTATGTACGGTATTTGTTTAGGGTATTTGGTCAGAGATCTGTATTAGTTTGATGTGTCAGGTAGGGGGTCTTTAGTTGTTTAGGAGGTTTGTTTGGGGGTCTGTAGCGTTGTCAGCAGTCAAAACTAAGTAAGTAAGATGAGTGTGACTCTATAAGTGTGTATATATTCTGTATTGCTGTGAGTGTGAGGCTGACCCTGACTTTCTATATAAGCAGGTGTGTTAGTGGCACCGCTCCTGCTGTTCCGGATAGTCCATGCGGCAGGAGTCATACATTCAGCTGAGGTTAGCCTAGTTGTTGACCAGTGATTGGGGCAGAGACAATGTTGGAATGTGAAGAGGTGAGTAAAGCAATGGACACCAAGGTGTAGCACCAAAATGTTCCTACTAAACCCTTGACCCAATCATAAGTAGTGTTCAGAATTGATTTTATGGTGGTTGGGAGGGAATGGGGGGACATTTGACTTATTTGCCCAAGACACCAGAATGCCTTGTTCTAGCCCTGCATATAAATCTACATACTTCACTTTCTGGTTCACATGTAGTAAAATGAGGAAGGTTCTTGACGATCAACCGTTCATCTGTGTTATTAAAATTCTCAATAGAGAATATGATTGTACATTCCCGAGCAGAACAGTCAATGATCACAGAGAAATTCTCATTTACAGCTGAGGGAATTACAAGAGGCAATCCCACATGATAACCTAGAGAAGCTCCTCAGCATAACACAGCTCTCGGTACCATTCACATGTATATATTTGTGAGATTTAGAGTACTATCAGCAAAGCTAGTAATGGCATCAATCTACCAATACTAAACATATCATCTAGTCCTGGAGAGAGAGGGGATAGCAGATGTGCCAATTACTCCATTATATAGAGCCTTAGGACTCACCTCCTTAATCAAAGTAACTAGTTATTCACGTGAGCATTTTCCTCCTACGTCAATGGGGCTTTCTGCACCTCTGCACGTTCTATGGGTTTGTGCTCCCAATCCAAGAAAAACTCAAACATGATCCATTTTTGCAAATCATACTCAGCCATTAAATTCTAAAGGAGTGAGAAAAAAACGGAGCAACCACGTGCTATTCATTTTTTTAAAAGATCTATTTTTCAAGGCAAAATTAGACCGGTCTTCTGAATGCAGCCTTATATATAGGACTTCTCTCTAAATAGCTCATAGTAACCTGTGCTAGCTTATAGCATGGAAATTAGATTGTTAGCTCTGCCGACACATGGTTCAATTAACGTTCCCTCAACGGTCTAAGGGTATGATCACATGTTTCACTTCAAGATCGGCTTCAAGATCCAACCACTTTGGATACTCTTTGAATACTCTAGATAGTGATCCCCAATGGGGACAGTGCCGAAAGTGTCTGTAAAGTGCTGTGGAATGAATGGTGCTATATGAGTAAAATAAATGAATAAAAAATAAAATACTCTCCAATGTGAATTTTGAAGCATATCTATTCAGAATCCACATACTAAAACACCGTATGAACAGATCCTACGGTCACGGTGCGTTTTCTGCCACGATCGTGATCAAACCCCGTTTTTTGCTACGATTTAAAAAAAAATATATAACATTACTTTGCAGAGAAAACAATGTAAGATCAGACTTTGCTGTCATTTATCTGTTTATTTCCAAATACATTAACGTTTCTCCTTGCAGAGAATGACATGCCAAGGTGAGGAGACTTTTAAGCCTTGCAGTGCTCCTCTGGGAAATATTAAAATTAGTCTTTTCAGAGAAGAAGATGACTAGTTATAGGGTTCTTTTTTTTCCTGCAGTCCTATGTAACAAAATAAACACAAAACATTAGGAGTTGTAACAAACCGCCACGCTCGAAACACTCATCTCCCTTGCGAAGTCTTATAAGTCACACAATGTAAAATGAGTCATTTTGTGTTCTGCAGAACTAGATTTGGACCAAAACTGTGCAGAGGTGCGTACCCTGTCTAGGAATATAGGACCCAGCAGACTGCAATACAATCCATTCATGCAACTACCTACCAAAAGAAGAAAAGTTGTGAAAAATCTGGGAATTGTTATCCTGCAGGTTGATCTCCTCTTCCAGATCTGCTGGCATCTCCATCTTTTCTGGTCTGGCAACCTTTCAATACAGTTTATTGGCCTCCTCAGCTGGCATCTGTCAAAGTCCCTGCTCCCTGCAGTAGCCCATTGCAGAAGCAGGCAGAGCATGTGGAAGCCAGCATCTCTGGATACAACCTGCTTCCCCTAGAAGCTGCTCTGCAGAATGGAGCACAATCTGAGCTCTGATTCCTCCTGCTCCTTGCACCACCCTCTGGCTAAAGTGACAACATTCCTTAATAAAGCAAGCTGTCATCTGAATGGAGCAAGGGTGTCTTCTTTGTATCACAGCTGAAGAAAGAGGAAATCAATACCGATTCCCAATTGTTCTGCCATCCAAACACGTACAACCTTAAAAAAAACCCAGGGAAATTCACTGCGCACATGCCCAGCGGAGCATCCCCACTGCCCAGACTTCAAATCTCGAAGCTGCGTGAAAATGTGTTTCCTTTTAGCAGTCGGAATCTTTCAAGAAGCTGAAGAGGTTCAATCTAAAATACGCTAAATTACGTTTACGCTCTGATTTTAAAAATGCAAAATTTATCTCATTTTCTTTAGCTTGTCGATGGACCTTTTCTAATTAACCATGGCAGTTCCCAGAGGTGGTATTGTGTCAGTTCAAAGGCTCCCGTGCTGTTGCTTACAGGTAATTAGGAGCACGTAGAAAATGGTCTGCACTGGATTTTACGTAGGGGGTCCAAGAACATAGCAGGAAGGGGGGGGGGGGCTACAGAGAAAATTGCTCTGGTCTGTGATGGATTGGTTGCTAGTAGACTTTAACTGAAACGGTGAGGGTATGCGATGTTCTAATTAGCATTCCATTTAATTTCAAAGATTACCGTAATCAATTGCTTCCCTGGGACTGAAGCCGAATAATAACCTACATGGGCCCTTTAGGAGCAGACTTGGATTATCCACTTTGTCTTTATGATATTTTTTTTTTTTTTTTTTACTATGTTAATCCTTAAATTTGGAGTCTGGGGAATGGTGAAAGTGCCGACACTGACGTAAAAAAAAATCTTTCCATTTCTAAAATTAATTAACCCAGTTTAGTAGCCGATGTGAAAAACATAAGCTAATTAAAGAGCAACTCTCCACCCAAAGGCGAAATTAGTCACTCTGCTTCAGAAAGCGCAAGATGGTTCAGAGACATGCTCAGCAGATTCTTACAGAGGATCTGTCACCATTTTTTTTTTACTAATAAGTATTTAAAAATAAAAACATGCATAAAAAAACAATGTGTTATATGGCGACTTGACCCAATTCACCGATTAAGGGCAGTCTCACACGTCCAGATAATTCCGGTACCGGAAAAATCGGTACCGGAATTATCCGTGTCCATGCGTTTATGTGGCACATCAGTGCGGCACACGTGCGGCACGTGTGCCGACTGGGTACTACACAGAGCATGCAGGAGACAGCGCTAGAGATAAGCGCTGTCCCCTGCATCTGGTGCTGAAGCCGCCATTCATATCTTCTTTCCAGCAGCATTCGCTGGAGAGAAGATATGAATAATCCTTTTTTTTTAATTGTAATGGGGCCGCCCATTACAATAATGAATATGTGGCTCCACCCCTATGGGAGGTGGAGCCGCATATTCATGACTGTAATCGGCGGCCCCATGTGACCGCATACAGGAGAAGCTGCGGCCAGGACATGACACTGCGAGGGAGCCGGTTGAGTATTTTATTAACAGCGGGCGGGCGCACAGGGGGTGGGAGGGGGGTGTGGACAGGGATCTTTATTTTAAACACGAGAAAAACAAAAAAAAGATTATTCATATCTTCTCTACAGCGAACGCTGCTGGAGAGAAGATATGAATCGCAGCTTCAGCACCATGTGGGGGGACAGCGCTTACTGTAGCGCTGTCTCCTGCACGGCACACGGACTGCACACGGACGTCCGTGTGCGGTACGTGTTTTACACGGACCCATTGACTTTAATGGGTCCATGTGATCCGTGCGCTCCCACGAACACTGATATGTCTCCGTGTTTTGCACACGGACACACGGTCCGTGAAAACACGCTGACATGTGCAGAGACACATTGATTTCAATGTGTCTACGTGAGTCAGTGTCTCCGGTACGTGAGGAAACTGTCACCTCACGTACCGGAGCCACTGACGTGTGAAACCGGCCTAAGGAGAATTCTGGCACGCCCCTTGCACCTATCCATTATTCCCGGTGGCATAGAGAGCCAGCACCTTGAGTGGCATATAGGAAGTCAAGTCATTTACATACACTATATTTATTTTATTGACTTTTTATTATATATATTTAGATTTCAATATTTTTTCAACTACCATTTTTAAAGAAACGGTCTAGGGTGGCTGAATAGTAGGTTTATGCACAACTGCAAGCCTCTAGAGGATCTTACATCTTGAATGTCTTGGGACTCCATGGATACCAGCAGCTTTGTATACCTGTTTGCTGTTTTATAACTGTATTTTAGCAGCTGCTTTCTAAATCTGATGAATTTGTCTGGCAGAAAACTTCCTCATTTTGCCTTTATCTGCATGAACCCGTCTGCTGTGGTCTTCTACCTATTTAGGATTGGATGAGATCTGCAAAACGGCAACTACTGATCTAAGCACAAAGTATGCCAAGATAAGTCATCACTTCACTCTCAGAAACCAATCAGATTAGGACTCTTGCCGATCTGTACAATCAAGGATCTTCAGCTCTTTTACATTGGCACAGTACGCGCTGTTTCTGGAACTGCAGGTTATCGAATTCGCTAGAAGCCACTTCACTGAGCTGAATGTCCTGATCGTCTCGGAGATCAAACAGTGAGGATAGATTCTAAAAAGGAACCACAGCACTCTGATGGCTAAAATCGATCAAAGCAAGACTTATTTTTCATCGATTATACAGATGATCAGCAATGTTTTGACTCCGCTAAGGTAGGTGCGAATGACCGTTTTCTCTGTATTCGAGAAGAAACAGTCTAATTATCATTATGATCAGACTTTGTTTAGAGTTTGATCAGAGTGGCACCAATTTTTCTCGGAGGTGGAGGGAAAAAAAAAGGTTCTCCATTTCCCCATTCTGTCAATCTAAAATTCAACCGATTGCGGTCTGATGTTCTTCACTGACCCATAGATTTGCAGTGCCGATTTTGATATAACACTTGGATCAAAAACGGACGTTTCTCCAGTATTTTCCTCAGACCACTCAGACTGGGGAAAAAAAGCGAATATGCACACATGTCCATAGTATAGTATATCATGGATACGATGCTATCCATGAAAACCACAGATAACACTCGTCCAATACAATCAATCATGTGCATGAGCCCTAACAGTCTTGAAAAGTCGAAAAGTCTTATTTTGGCCAAAATATTGACCAATATTTTTCATCTTTTTATTGCACATTTTTCTATTTTTCTGCAGCATGTAGCCAGACCCTTTAGTGTTGGCTGGGTGAATTGGGCTGTCTGTCCTTGTGGGATGCACTTAAAGGGAACCTGTCACCAGGTTTTCCCCATATAAAGTAGGGCCGGCACTTGTATATATGTTCCCAATCCGCTCTGCAAGACCCCAAAAATAGCTTTTATTATACTTACAGTGTGGTCCAGTCAGATGGGCGTCTCTGGTCTTGATCCAGCACCTTCTGTCTTCTTATGATCACAGTACTCCTTTCCTGATTCTTGTGGATGACTTTGTGTGGATATCCTACTGACAAATTCTCTTTGAACAGTAAAATAAGAACAGCACACATATTATATCCATGTGCTATCCTTTTTAATCACAGAATCAATGAAAGAGCCCTAAAAGTGTGATTCTTTTTATTAGTGCTGTCTCTCTTTCAAAGCTACGTGCTCAGTTTATACACTGTGTTCTAAATTATTATGTAAATTAGATTTAAGTGTCATCAAGATGTAAATTTTGTTTTTTCAAATAAACTCCTGGATGGTATTCTGTCTCAAAGATCTTTGAATCACTGAAATAAATATCAAACACTCGTGATAATTTGTTTGCCAGGTGAGCCCAATTAAAGGAAAACTACTTAAGAAGGACATTCCACATTATTAAGCAAGTCACAGTTTTCAAGCAATATTTGAAAGATAAAAGATCTCTCTGCTGCCGAACAGCAGCAAATAATGCAAGGTATGAAAACATTAGGTATTTCGCAAAAATATAATCATGATTATTGTACAATGAAGAGATTTGTGGCTGCGACACAGCACAGACGGATTCATGCAGATAAAGGCATAATGAGGAAGTTTTCTGCCAGACAAATTCATCAGATTTAGAGAGTAGCTGCTAAAATACAGTTATTAAGCAGCAAACAGGTATATGAAGCTGCTGGTACCCATGGAGTCCCAAGACATTCAAGATGTAAGATCCTCTAGAGGCTTGCAGTTGTGCATAAACCTACTATTCAGCCACCCCTAGACAGTGCTTATAAGAAGAAATGGTTGCAGTGGGCCCAGACATACATGAAGATTAATTTAAAAAAAGTCTTGTTTACTGTGATGAGTTAATTACAGCTCAGGATGGTCCAGTTAGATGGAGTAGTTGAGTGGATTATTGGTGGATGGCCACCATGTCCCAACAAGCCTTCGACATCAGCAAGGAGGTGGTGGAGTCATATTTTGTCCGGAATCATGGGGAAGCAGCTGGTATGCCCCTTCAGGGTCTCTGAAGGTGTGGAAATTACCTCGGCATAGTATGTAGAGTTTCTGACTGACCACTTTATTCCATGGTACAAAATGTAGAATGTTATGATCCGGTGACCTTGGAGCCGCATGAATAACTTTCACTGGAGTAGGTGGTAACTGTACTGACCGCAATCCTGATCTGACACCGCAAACAAGAAGTAGCCATGGGGTGTGCCTAACAAACCCTAGACCCCTCGTCACAGCCGGAGAACTAAATACCCCTATAGATGGAAATAGGAATACTATCTTGCCTCAGAGCAGAACCCCAAAGGATAGGCAGCCCCTCACAAATATTGACTGTGAGTAGGAGAGGAAAGACACACGTAGGCAGAAAACAGGATTTAGCAAAAGAGGCCATCCTAGCTAAAATAGGAAAGGATAGGACAGCGTACTATGTGGCCAGTATTAAAACCCTTCCAAAAATATCCACAGCAGATTATACAAAAAATTCCTCCATCTAACTAAAGACGTGGAACGTATATCTGCAACTCCAGAGAATCCTACACTCAGAGCAGGAATCAGGAATACAATAAAAAAAAAACAAGCACACAGCTTGTATGCCAAAGAAAAAGAAACAGACACTTATCTTGCTGAATTGGCAGCTAAGCAGGAGAAGCCAGACAGAGATCCAACACTTCCCAAGAAACATTGACAACTGGCAAGGACTAATGAATCCTGCAAACCTAAATACCCCAGTCAGAATTGCAATCAGCAGAAACACCTGACCATGACTGCAGCCCTGAGACAACTGCATTACCACCTACAACCACCGGAGGGAGCCCAAAAGCAGAATTCACAACAGTAGAATAGTGCCACCAGTAGCAAAATGATCTTCATACTAACAATGCACCATCTCATGCTGCAAGGAATACCTCTGAGTCATTGGCTGCTATGACATAAAAGGAGATAAACTCATGGTGTGGCCACCATTCTCCCCTGACCTCAACCCTTTTGAGAACCTTTGGGGTATCCTCAAGAAAAATATCTATGGGGGTGGGAGGCAGATCAGAACAGCAGCTCTGGGATGATATTCTGACATCCTGCAAAGAAACTCAAACAGAAACTAAACAAAAACTAGTAAATTATAGCATCCAAACTTCATTGGATGAAAGACTTGTGTTGGCGATTTCAAAGAAGGGGTTGTATATTAACAAGTAACATGGCCTGTTAAGATGTGTTTGATTGAAAAAGCTTATGATTTCAATAAATGGACCTCTTAATTCTGCAAATTTAATAAATGACTATTTTCAGTTCTTTAAAAACTATAACATGTTAGGAAACTCTGAAGTGCATAATAATTTGGAACTGTGCATTTTGAGGTTTTTTTTTGTTTGTTTTAAAAATATACTGTTATCATTTTGAGGTTGTCTAATAAAATATAATTTATACTCAAATAGTTGATCATTTGAACATTATACTAATTTTGCTGATTTGCATTGACCATTTAGGAAAATCAGAGAAAAATAATGTAAGGGGGGTGGACTGGACTGTTGCAGTCCTGCCCTTGAGAACACCAATCACATTGTATTGCAATGTGAATAGTGTCCTGCGTCTTGTGTACATATTGCGCTGTGATGTAATGTGCTATGTGTATAGTATACGATAGCAAAAGGTAAAACATCCCCTTTGAGAAAGCCACCAACACGAAACGCGCGTCAGGGGTCATAGGGCAGACCACTGCACCTCTCGAACTTACAATAGGTGAGCATTGATGCCAGTGTTATATACGTTGTTTGGAATTGGGTGGTGCTTTCAACACATGTGCACTTTCTGATGCTATCTTGATTTTCTTTTATACCATTCTGAAAGCATCCCTAGTAATGGAGTTTCTTTCTATGCATGGATATATGCTCTGCCAAGTCTTACAAATGGAGCAGTGTTCCTCCTTTTGAGTGCTCAGTTGTTGTTCCTTCTTGTATTCTTATGTTACATGTTATCATAATATGTGTCTAATAAAATTATTTTTATTGAGTTGATGTGTTGGTGATATATGTACTCTGGTTTTCTTGTGTTGAAACTGCTGTTTGGGAGTATTTCACCTGGCGATATGCCGATTTTTAATATATGGGAAAGGTCCTTATAATAATATACCTTTGGCCCTGATGGATATGAAGTGCTGGATTATTTTTGTTTGTATAAGATAGAGTTTGCGTTTGGAACTAGCCCAATGTGGGAGAGGCTTAGTGCTAGGGTAAGTGACTGTTTCCTGTAGATAGAGAAATTCAAGTTGAAGTAGGAAGTGTCTGTGAGCAGTGCTGCTGTTTTGGTGAATTAGTTAGAAAAGGAGACTAAGAGACAAGAGAGTAGCACAACCTTGAACTTACCTAAGAAGAGACAGAGTGGCCTTCCACAGAAAAGGGGTCCTTGGATATGGTGATATGTCAAGAGAAACCCTGACCTTACTAAACGCTGAAGGTAACAGACCTAAACAGTACTGAGTTTGTGGGATTAGTGGGGGTCCCGAGCGGTTGATTCAGGACAGTTGTGGAAGAAATAGGACGTGGAACCGCTGAGCAGGTAGAGAGACTTGCCAATCAGGACTGTAGTCACAAGCTAGGCTGTGACGAAGTGAGGCGAAACAGTGTGCTTCACCGGCCCTGGAGTAGCCTACACTGGAGGGAAACCATGTGTGTGAAAATACTTGTTTTAGAACGGGAGTCTCCTTTATTTAAAGGGACTCTGTCACCTGAATTTGGAGGGAACAATCTTCAGCCATAGGGGCGGGGTTGCCTTGTGCAGACGTGTACTACGAAGGACAGAGAATGAACTTCAATCCAATATTGCAGCCAGCATGCAGCCAGCGGGTAAGGAAAGGGGGAATCAAACACCCGAAAACCCCGCCTCCATGGCTGAAGATTGTTCCCTCCAAATTCAGGTGACAGAGTCCCTTTAACACTAGTTGGTGGCCCGATTCTAACGCATCAGGTATTCTAGAATATGCATGTATGTATGTATATAGCAGCCTTTATTTAATATTGAAACCTATGATCCTGGCAGGCCAACACTGTCTCTACAGGCTGCCTACACAGGCGCAAGGCCCTCATATCACCAACACCCAACCAGGACGCACTCTTTCTTGTAGCACGCCGAAGACTAATGCCTCTCCCGTGGCTACCGCCCTGTGCAGCGCCACAATAGCGTTTGCATAGTAATTTGTAAAGCAGTGTACTGTCATTTTTGGCTGACAGACTCCCTTTCAAAACTGCCTGAATAAACACTTTCATGTGATGCTGACTTTTTCATTGATTTGGACACTATTCTAAGGATGGGCCGTAAATGATAATTTCCTGGGAAGCCACATAAACTCCTTTGCCTATTTGTGTTCTACTGACACAGTAAAATAAAATCCTCAGTTAATATAGTCACTGGTTGTTCTGAGTAGCGTACAATGTCCTAATTTGTCAACACAAGAGGCTCTCTAATTACTACGTATGAACTTCTTGCCACCAATATATTCTAGATTGGATTTAAAGGGGAGCTGATGGACATTTTATTCCACCTGAAACTAATGGTGTGAGCTATATAGGTCCCAGTACAACAATAAAAATTATACTATTTGTAGTAATGGGATGTGCCAGCATTGAGAATTCAAGATTTGAAGTCACAAGCAAATTAGTCTGGTAGTGCTTTGGGGACATGACGATGAGCATTGTAGACATGCCTACGCGGTGATTTCAAAGCTTCATTTCTCAGCACTGGCACATTGGATTACTACAAGACAGGTATCATTGTTATTGTTGTACAAGGACCTATAGAGTCTTACCGCTAGTTTCAGTAGCAAGTAAAATGGTCCTAAAGGTACCGTCACACTTAGCGACGCTGCAGCGATACCGACAACGATCCGGATCGCTGCAGCGTCGCTGTTTGGTCGCTGGAGAGCTGTCACACAGACAGCTCTCCAGCGACCAACGATGCCGGTAACCAGGGTAAACATCGGGTAACTAAGCGCAGGGCCGCGCTTTGTAACCCGATGTTTACCCTGGTTACCATCCTAAAAGTAAAAAAAACAAACAGTACATACTTACCTACAGCCGTCTGTCCTCCAGCGCTGTGCTCTGCACTCCTCCTGTACTGACTGTGAGCACAGCGGCCGGAAAGCAGAGCAGTGACGTCACCGCTCTGCTTTCCGGCTAACCGACGCTCACAGCCAGTACAGGAGGAGTGCAGAGCACAGCGCCGGAGGACAGACAGCGGTAGGTAAGTATGTAGTGTTTGTTTTTTTTTACTTTTAGGATGGTAACCAGGGTAAACATCGGGTTACTAAGCGCGGCCCTGCGCTTAGTTACCCGATGTTTACCCTGGTTACCAGTGAAGACATCGCTGAATCGGTGTCACACACACCGATTCAGCGATGTCTGCGGGGAGTCCAGCGACCAAATAAAGTTCTGGACTTTCTTCCCCGACCAGCGACAGCACAGCAGGGGCCTGATCGCTGCTGCCTGTCACACTGGACGATATCGCTAGCGAGGACGCTGCAACGTCACGGATCGCCAGCGATATCGTCTAGTGTGACGGTATCTTAAGGCCGGTGTCACACTTGCGAGTGCAATGCGAGAAACTCGCGCCTCAATACCCGGCACTGGCGCCGGCGGTTAGGACCGGAGCATTCAGCTGCATAGAAATACATGCAGCTGCATGCTCTGATCCCGAGTGCTGGTGGCAGTGCCAGGTATTGAGGCGCGAGTTTCTCGCATTGCACTCGCAAGTGTGACACCAGCCTGAGTTACTATTTTAGGGAAGCAAATCGCTGTTCATATTGTGTATGCAAAATGATAAAGGTATGGTGCCATCACTACAACCTGCTCTACCCGATGCAGCTTTTGGAGTAATAAGTGGATCTCACATCAATACGGGTCCACAGTGATGTTTACAACCTACTTTTCCTATTTTAATAAGGCACTGTGGGCGCTCATCAAGGAGATCCCCCCTTGGGATCACCTGAAATTTATAGCTTGTTGCTTTGAAGAAAAAAAACTGTGATAACCCTCATGGCTGTAAGGCCACGTAGAAATGTTTATTCTGTGTTACACATTCTAAAGTCACATTGATGGTCCGTGTGGTGTGCGAGTTTTTCTCGCACCCATAGACTTTCACTGGCAATTCTCGGCCGAGATACGCCGACAATCGTAGCATACTGTGATTTCACTTGCACGTATAATACGGACAAGAAAATAACGGATGATGAGAGCTGCCCCATAGATTAACATTGGTCCGAGTGCGATGCGATTATTTCTCGCATAGCACTCGTCCGTATTACGCTCTAGTGTGACTGCGGCCTAAAAGACCTTATAGCATCACGTTTATGCCCACTAGCTCAGAGACAACTGAAGATTAGAGATACACAGGAGAAAATTAGTATACAATGCAGACACCTGTAACGGCCAGAAATAGCGTTATTTCTCATGTACACACACAATACCTAAAATGACAGGTGCACTTTAAATATAATATTGTGTATATAATGTATTTTCCCATGAGGCCATAAACAGTGGGGAAGTGCCTTGGAATTTCATCCAATTCTATAAATATATATTATACATATGGAATCCTTGGAGAAATTGAAGTCATCCTGCCTTAGCATTGTCATATTCTGCAATTTCCTCTCCTCGGTGCTCCTTATTCTGTATTTGTACAGATAATGGTTGGATGACTAGTTCATATAGCATTGACAAAGAGATAAAAATCATCTTTATTATGATTGCTTGGGGCGGTCATCTAAAAAAAAAACAAGAACTACTACCATAGTTCTCATTTCCGACATCTAGTTTGGGTTTGTGAACTTTAACAGGACGATTTGTTTCAAATTTTGTTTGATGGTCTCTTATTTTAAAAGTGTTTTTTTTTATATTCTTACATTTCATACATGTGAAGCAGATCTGAGTTTACTAAAGTCTACCTATTGTTAAAATAATAAAATGCCTTATGCTGCTGTAGATCAATACCTAATGTGGCACAGCTAAAAAATCTATAATCTGCAACTTTACTCTTCTTCCTTTTGGTTTCTGTAAGTGGATTCTTTCCCATGATTGGCTTAGTGCGCATGCACTTTCTGGTGTGAAGCGCTGAGCTTTGAGCCAGTTTTCGTGTCTACTTCCATGTTGCCCCTGTTTCTCTTCCTCATGTTGTTTAGCTGGCCATACACATTGGATTGCTGTTGGCTGAACAATGCTTTGACCGTCAGCCACCTCAGACGTCTCTCCCATACACAGGGGAACTCATTCGGCCAAGTGCTCACATGTTCTCTTTGACTGACACATCGGTCTGCAGCTTGGCTCTGAGAGAACAATGTGATCGGCAGACAGACTGAAAGCGGACATGTCCAATCGACATCTTTCCTGAAGATCATTTGTCCAACTCCCCCATGCACATTAGACGGTTCGCTAAACCAGTCAATATCAACAGGTTCAACCAACATTAGTCTAATGTGCAGGAGGGGCCCTTTTTCTGTAACACACAATGAAAAACTGCAGCTTCATATCCCCCCTCCCTCTCTGTCAGTATTCCAGGTTTTCCAAGTCACCTTGTGAATGATTTTGCCCTGTGTTAAGATGGAGTTTGCTGTTTTTGTCTGCCCTACTTCCTGTTCGTTTGTTCAAAACCCAGCTCAGGTGTCAGCCTTTTTGCTGGAGTATTCTGCTTCTGTTTCCTCTTCAGCTCAGCTGCTTGTTCTACTGTGCTTCTACCCAGGCTCTGGACATTCTCTGCCTATGTAAGCTACACTCTCAGTCTGTTGGCTTTGGAACTTAACCCTTGGTTCACTCCTCCTGGTAAGAACTCTGTTTTGGAACTATGTTGCTGGACTGTGTTTTTGCTACTTAATCCTTCATTTACTCCCCCTGGTGGGAGCAACTGGAATTTACACCAGTATAATACTTTAATGTGAACTTGTTCTGGACTTACACGTGTTTATGCCACAACTGAGATCAACTTGAGAACTTGTTTCTGGACTTACCCGTGTTCATGCCACACCTGGGATTAACCTGAGGACTTGTTGTGGACTTCCCTGTGTTTACTACATACGTGGATTTGACTCTTTCTGCACCAATAGTGTTTTGGATCTGCACCACGTCATTTGTCACACTCACCTTGCCGAGGACTGCCCTAAGAACTCTTCCAATTTGCTGTATATGGTTATGGGACTTGTTTCATTGCGGGTTATCAGTATATTGTTTTGGGTGTTATTGCTGTGGTACAAATACACTATTTGCACTAAAGAAACCCATCTCTGTCTGCTCATTGCCCCACGCTACCAGAATCCTAGAGTTCCTACAATAGTATTACACTCTCCCTGTCTACTATTTACTGCCTTTGGGATTTTTTTGGTTTGCAAACACTGACCAAATAAAACAGACTACTATAGAGAAGTATTCCACAGTCTGTGGCTCTCCAGCTGTTGTAAAACCACAACTTCTCATTCACTGACAGCCACAAGGGAATACAACACAGTGATTGTCCGCTGTCTCTAACATCATGTCCTCACTCTATCTAAAACTGGATCTGTCAGAAACAGAACTCAAGCTCACCGACACAAAAAGAGGACTTAGAAATCCTCCCAAAAATTGAACAAAGTCACAGAGAAAAAAGCAGAGATGTTTACCTGCTGAATCCTCCAACCAAATGCACTAGCAGGGTGCAGCGGACCCGATTAATGATGGCAAACACACAGGTGCAAAAAATACCGATGAAACAACCACTTTCTATCCGGTGTTGGCTGTTTGGTATTAGTGCACAAAAAGATAAGATTATAGTCCCTTGACGTGGTTTGCCAGCTTACGTTTTGAGGCCCCAATATAAACGAATACCTTACATACATTGATATGTGGGTTTTTTTTTTTGCTTTATCTTTCAGGGTGCTGTCTGATCAAGATGGCTCTGTAAACCGTGGCATCTGTTCGCACAGCATGTATTTTGTAGCACTGGGCGGTACGCCTGTATGTGCATTAGTAATAGGCTGTAAACCAGATGCTCTGCATTGCTTGTGTGAATAATGCCACATACAGACTATTATCGCTTATCTTTTTGTGCACTAATACCAAACAGCCAACACTGGATTGAAAGTGGTTGTTTCATCGGTATTTTTTGCACCTGTGTGTTTGCCATCATTAATCAGGTCCGCTGCTGCACCCTGCAGTGCATTTGGTTGGAGGCTTCAGCAGGTAAACATCTCTGCTTTTTTCTCTCTGACTTTTTTCAGAAACAGAACTCCTTGTATTTCTTCCCTCTGCTAAGCTTTCAAAACCTAATATTGTAATTTCTGTGTGTGGTTCTACTATTACTTACCATCAACATGCCCTCTCTTTAGGGATTATATTTGACTCAGATCTTTCCTTCACTACCCACATCCGATCACTCGCACCTCAAACACATCTCTAAAATTATACCTTTTCTGACTTTTCACTCTGCAAAAACTCTTAGGCTAAGTGCACACATTCAGGATTTCTTGCAGAAAATTCCTGAGAATTCCGGACATTTTCTGCAAGAAAACCGTGTGCGTTTTTGCCGCGGTTTTTTTCCGGACACTTCCCAATGCATTTTGGAGTGGGAAATTCGCAAAAAAAACGGAAAATTAATGAACATGCTGCGTTTTTTGCCGCGATGCGTTTTTTTCGCGGAAAAAAACGCATCATGTGCACAAAACATGCGGAATTCATTCTAAATGATGGGATGCTTATTGTATGCGGTTTTTTTTTGCGATTTTATAGCGTTTTTATCGGGAAAAACCACGAAAAAAACCGCAACGTGTGAACACATATATTATCATAGTCCTAATAATTGGTGGCTCATGCGTCACTTCAACAAGTGTATATAACCATAATCCTCTAGGTAGTACACAGAGCAGAGGATAAGAAGTGAAATGAACAGTAGGTAAAGTTTAAAAATAACAGTTTATTAATACATATTAAAAAAGGCAAAAAAAGGGGGGAAGGAGGAGGGGAACTGGACCAAAGGAAAAAATAAAAAAAAAGACAAAAAGTGGGACTTCCAAGTGGTAAAGGGAGAGGGAAGCCAGCAAAAATAGATCTACATACAGAATAATACATGCACCGTATGAACAGATGTCCCCTCCAACATAGAACATAAAAGGTCTATATAACACAAGTGTGACTACCAGAATCTGGTTTTTGTAGACCAAAAGTATAAAACGGGCATAAACTACCACCTACACATATTGCCACAATGGTGATACATATGGGAGGAGGGAGAGGCCAGCAATAAAGCAAAAGTAGGGGATATCTCAAAGTACCAAAACCGTAGAGGCTGAAAAAATAAAGCAGCTACTCCTAAGGCTGATGAGAAGAAAACCCCTATATGTTAGCAGAATCAATGGCTCAAAGAACGCCGTTGGTGAGAAGGAATTTAATTACCTGTAATATGTTCGTGGAGGAGATTGAGGCAAGTGCCGGGGGGTTCAGGTAGGCATGTAAAAGCGTGTGGCTGTGGCTGCGCTCTCCCGACGCCCGACGAGCGCCGTTTCGCAAGGATGCTTCTTCCGGGGGCAGGTACTAGGGTTTAGAAGAGGCCGGTGTTTTATCGGGAAGGACACGTACTGATAGGCGGAGAGGTGTAGGGGCGTGTATAGTGGAGCGGCTGCCTGGACCAATCTGAGCGCAGGCGTCAGGAAACGCCCCCTGTTGCTAAGGGGACCTCCGGAAATGCGCTCCTGTGACACGCAGTGGAACGCACTGCGGTCACAATATGGAGCGCTTCCGGAGGTCAGAGGGGGCTAGGAATCTCCCAGCGCATGCGCGTCAAGGTCACAAAAAGAAACGCCAAATAGAAAGTAAGGGGCGTGATATACAACGAAATAGGGACGCCCTTAGGTAGGAGGGCACCGCACATAAGATACTAAAGATAGGGGCGGCAATTCTAAGGACAACAGCCACCCCCGGAAGAAGCATTCTTGCGAAACGGCGCTCGTCGGGAGAGCACAGCCACACGCTTCTACATGCCTACCTGAACCCCCCGGCACTTGCCTCAATCTCCTCCACGAACATATTACAGGTAATTAAATTCCTTCTCACCAACGGCGTTCTTTGAGCCATTGATTCTGCTAACATATAGGGGTTTTCTTCTCATCAGCCTTAGGAGTAGCTGCTTTATTTTTTCAGCCTCTACGGTTTTGGTACTTTGAGATATCCCCTACTTTTGCTTTATTGCTGGCCTCTCCCTCCTCCCATATGTATCACCATTGTGGCAATATGTGTAGGTGGTAGTTTATGCCCGTTTTATACTTTTGGTCTACAAAAACCAGATTCTGGTAGTCACACTTGTGTTATATAGACCTTTTATGTTCTATGTTGGAGGGGACATCTGTTCATACGGTGCATGTATTATTCTGTATGTAGATCTATTTTTGCTGGCTTCCCTCTCCCTTTACCACTTGGAAGTCCCACTTTTTGTCTTTTTTTTATTTTTTCCTTTGGTCCAGTTCCCCTCCCCCTTCCCTTCCCCCCCTTTTTTTGCCTTTTTTAATATGTATTAATAAACTGTTATTTTTAAACTTTACCTACTGTTCATTTCACTTCTTATCCTCTGCTCGGTGTACTACCTAGAGGATTAACGTGTGAACACAGCCTTACTGTTGCTCTTATTCATTCTCGTTTGGCCTATTGCAATGCTCTACTAATCCGTCTCCCTCTTACTAAACTCTCCCCTCGCCAATCTGTCCTGAATGCAGCAGTCAGGATCATATTCCAGTACAACTGAATGCCTCCATCCTGAGCCAGTCATTGCACTGGTTGCCCACCTGCTGCAGAGTCCAATATCACTCTCACCTACAAAGTACTCCATGGTTCTGCACCACCCTACATCTCCATCATCTCTATCCATAACCCTACCCATACCCTCCAGTGCACTAATGACCTAAGACCAACACCCTGAATAACCCCAACCTCCCACTCCAGACTGCAAGAATTCTCTTGTGCTGCACTAATTCTCTGGAATACACTACCCTGGACAATTCGATTAATTTCCAATATCCACAGTTTCAAGTGTGCCCTAAAAACGCACATCTTTAGACTGGCCTATCTCCTCACCTCATTTATCTAACTATTGCCATTTTTCCCTTACAACATTTTCCTCCAAATCTGGTCCCTTGTATCATCTGTTCATACCCTCCATAAACTTAATAGCACTTTGTATCTTTACTAGCACACATACTGGCTGGTGACCAGTTCACACAGCGCTATTGGAATATCCTATTTATTATATTGATGGCTGGACCATATAATACAAGCACTTTTTACCATTTACCTTCTATGTGTCCCCTATTTGTCACGCCGTAAGTGGCGATAAAGGGGCAGGACAGCGTACTGGGACCCTCACCTGTCCCTACCACTATAATGGGGCCCTGGCTTTCCCTTATCTCAGGGGTACCTATGATGGTTAGGAGACCTGAGCCGCCAGCGTATCCCTGTCTCCTGTGCAGGCCCTATCAGTGGCCCCCTCTCCCCCCAAAGGAGGTGGACTGCACCAGTGTAATAATACAACAAATAACAGGGTATACAGACAAGGTAACTAAAAGTCTCAAACTCACCAAATGCTCACACAACCACAGAGTGTACACATAGAAGGGAAGAGAAGGAGAAAACTAGGAAGGAAAACAGGTTTAACATGCAACCAAAACAGCAGACACCAATCTCTGTAAATAAACCTCCAACACCAACACTACGCTCCTTCAACCTCTAAGCCAGGCAGTAGAACTGATCACTGACAATAGCTGAAGTCAGGACTGGGTCTATATAGAGGATCAGATTACAAAATCCACTTCAGCAACTCAGCAATAAAGTTAACTCCTGCACTGCTGGCACAAAGCAGCCAGGTCAGAATACAGGTGAAGAGCTTATGTTCACTGTGTGTGAACGAGGCCCACAGCGCTGCGGTTCTCTGGAACCTCTCTGTCACGGTAGCCCCGTGACACTATTTTTACATAGATTGTAAGCTTGCGAACCCAGCAATCACACCTCTTGGTGTCTGTTGAATTATGTATTTATTCTGTAATGTCTGTACATGTCCCTTCTGAATTATAAAGTACAGCAGATATGTTGGTGCTATAGAAATAATAATAATATAATTATTATTAACAGACTGATGTGCATGTAGTTATCGTGTATGTGAACATATGCAAATATGGTAATAATGTATCATAATAAACGGAGACCACAAATCTGGTAGAAGTCCTTGGTGGGTAGTAAAACCGACAGATGGTATTATTAGAAATATTACTTTAGGGGGCCAGATGACAATTAAGTAGAGAAGTAGCACAATAAACAAAAGAGAAAAAATAATCAACTCTGAGGAACAGTAAATAAAATATACAAAGGTTACCTAAGCACAGCTTTCTGCATAATTGTCAATTCCTTTTATTAATTCCTCATGGCACAATAAATTATCAAGTTTAAGCACTGACGTAGCAACTGGAGGCGCACATATTGCAGTCATAGCTGGATCTTGGCACTTGGGCGGCCAAATTGTCTCGGCATCCTTCCAGGGCACATCTTGTACACACGTTACGGAAAGCATCATAGTGAAAGAGTCCCATAACTCAAGCCTTTCTATCACAAGTATGATGAACTTCTCTGCACCCTTATATCCCAGCATGGTGCTTTGGCTCTGCTTGTTGCTCGAGAAGTGGCCCCAACAGTGTCTGGAGCTCTGTACCACAATGCAGTTTGCAGGCGCTTCCTGACTTTAGAGGTTTCAGATGCTTCCAAGATGTAATTTACAGTGTCAAGGATGGAAGGGTTAAAGCACACTAAGACAGGGAAGACTCTGAAGAAACATTTTAGTTGAACTACAAGTAGAGATTTCACATAGTGCACTCCAGAAGAAACAAATGTGAATATCTCTGCAATGGAACAATGCAGTGCAAAACTGAGAACAGAGGCAGAATTAGGGAAGTGCAGGGATTTTTACAAGGTATTTAACTTACTTTTTTAAGTGACATATCATCTTCAAGGCTTACTTAGAGACATTCATATATCTTGCTTTGTAAGTTCAAGTGTTTGAGTCACAGAGAGGACTGTGAGCTAGCAACTGACTGGCACTAGTCTGGAGCTGAGTTGTTCTGTGATGGAGGTGAACCAACAAGAGTTCTGTGTGGGTGGCCAGCTAGCCAGTGGTACCTGAGGAGTGTTGTCAGCCCATGTAGTTAGCAGCTGGTGGAACAATTAGCCTGGATGGAAATGAGTGTGGATGAGGGGCTCAAACCCATAGATAATGTGGAGAGAGCGAGAAAAAACCCGTGGGCTGGTAGGGACTATAGAAGAGGCTGGGTTGCATGTAGGCCGAGGCCAGCGAGGGGAGTAGCCTTGTTTAGAGCCCGTAAGTAAGTGAGTAACAAGATGTGAGGACCAAAATGGTGATCTATTTGAGAGATGAGAAGAAGATTATGGATTTGGATAAAATACTGGCTTTGGGTGCTGCTGGAAAACCCAATTCAGAATTACAGAACATTCTCTGCAGATACATTTCCATAATTAATCTTCTGCAATCACGATAATCCACAAATCTAGCTGAAACCAAAGCCTAATTCTTTTCCTCCGGTTGCATTACAATACTATTAATCCCTGACTAAGGACCCTACACTTGGACATGGGACAGCAGCAACAAAACCCACCAAAGCTTCCTCATAAGTGGGATATATGTGATATAGCATGGTCATACATACAACATACATGGTCTTCCAGTACTTACCTACACGCAACCTTCGATCCACTCAAGATCTCCTTCTCTACTCCCCTCTTATCTCTTCTTCCCACAACCGCATACAAGACTTGTCCCGTGCTTCCCCCAGACTCTTGAACTCTTTACCCCAACACATCAGACTCTCACCTACCACGGAAACTTTCAAACAACCTGAAGACCCACCTCTTACGACAAGCCTACAATCTGCAGTGATCCTTAGGCTGCTGAAACGCCGCACGACCAGCTCTACCCTCTCCTAGTGTATCCCATCTACTGTAGACTGTGACCCTCGTGGGCAGGGTCCTCTCCTCCTGTACCTGTTAGTGCCTTGTATTGCTCATGTTTATTGTGCTTGTCTATATTAGCCCCTTTTCACATGTAAAGCACCATGGAATAAATGGCGCTATATAAATGTATAATAATAATATAACTAGCTAAAAAGGTGAGTAGCCAATTTTTCACCCTGGTAGGATAAATGGTCCAAACATTAAACATGCTTAATTAGGTACCTGCCTCTTTATAGGTTGAAACCCAGAGTGATCGAAGTAGAAACCTCGGAAACCACAAAAAAGAAAATGGGACTGTAGGTTTTGCCGCAGTGTTATTTACTTTGCTCCGGCAAGGAGTCAAAACAGATATGGTCCATGGTTCCGAGGTTTCTACTTTGATTAGGCTGAACCACGAGTCCATTCCTCAAACACTATATTTAAATGGACAGCGCTGCTGGTCTTTCTCCTTCATCTGAAACCCAGAGTGAGGTGCGAGACTGTGTAAAGTAACAGTGCGAGTATCGCCTGAATAAGAAAAAAAAATGTATAATAATAAGAGGAGTTTACATATTTAATGGAAATGTCATCCGAAAATGACCTATTGTTTGTTAGTGGTCGAGTTCCCGCCTCTGCACAGGGGGAATTTCGGGCCATCTCCGTTGCGGTCTCCCATTCTTCTCGTGCCGCAGTGGAGCCTGCTCTGCGGAGATGTCGATCCCAGTGTCTCGCTCAGTCTGACTCTGTGCAAAGGGTTACTGCTGCTTTTTCAGCTTCTGCCATTGAAGCCAGTGTTGGGCAGTGGCGAGCAGACGCTTTTGGGACTAAGTCCTGCTTTTCCCCTTCTGAGCATGCCCAGGGTAAGATCTCTCATTGGAGATTGAGGGTCACATGCTTAGATACTGCAACAAGACCCATTGGTTCTCCAGGAAGGTCCTGAAGTTGCTCAGGCTCTGTGTGCAGCCTCTCATTGGTCCTTCTAGGAAGGTCCTGTACGCGCTGCAGCTATATAAGGTTCGCATGGCCAGCTAGTATCAATGCATGTCATGAGTTTTGCGCCAATGTGGTCACGCTTGTGTGTATTCAGGGACCCGGCAGAAATAAGCCACTAGAATACAGGTTCCTCCGGTGAGGAGATTGTATGTTTGCCTCCTGGACAGTGTGACCACAAACTGCTATCTGCTCAGCAGTTACTGTGTATTCCTGTGGAGTTTAACAGGACACAGTCCTTTCTTTATAGTGTGTTGTGAATTCTGTGGCAGAGTTCACTCCTTTGGTCACAAGTGGTACTTCGGCTGATTCTCTCTGGGATCTTCCGTTTGTGGAGGAAAGTGGTACTGCAGCTTCTGAGTTTCCTCCCTCAGGTGATCTGGTGAGCTCGTTAGCTTCTTCTCTACTTAACTCCACCTGATGCTTTGATCCATGCTTCCTGTCAATGTTTCAGTGTAGGACTTGTTTTTTTCCCTGGATCATTCCTGTGGCCTGCTGCTCTGCAAAGCTAAGTTTTGCTTATGTTATTTTGTTGCTATTTTTCTGTCCAGCTTGCTTTATTGGTTTTTCTCGCCTGCTGGAAGCTCTGAGACGCAGAGGGAGCACCTCCGTACCGTTAGTCGGTGCGGAGGGTCTTTTTGTCCCCTCTGCGTGGTTATTGATAACTTTGCGGTCAGCACAAAAACCTATCTTCCCTATCCTCGTTCTGTTCAGCTAGTCAGGCCTCACTTTGCTAAATCTGTTTCATCTCTATGTTTGTGTTTTCATCTTACTCAGTCATTATATGTGGGGGCTGCCTTTTCCTTTGGGGAATTTCTCTGAGGCAAGGTAGGCTTATTTTTCTTCTTCAGGACTAGCTAGTTTCTCAGGCTGTGACGAGGCGCCTAGGTTCTGGTCAGGAGCGCTCCACGGCTACCTTTAGTGTGGTTTGATAGGATTAGGGTTTGCGGTCTGCAGAGTTCCCACGTCTCAGAGCTCGTTCTATTATTTTGGGTTATTGTCAGATCACTGTATGTGCTCTGACCTCCATGTCCATTGTGATTCTGAATTGCCTTTCATAACAATAGTGACTCTGTGAAGCAACAGAGTTCGCTTCTACCGCCATATTGTGCCGCCGTTTGCCAGCAGCAGGTTCTTTTCCTGCACGGTGGACCCCGGGCTGCGAACGCACCAAATAACATCTCTATATTTACTCAGTGCGTTCCGCCAGCCCTAACATTGCTTCAATGAGGTTTTATTGTTATATGTATCTTTTACAAAATTATGCAAAAACATTTTTCATATTGTCTTTTTTAAAATCCAGAATTATTAATCTTTCACACTGGCCACTGGGATTATTTTACATTCCTTGTTCCTGTCCTTTTTTGGCAGTCTCCCTATTATCAGAGACAGGATTACAAAGAACGATAACACCTCACTAAACAGCTGATAAAACATGATCCACCAATCACGATAGGCGATATCATAGCTGATCCTGCTCCCCCTCCCTTAACAATGAACACAGCACACGCTCATTAGATGCATCCATATAAAAGAAAAGGTCAGCGTCTGTTTATTATTGCTGCTAATGTTAATGTGGTTGGAGTGGACAATGTGAAAATTTCAAAATGTTTGATTTATATTTTTGATTAAAAAAATTTCCAAAAATTGTTACAAAAATATATATTTAACACAAAAACCTGATATAAACAATAAGTCATTTTCTGATGAAATATTCCCGTTAATTCTATTTATTCAGTTTAGTTTTGTTATTGCAATATTTGGGAATAATTGCTAATTTAACTGAAACGGTCACGGATTTTGTGCCTGTTGAAGTGACAGTAACCATAACACATTATGTGCCACTGTATTTGTGTTTAGTAAAATTGAACTTCATGCGCTTTACAATAATTTCTCTGATGAGAATTGAAATTATCCAGCAGATTGTAGTAATTGTGACAAGAATGAAGGATGACAGGAAGACAATTTTTTTGGTTTTCTATTCTGTGCCTGCCTTGACATCCAAACCCTGCAGTCATGTCAATCTCATGGTGAAGTGAAAAGGTGTCTACAGTGAAATGCTCGACCTCCTCTGCATTATTTGCGTATGGGACTGCCCGAGAAAGCCGAAAACAGTGCTTGCTATTTCCAAAAGTCCCATAGATAATGAATGGAGTGCAATTTGAGCATGCGCACCCCCAACCCAATGAAAACAGAGCCCGGTTCCTGTGCTCTACCGATCATCTGTCAGGGTGGCTGGGAGTCCCAGAGATAAGACCCAGAGCTATCAGTATCCTATGGAGTTTAGATGACTTACATTAAATATGGTAACACATTCAGCAACAGTTCCTACAGTTTAATTGGTCTATCTATTGCATTTTCTTATGCGTTATGTTGGGTTTACATGTGTCGAATGTGGTCTTTAAAGAGGTTATTCGTGGCTTTTACATTGATGACCTATCCTTATGAGCCTATGGGTACATTTGACATAGTGACTAGTGATGAGCGAGTGTACTCGTTGCTTAGGTTTTCCCGAGCACGCTGGGGTGACCCTCGAGTATTTTTTATTGCTCGGAGATATAGTCTTCATCGCCTCATTTGCATGATTTACGGCTTCCAGATGCGCTGAACACATGTGGGAATTCCCTAACAAACAGGCATTCCTCACATGTATTCAGCTATCTGGAAGCCGTAAATCATGCAAATGGGGCGATGAAAACTATATCTCCGAGCAATAACAAATACTCGGAGGTCACCCAAGCGTATATGAGTAACCGAATTATATTACCTTCCCATAGTGGGATCCTAAATATATGATTATGCTACAGTAACCAGTAAATGAATGAGCTGCTGATTAGGCTAAATAAAATGAACTGTGGAACAGGAGCTTGTTTCTATTCCTCTGGGCACATGGTCGGTATGCAGGTACAGGCGGATCAGTTGTGCCCGTGGAGAAGGAAGCCCCAGGCACACTGCATCGATCTCAGATGCTGCTGTAATCATTCACACTTTTCTCCCCTTGTAGATTTTTTTTTCAAGCATGTGATGCTCGTTCAAACTCACCTGTGGCAAGTAACAGCTGTGGCTGTAGGAAATATGAAAGCCTGAAACCAGATAAAATAGGTAGAAGTTGACTCAATCTTGCATTGTGTGTCTCAGTGTGTGCTACACTAAGCAAGAAAAACAGAAAGAGGAGAAGAGAACAGTTTGAGGACTTGAGAACCAAAATAGTTTGAAGACCATTTTGATAAAGCACATCATTCTACTGTTTACCCAAACAGTAACGAAAAGAACACAGTACCTACAGTCAAATATGGTGGTTGTTCAAAGATGTTTTGAGGTTGCTTTGCTGCATTGGGTGCCCTGACTGTGTGCAAGGCATCATGAAATCTGTAGATTACCAAAAAATTTTGAGTCGCAATGTATTGCCCAGTGTCAGAAAGCTAGATTTGCATCTTGGGTCAGGGGTCTTCAAGCAGGACAATGACCACAAACCATATTTCAAACAAGCACCCATAATGGATGGATCCAAACACTGGAGAGTTTTGAAGTGGCCAGCAATGAGTCCAGATCTAAATCCTACACGTGATGGTTATAAGAACCAATGCAGTGAATTATTCCAACCAAATATTTTGTTGAGGGTGCCAATCTTGTCTAGTCCATTTTGGGGGTTCTGTGTGAAATTATGTCCAATTTGTATTTTTTTTCTCAGTTTTTTTTTGTGTTGTTAAAATACAAAGGAAATAAACATGTGTATAACAAAAAGTGTGTCATTGCAATACTTTTCTGGGATAATTCATTTTCTGGAACAATTTCAAGCGCGCCAACACTTTCAGCCATGACAGTATATAGTCGATTCAATTTTTATTTATTTAAAACATATGGAATGGACCTCTAGTATGACATGCACCACTGCTGAGTACAGGATGATTTTTTTTCATAAAGCTCTAAATAGTATTCTTCTTTACAGGCGTAGTACTGGTACTTAGATATACAGCTGGATATACAATACAGTACATCTTTAGACCCCTGTATATTACTGGTAAGATTAAAGTCTAAGATTTTTTCCTACAAAATGACGGTGAATGTGTTTACATAGGTGGATCCTAATGAGGGAAGGTCGGGGAAACAAACAACGGCTTCACAGGAGCCCCTCACTTGCAGTGTCTGCCCCTGTCTGGGCACCAAGCCTATTGTAGGTGATGACCATGCTCATATATGTAGGTATGTGGAGTTGGGATTCTCAAATATTAGTTTTTAAGAGGTTATTGACTGTATTTGTTAATGCTATGATGTCAGATGAGATGCCTGCCATATTGTATGCAGAATGCCAGCCTTTACTATGGAGTATAATGTAATGCTTTTGTCAGCAAATGCTTCAGGCAACATTTTCATTAATTCACATAACATAATAAAGAACAGAAGCTAATAAAATTATATACAGAATGGTGTGAAATGTGCTGGTAATGAAGGTCATATTTTAGGCTGTAAACCTATTAGCTATTCATTGTCTCAGTTACAAGCAGCTACAGAGCATTTCGCTCTTCTTTCATCTTATCCTTTGGAGCTCAAGAAAAAAAAAATATTGCTGACCCAACCTAAAAAAAAACCCCGTCACCATCAGCTGTTACTCATTTTGCCTGCCCTTGGTTATGCTGTTCCTCTTCTGTACTGTATGTGAACCCTTACTGTCCTTAATCACTCACCTGGCCATTGCTATAAGTCAACACTTTAGTGAATAATTTTCTTGTAGACCTCCTAATTCAGGCAATGAGAACCGGAGGAAAACTGAGTATAGCGGGTTAAGAACAAGGTACTTTATTAAATAATAACTCAATCAAATAACACACAATATACAAAAGTTAAAAACAAGGACAGGATGTATGGATGATCACCTGCACCATCAACCCCCCATATATGTCGGAAAATACTATAGGGCAATGCACTGACTCTCCAAAACATGGGCACATGTAACAACCAAGTGGTTCACCTACACATAAAAAATGTAGCGGAGCAGCGCTTACCACAATGGTCTAGAATGGGGTAACAAGGTTGGATGGGCTGAGGGTGCCGGAATGGATCTAGCACTTTTGTATATTGTGTGTTATTTGAGTGAGTTATTATTTAATAAAGTACCTTGTTCTTAACCCGCTATACTCAGTTTTCCTCCGGTTCTCATGTAGTTATGGAGTGGGTTTATCTGTGGCTCCCTGTTTAGGGGCACTGTTTAGCGTAATTTACGCATGACATATTTACTATGTGGGTCACTGGCATCCTGATGTTACTAATTCAGGCAATGAGCCTGGGGAGAATCACATTGCTCCCAAATCCTGATGACTCAAGCCAAAGACTATGTGAAAGTGGATTGTATAAATGGGTAGACATACCATTGGTGCAACCTGGAGAGCCAAACAGGGGCCCAAGAGAAAAGGCATCCCATTTCCACCTCAAAAGCTGTAAGCACCTTCTGCCATGGACACATTGTTGGGTGCAAAGGGTCCATGTATTGTCCTTCTGTCTGTGTCTACTCTTTGACGCTTGGTCCTATAAAAGTTTTTTGAGGATTGTTTCCTTAATATGTGTTTGTCTAGAGTACCGTAGCTTCAAGTATTTGTAAATGTATATTAAAAAATGGTATACAATCTAAGACTAGGGTCACACGAGTGTATATTCTCTCATCCGAAAGAATTGGGTCGATTATGCAAATTACACCGTAATCAGAGTGTGATCATACTTGTGATGCATTTCTCTCAGAGGTGGAGATGATGGAGAAAAAAAAATGTTGTACATCTTTTCCATTCTGTCAGTGCGTGGAAATCGGACTGGACTCAGATGTCATCCCAGTGCACTCCAATGTTTTCCACAAACACATTGACTTCCATGACCGAGCGTGATCCAAATATCATATCAAATTCGAGCACGCTGCAATTGTGTTTCTCTGGACCGGCTCTGTCTTAGGAAAAAAAAATTCTTACATGTGCATGGCCCCACAGAATAACATTGGTCCAAATGTGTTCCGATGTTTTGTCTTATTGCCCTCGGACCGATAATACGAGTCTGACTGAGCCCTAATGCAGATGACCTAATCAATTCGGGGCAAATCAAATTTGCATCGAATTTCAGAAAAATTGGACTCACTACTAGAACTCAAATTTTTTGCCATTTGATTCACTGAAAATAATTACTGATTGACATTTTGCTTGATTCTTTTTAGGGCCTGACAGGGATTAAAAGGAAATCCATTATACTCACCTCACCCTACACCTGTCCTGGCACCTCAGATCCAGTCTGGTCCTCCACTGACTCACTTCATAATACGAGTTGTGAGCTCCTGACAAGCTTCATGGTCTAAGAAGCCGTAAGGAACCTGTTAGCTAATCACTATAATGAACATGGACATCACATACCTATGGTAAGCCACAGTGTCACTGTTCATCAATCATCGATAGAATGATGGCAATGTTCTTCTAGGACTTCTAGGTCCTACTACGATATAGTAATGTGCTAGAAGGGGTGCCCTGCTCTGAAAACCTTGGATAAGTAGATCAATCATGATTATTCATCATATGTCAGCATATTTCACACAATTTATACGAGACGTGGAAACCGTGGAATGACCGATTTTACTCCTGAGTATTAAAGGTGCAAAATAGTTCTAAGATTCATTCAATCTACATTGTGTATAATGAGGAAAGGCGGCGGAGCGTAGCTGGGGGAAATACGCTGTTTTCATCTTCCTGATGTCTTCGGAAACTTCCAAGTTGTAGTCTCAGATTAGTACATGAAGTAAATATACAGATAATGTCAGCCATAAAAATATCAAATAAATTGCCTAAAGGATTCTAAATTGAAGCAGACAGTGTTCTGGACTATAGGGAAATTAGGGAGGTTGTTATAGATGCCAAGAATTGTATATGGATGTCTAAAACATTAACGTTGTGCCCCCCTTATTCTACGCCAATGTCACAGGGGACGCCTGGGCTGGATCAGTTCATCCTGACTTTAAACTTGTGCTTTTCATACCTTGCTGTATCTACATTGGGAAAGCCATGCTTCTCAGTCCATCCATAATTGTAGACACCTCCTTTATTTGCTGTTTAGGCCTCCTTCAGATGTTCATTTCTATTTATTGTACTAGAAAAAAATTAACCCAATTTTTATAAATGTTTGGCCCTTGTGTCCATTTTTTACCATTACTGTGTCATCCATTTTTTTTCATATAGGTGAAAATAAACATATACATTTTCCAAACTTCTTAGTAGATTCACACAACTGTACAAAAGTTTGGGTCAGTCCCATTCACAAATTGTGGTCGATTACAGGAGCTGCCTGTTTGGGACCTGCACTAGAATGGTCCATAAAATGGACCAGACTAAAGCATGGTGCAATATTTCTTCACCCCAACCATAGGTCTAAAATATTGCTCATGTCTGTGTACTGGCACACAGGTTATTTTTGGGTCAGAGTGATGCCGATTCAGCACACAGACTATACGCTTTTGTGAACGCGCCATTAAAAATTAAAAAACAGACTTTGGGTAAACGAGCTTGATCTTCACTTCGGATAAAAAATTAACAAATCTCCATTTTTTTTTTTTTACTTTTTCATTTTTTATAACAATAAAAAAAAAAGACATACATGTGACTATGCCCATAGACTATAATGGTTGTGTGTTCTATGAAAAACCTAGATCGCCAATTTCTGAATGAAGCCTTACAAATAGGATAAACTTATAGAGAGTATGAAATAGTCAGGTCTTTGTGGACATACCCGACTGGAAGACACCACATCTTGATAGAAAAAAAATGTAAATTTACATCTAACTTTATACACTATTTTTTTTTATAAAAGATGAGAAAATAACTTTTACTAATATACAGTATACTACTAAGGGTTGGTGCTCATTGTTAAATTGGGCTTACCAGAGACAATAATTGTACGGGTCCACCTTTCCATTTTCCATGTAGATATCCTCTTAATTGCATCATAATCTGCGTTCTTCCCATTAGACACACAGGACTATAGCAGGGTAAGAGTCAGAACCCTAGTCCATGCCCTCATCATCTCTCGCCTTGACTACTGCAACCTCCTGCTCTGTGGCCTCCCCTCGAACACTCTCGCACCCCTCCAATCTATTCTAAACTCTGCTGCCCGACTAATCCACCTGTCCCCCCGCTATTCCCCAGCTTCTCCCTTCTGTCAATCCCTTCACTGGCTCCCCATTACCCAGAGACTCCAGCACAAAACCCTAACCATGACATACAAAGCCATCCGCAACCTGTCTCCTCCATACATCTGTGACCTCGTCTCCCGGTACTTTCCTGCACGCAACCTCCGATCCTCACAAGATCTCCTTCTCTGCTCCCCTCTTATCTCCTCTTCCCACAATCGCATACAAGATTTCTCTTGTGCATCACCCCTACTCTGGAACTCTCTACCACAACATATCAGACTCTCACCTACCATCGAAACCTTCAAAAAGAACCTGAAGACCTACCTCTTCCGACAAGCCTACAACCTGCAGTAACCACCGATCGACCAAACCACTGCACGACCAGCTCTACCCTCGCCTACTGTATCCTCACCCATCCCTTGTAGATTGTGAGCCCTCACGGGCAGGGTCCTCACTCCTCCTGTACCAGTTATGACTTGTATTGTTTAAGATTATTGTACTTGTTTTATTATGTATACCCCTCCTTACATGTAATGCGCCATGGAATAAATGGAGCTACAACAATAAATAATAATAATAATAATAGATACCTCTGGCTCCTCCTGGGAGTGGAGATATTAAAATCTGACATGTCGAGTCTTGCTTTCTCCTAATAAGACATAAGGGTTAAGTATTCTCATTTAGTTTCGATGTCATTACAACCTCTGTTTTTCTTTTTTTTAAATGTAAATATTTCAGATTTTGAAAAGACAGATGGCTTGGAAAACCTAATACACCAGCATGGGAACAAGACATTGTCGTGATGGATTATATGTAAACATGTCTATATGTATGACTGTAAATATCTGTTCATCCAGAATTTTCTGTAATTTGTCCCTCAAATCATTTTACTTGAACCGGTCTTTAGTAACTATCCCCTCAGTAACCAGAGCCTGGCTGAAGACTGACAGATGCCAACACCATGCTTCGGTTGGTGCATCACATGTAGGACTTGTTGCTTTTTAATTAAATATTGCAATAAGAAATTTGATTTTACTGAAGCTTTCTGTCACTGGTATACCGCGACAGAGAGGAGCAGGAAGACCGCAGCATCTGATTTCTCCTGCACTGTTTAGAAGCACTTAACCTTCATGTTAAAACGGTGCAGGTTTCTTTTAGCAGTGCAGGGGTTAATCTGCTCTGTTGAGGGCTCCTGGAAGCTTTCCTGCCTTAAGGCTCCCAGCTGTTCACTGCTAGCCACTCCCATCTCCTATATAATCTGGGCCCTGGCTAGCACTCATTGCCAGAGCAAGCTTATGCTGCATGGTTGGAGATTGTTGTTGTTTGAGAAGGCGTTTGGTGGATTTATCTGAGACTGTTGCTAGGTTTTGGGTGTGTGATAATTTCCCTCTTTTTCCTACTTTGGTTTTACCCCATCCTCCACTCTCCAGTGGTTACCTCTGTTGTTTGTGTGAGTATATTTGTATAATTGGTATTTTTCTTTATCCCTGTTTGCAATAACTTGTTAGTCTGGTTGGTGTAGTACGGTACACTACTACTCTCCTCTTCCCTGGGTGGGGGAAGGGTACAGACTGAGGGCGGATTAAGGAGCTAAGGCAAGGTTATTGGCCCCGGCATTTCATCTTCAGAAATAATCTGGGGAAAAGGGTGAGCTAGGGCACCCCTAGCGTTAGGGACAGGGAAGGAGCCCCTGGTCCTGGGACACCCTACAGCAGAGTCGTGACACTTCCCCTGAATAATCATGTATAGCCAAAGTAATGGCTGCTTTATCTGTAATGTAGACATCTAAAGAAAAACTGTATGTAAATATGCCCAGATGTATCATTAGCTACAATGAATTTAACATCCTGGATAACATTTCCCCCGTCCTCCTCACTTTAATATCGGTTGTTCAGATTCTTTTATAGCTGCTCCAGTTTTGATGGCCCACGTCATCCGTGGACTACTTTCTGTCCTATAAATGTCTTACCTCACGGGGGATTAAAGATCACACCACTGAAAGGCTCAGATTAATTTTGAATATTAATGTTAGAAAGACTTTGTTTCCGCTTCTTAAAATTTTGCTAAGTCCTTTGACATAGTTGCCAACTTTTCAAAAGAAATTCCAAGGTCTCTTTTGGAGCATGAAAACACATTACATGATTTGTATTCTAAGACGACGCGACTATAAAACAAGATTGCAACGTGTAGAATAGAATTCCACAATAGGCAATAGGGAAGATTTTGTAATTTTACAAAATAAAATGAACCCACCCATCCTAGGACATGAGATTTCATGTTTATCTAGAGGCATACAACATGCAAAATTACATACAACATACGTTTCTTCCCTCCAATGCCAAAGTAGGTAAAGAAATGCATGGAAGTTGGACTTCTTTATTCATAGGGTGCGGAAACAACAGTGATATCCACTAGCACCATTATCCAGTTGTAAATTCAAATGTACAGTGACTTGTGAAAGTATTCACCCCCCTTGGCATTTTCATTAAGCAAAATATATGAAAGGCACCAAAAAACATTAAAAGAACCCTATCAATGACAGAGCTATAGAGGATAAGGAATCAGGTGCAACAAAAATCACAAATGCAAATACACAGGTACAGCATAGCTAGAGCCTGATAGTAGAACATGTATATTAACTAAAGTGACAGTGCATCAAATCTATGCCAGAAAAATAGTTAGTGAGACCCATGTCAGCATAAGTACAATAGATAAGATATCCCATATACTATCATTATTATTACACATGCTAGTGCTGATCACGGCAACATTAGAATCACAGCCCCCTGACGATGTCCATGCGAAACGCGCGTTGGGGCTGCACGTGCGATCCGCAGGACAGTCATGAGTAAGATCATTAGCCTTATGTGATTCTAATTTTATAATGCTGTAGATAAGCCCCCGATCTAACCTGAAAGATAATAAAAATAAGTTTTATTATACTCACCTGGGGGCGGTCCGGTCCGATAGGTGTCGTAGGGCCGGGTCTAGCACCTCCCATCTTCTTATGATCACCGCCCTACTGTTGCTTCATCGCTCCCCGACATCGCGCTCCTGCTCAGGCGTACTGATCTGTCCTGTTGAGGGCAGAGCAAAGTACTGCAGTGCGCAGGCGCTGGGCCTCCCTGACCTTTCCCGGCGCACTGCAGTACTGTTTTTTTATTGATTGGTTTGACAGAATTGCAAATTGAGAGATAAAGTCTAACACATGATCAGGACTAATTTTTTTTGTAGAATTTCACTTTACTAATGCAAAACATATCAGCTCAGTTTATAGGTGGTTAATATGGGAATCTAACGTAGAGGAGATTACGCCAAGATTACTAATTATATTTTAGATGTCTGAATGAGTAAATTTGAAATTGTACTCTTGCATCTCATCGCCCTATACTTATATACATCTGAGTTGATTAGCTAAGCTATTTGTCCTATAGACCATTATATCCTTTAGCTAGACGCTTTATCGTCTGCAATTTATGACATTAAGCTCTAGGGAAATAAACAAACTGATGAAAATCCACATTTTAATCACATAGGGGGGAATGACAGGCAGAATTTATAAAGACAAATCTCTCAAGTGGATAAATCTCTACAGATACAATCTTATCCTGAATTTTATTTCATTTCTTTCTGTCTTATTGGGGATTCTTCCCCATGTGTTCGTGCTCAATGCACAGGAAGTACTGGAAAAGAAATACCACAATTGATGTTTGTTTGTCACCTCCCTACCCCCAAAAAAGAAAGTAATAAAAAAACTATTAAAAAATAATGTGCATGCCAAAATCCTTTCAAGAAAAAATACAACTCATCACGCAAAACGATTTGTAGATCTTGGAGGAGGCGGCTCTGAATAGAGCTGGAGTGACCAAGGCTTCCGATCTGCTGCCTAATTTGCATATAAATTCAAACACTGATTTTTCATTTATGGAAGAACAGACTGGTCATATAAAAGTATTGCTGGACCTGTCTTTGAAAGAGCTACATGCGCATCCTGTGAGTCACTTCTCACAGACAAGCCGTGAGTCGGTCCGAGGTCAATAGCCAGGAGGGTACGTCATAAAAAGAGGGAAGAGTCAAAGGTGTAGTCAGGTAACGGTCTGTGTTCAAAATACCAGGAGGATAGTGGATCAGAAAAAAAGGGGCAATACAAATGGATGGTGGATGGTCAGAACGAGGTTCGAGGTCAGGCTGTGATAGATCAATCCACACAGAGCTGAAGCTATGGCTGACAACTATCTGGGACTGCCAGTTCAGTTAGTTGAGCAATGAAGGAACAGGGAGCATCTGGCAAGACCTCAGCACCTCTCAGACTCAGATTGGGCTGTCAATAAAAACACAGATCGCTTAGAACACCCCTGCGGCAGACTTGACAACTGAGCCATTAATCATTGCACAGACACACTGTGGGGTGAAATCGTTGCACACATAAATAGTTTTGGAGGTTAAACCCTGCTGAGAGATTCCCTTTAAATACAGTACTTTAAATACAGTATATACTGTAGATCGTATGCAGTTTGCTCTGAAGCTCCTCCTAGTGGTATCTAAAAGCAGACAGAATTTTTTTGCTTAACTTTTCTATATGTCTATACAGTATTTCTATGCAAGGTATCTGAACTCTGTACCCTATAAATGTACGTCAATGTGTGTGTGCATATATATATATATATATATATATATATATATTTATTAACAGCCAGAAGTTTGGACCTGACTAGTTAGTACTAAGGGTAGACATTCATTTTATGTGTCAAATGATGGTAATTCTCACAATTATTAAGTAAGTAGATTGCATTTGATGTTTTCTTAGTGGTGACATTCACCTTGAGCGATAACCGTCAAGGATGTGTTTTCATGAAAGTCATCAAAATTCTGCTCTGTTATTAAAACCTGTTTTCTCCAATTCCTCTCCCTGCTACAACATCACACATTCTAAAAATGTAAAAAATGATGCCATAAAATTGACTAACAATATACTTTACTCAGCCGCATCTTCCTGCTAAGACATTAAATACCTAATCCTTTTAATTGGAGACTGTAATTGATTTTTACATCAGTAAGTTAAAAAAATAATGATATGACCAAAGTCAGTGTTGACAATACATAGAGTTTCCTCTTTATGCAAAGGTAGCATAACTTTGATAATTAGCAAAAAAAGGTAAAAACCTTAGTAGTAATTAAATGATGGCAATTATGTACAAGTAATGGCCTTCTCACCACAGCAATGCAATGGGTCTAACCTATTAAACATCTACTGATAAAAGCTTTTATACCTTATAATTAGTAAAGTCCTAAGACTTGACAGTCATTATAAGCCTCCAGAAACTGTAAAAGAAAACCATATACATTTAAGTAATTTTTCAGAACAAGCTGTCTTGGGTATGTAAATGAGAATTATCACTATTTGTGGCCATTACATTACTTGTATCCTATGTTTTCATCCGTTTTTCCTTGTACGTGAACTATCTCTATGAGTTGCTGCAATATCCCTGGCGGACGAAGCAGGGAGCAGCTGGGTCAGGAGTTGAAGAGGAGAATGATAACTGCAGGGAAAAGAGAATTCCTGTTCTTACGCAGAGCAGAGCAAAGAGAAAAATTTACTTGGTAGAAAAGCAAAATCAGCAATTGTAAGTACACAGTACTATATGATATCATCATTGCAATATATTAAGAGGACTGAAACTTTTATTGGAGGAGTGCTTCTTTAACTTGAGAGCTGTATGGAGGGACTGGTTGCTGCAATCTCTGACAAACAGCACGGTACACATGAAGGGATTCTTGTTCTTCATACTTTTTTTAGCACACAGAGACACGCTGAGCTAACATTGAGTATATTACACAGCAAGGCTGGACTATCTCAATTTAAATCAGCTCTGAGATGAGGTGAAAGACTAGTCAGAAAGCTGAGCACAATCTCTTTGTGTCTACGTCTGCTTGTTTTCTCTTCCTGCTCATTACACCTCCTTCCCCTTCCTATCTCCTTTCTTCTCAACTTTTTTATGGCCAAAGACCATACATATCCAGAGAGAGGTGAACTTTTATGCTACCATAAATCAGCTAAGAAGAGCTCAGTAAAGACAGTTACAAACTCTTTGTTAGAACAAGCAGATTGGCTGATTCTCAGTTAAAAGGTTTATTCCCAAAATATAAGTTGTCCCCTACTCAGTGGGTAGGGAATAACTAATGAGTTCTTGTATTCAAACTGCTGGGACAATAAGATGTCCCAAGAACTGGACTCTTCAGCTCCACCTTGAATAGACTGGAGGTGCGCATGCTCAATCTTTGTTCATTCATTGTCTAAGGTACTGACAGAAAAAGACAAGCAATTTTTTTGGCAGTCCTAATGACAATGATTGGAGCAGATGCTGAACATAACCACCTTCTTCATTCCAGAAGGGGCATCATTGTTAGGATCACTGGGAGTCCAAGTGGTTAAACCTTCAGTGATCAGCAGGTTATCCAGTATCTAGCACATAGGGGATGAAAAGTGTTTTTTGGGGAATAAACCTTTAACTCATTCTGCATCTAGCATCAAAGTGGGTATGCAAGGCAAAACATAAACAAAGTTCAACTGTAAAAATGATAAAATAATAAACAAGCATTTAAGTATAATAAAAATGGACCATGAAGGTGGCGATATCCTTTACGTTCACTTAGTCTCTGCTTGGCTCTCCACAATCAGGAAGGTTTTCACGACTTTTTTTTTCTTTTTGGGGGGAGGGGGATATGCTGGTGCTATACAGAATATACATAGGTAATTCAGGACACTGCATTTCCATCTGCGGTAAGTTCTTTATCCCACATGATATCGTTCTTCGTACATCTCATTTTCATACTCTGCTATTCAAGATCTCAAAGTGACCGGGTGCACACGGCTGACTTCATTATTTTCTTATCTGTAACATGCAATGAGTTGTCCTCCATTCTACAGGGATCAACCTTCAGATGCCCGAAGAACCTGGGAATGTGCAGTGTATTTGTGCAGCTTAAATAGAGGTAGGGTCATCGAGAGGGTCGATAACCATCTGCCGGGGACCTGAGACGCAAATGGAAAGGCACTGTAATCTTTTTTTGCACGAGATATTATTATTTTTATATAGCGTTGGTAATAAACAATGATTTACTGCAAATTAAAGTGCCAAGCTCTTTGCTAACTGTGTCCGATTTGAAGGCAAATCTTTATCCATCTCTATGTAATCATTGCTCTCAAATTATTGCAATTCTGCATGCAACATGCTCCAATCATTCAAACAACGAAAAATGAAACCCAGAGTTTCCCCAATGGCTCATTCATTCTTTTATTGTCACAACACACCTAGTCCCAACCAAAATGCCGCTTTTATAATGCCAGGTATGTTATATTTCTAGCCACAGTGATACTATCACCACTGTTAATTACAACAGTCACAATGCTTCTGGTATCATCCACAGTGCATCTATATCAATGAGAGACACCTCACCCTCATCCCGCAATGCCCTGGTGTCAGCCGCTTCAGACTCTCATCTTCTATATCATCATTGATTGTTAGAGTTGGAAGGGACCTCCGTGGTCATCGTGTCCAACTCCCTACACAATGCAGGATTCACTAAACCATCTCCGACAGATGTCTGTCCAGCCTCTGTGTGAAGACTTCCATTGAAGGGAACTCACCAACTTTCATGGCAGCCTGTTCCACTCATTGATCACCCTCACTGTCAAAAAGTTTTTTTTATAATGTCTAATCTGTATCATCTCCCTCTCAGTTTCATCCCATTGCTTCTCGTGTTTCCATGTGCAAATGAGAATAATGATGAACCCTCTACATCGTGACAGCCCTTCAGAAGATATTTGTGGACAGCTTAGCTCCTCTTAACCTTCTTTTTTGAAAGCTAAACATTCCCATTCCTTTAATCGTTCCTCATGGGACAGTTTGCAGTTCGTTCGCCATCCTGGTAGCTTTTCTCTGAACTTGCTCCTGTTTTTCGATGTGTTTTTTAAAATGTGAAAAAAATTGTGGTAGATCAGCTCATCAATTGGTTGGGCATACTAGAAGTGGAGTTGTCAGAAGCCACGCATGGACCCAGTCAGAGCAGCTGCACATGTACAAAAATAAAGGGAGAAACGATCCAGCGGAAATAGAGGCTTTCTTTTAAAAAAATGCAGACAATGTAGTACAAAATATTGTTAACAAGACCTACTAGTTTCGACAGTCTGTCTTAGGCTACTTTCACACTGGCGTTGTTTTGAATACGTCGCAATGCGTTGTTTAGGGGAAAAAACGCATCCTGCAAAGTTGCAGGATGCGTTTTTGCCCCATAGAATAACATTACCGACGCATTGCGACGTATTGACACACGGACACACGTTGCAACCGTCGTGCGACGGTTGCGCCATGTTGTGGCGGACCGCCGCGAGCAAAAAACGTTAAATGTAACGTTTTTTGCTGCCAACGGACCGCTTTTTCCAACCGCGCATGAGCGGCTGGAACTCCGCCCCCACCTCCCCGCACCTCACAATGTGGCAGCGGATGCGCCGGAGAAATGCATCCGCTGCACTCGTTGTGCGGCGCATCAAACGCTAGCATCAGAATCTCGGCCCGACTCCGATGCTAGTGTGAAAGTAGCCTTAGGACGGGGTCACATTTGTGAGTGCAATGCACGAGTCTCTTGCATCAATACACGGCACTGCTGGCGACACTCGGGAATGGAGTGTGCGGCTGCATAGAAATACATGTAGTTGCACGCTCTGGTCCAGAGTGCTGGGTATTGAGGCGCGAGTTTCTCGTATTGCACTCGCAAGTGTGACCCCGGCCTTACTCATGGTTTGTGACAACCCACATGAACGCAATATCGCCCTGAATTCTGAATATATCATATTCATATGTGATATGCTTAGACTAGAATATGCATAGAATGCTTGAAGGATGTTCAGTAAGATAATGGCCATATTGTATATCTAGGAGATTCCTTGAGGAAAATATGACTGACCGCAAAAAATAGCCTAAAACTGGATTAAAATCCAGCAATATGCTTGGTTGAATTAGGGCCTATGGTGCACTGCATGTAATATGTAATATATGAGTTTATTATTGTGTATTAAAACTTGAGTTTTATGGTAAATCCCCTTTTCAGTAAGTCATCACATCCTAAAAAACACAATGTCCTTTCCCCCGCCATGCCAATCTGTCTGAATCAATGTTGGACAGAAGGTTGATAGTAGGAAGTGTGACATCTTGGGATGTGGTCAGTAATTTGGCATTTGTTACTTTTTTTTTTATTATTATTATTATGCATTTTTATAGCGCCATTTATTCCATGGCGCTTTACATGTGAATACGGGGCAGATATAGACAAATACATTAAACATGAGCAGATAACAAGGCACACGAATACATAAGGAGGGAGGACCCTGCCCGCGAGGGCTCACAGTCTGCAGGGGGTGGGTGAGGATACATTAGGAGAGGGAAGAGCTGGCTGTGCGGCTGTTCAGTAGGTTGAGGATCACTGCAGGCTGTAGGCTTGTCGGAAGAGATGAGTCTTCAGGTTCTTTTTGAAGGTTTCTATGGTAGGCGCGAGTCTGATGTGTTGGGGTAGAGAGTTCCAGAGTATGGGGGAAGCACGGGAGAAGTCTTGGATGCGGTTATGGGAAGAAGAGATGAGAGGGGAGTAGAGAAGGAGGTCTTGGGAGGATCGGAGGTTACGTGTAGGTAGGTACCGGGAGACCATGTCACAGATGTATGGAGGAGACAGGTTGTGGATGGCTTTGTATGTCAGTGTGAGGGTTTTGAACTGGAGTCTCTGGGCGATAGGAAGCCAGTGAAGGGCTTGACACAGGGGAGAGGCTGGGGAATAGCGGGGGGACAGGTGGATTAGTCGGGCAGCAGAGTGTAGGATGGATTGGAGTGGTGCCAGAGTGCTAGAGGGGAGTCCAGAGAGTAGGAGGTTGCAGTAGTCGAGGCGGGAGATGATAAGGGCATGCACTAGCGTTTTCGCAGTGTTGCGGTCAAGGAAAGCACGGATCCGGGAAATATTTTTGAGTTTGAGACGACAGGAGGAGGCAAGGGCTTGGATATGTGGCTTGAAAGAGAGGGCAGAGTCGAGGATCACCCCGAGGCACCGGGCGTGTGGGACTGGGGATAGTGAGCAGCCATTGACATTGATGGATAGGTCTGGTGGAGGGGTAGAGTGAGATGGGGGAAAGATGATGTATTTAGGGGTATAGCTGGGTATGTAAATAGCCAAAACCTATACTTATTGGCCTAATAATATTACCGTTGCACGGCTTGTTTAATTCCAGTGTAAACATGATATATACAATATTTTAATTAACTCATCACTTCGGCATTGCTAGTGAAATCTGCAACGCAGAACAGATGTCAATCATCAATAATACCTTCATCTGATTTGGGACAGAAACGATAACACAGGCTTTTAAAATAGAAAGAAGCTAAATATAATAATTTCCTACTTTTTCTGCTTAGCTGGTTCAGTTTTGGGATGCATGTCATGAATTCATTGGCTGATCATATTCATAATCTCTGTTTGGAATCCCTCAGCGATAGACGGTAGTGGAAACAACAAGTCAGCAATACTTATCCCGTCATTTGCAAAGGTATTACACAAAACTATATACTGTAGAATAAGAAAAAGCAACTTTATTTCAAAGACTGTGGCAGTCAGCTGCTTGTGTCTTCACCCTTAGGCAGGGTTCCGTTTGTCTTTTCCGCTTTAGGAACATACAAACGGAATTAATTCCCAGATCTGATAACATACCATATTTTTCGGACCATAAGACGCACTTTTTTTCCTCCAAATTTGGGAGGAAAGTGTGGGTGCGTCTTATGGTACGGATGTAGCATGTGGGGAGGGGGGCAGCAGTGAGTGGGATCGCACTGTTATGCCACTTCAGGATGTGCCCGCTGCCCAGAATCAGCGCTGGGGAAACCATGTGGTCCAGATGATTAAGTTCAGTGAATATTCATTAGCGGCTCCCCGCCCACCTATCAGCTGAGAGGTGAGCCGGGAGCAGCAAATGAATACTGCACTTAAGCAGGGACACACATGGCTTCTCCAGCGCTGATTCCTGCAGCAGCTGGGGAGGTCTGTGTGTCCGGGGGAGAGGAGGCAGCAGCAGCAGGGGCCAGAGGAGAGAGGAGATCGCTGCATACCTGCCTGCCATGCCTGGGCTGGATGCCAAGTGCTGTGCACAAACAGGACCTGTTTGATGTCAGGAGTGGGCGGTCTGGAGCATCACATGGCAGCACAGAGCCCTCCCTCTTCTTGACATCATCACAGGTCCTTCAGGCTCTCCACTAGAATCTGCAGCTTCCTCATAACCTGTGCTGTCGAAAGGAAACGAGGGAGGGCTCTGTGTGCAGTCATGGGATGCTTTTACCTCACCACAGTGTGGCTGGCTGCCACATTTAAGAGGTTAGTCTTTACAAAACACAATAAAGCACTCTGCCACTCCTTTGGTGAACTATAACTCCCAGCATGTCATAGGATCTGAAGTAGTTATAGTTCTCCCATGGGATTTTAAAGCAGCACTCCAGTGTTATTTTGCAGTGCTGGAGTGGTGCTTTAAATATAAGCCCTGTGCCCCCATTCTTGTACTCACCCTCCAGCATCTTCATATAGTACTGTACAGACACCACACTGGTCCCGCAGCTTCCAACATAATAACATACTATTGTATATAATAACACCACTTATAATAGTATGTTATTTATGTTATTAAATATTTTACCACTTTTTTTGCTTCAAATATTTTTTTTCCCTATTTTCCACCTCTAAAACCTGGGTGCGTCTTATAGTCCGGTGCGTCTTAAAGTCCGAAAAATACGGTAAGTGAAGATACTGAAGGCAGCAAGTGTTAGGACTGGCGGAACGCACCAAGTACAAGATGAAATGGAACTAGATGCGTTCGCAGTCCGAGGTCCACCGTGCAGGTAAAAACCCTGCTGCTAGTAAGACGGACTATATGGCGGTACTACAAGTATACACGCACGGGTTAACTACACCCTGCGTGAAGGAAGCGATCCTGTTGCGTCACAGGACCGCGGTACCGCACATAGAGTGCGAGCAAGTAGTCAGCGAACTCAACCCCAACTAGGATTGAAGTCCGATTAGACACTTGCTGGCACAACACCGCAACTGGGTGTGTAAGGAAACTAAATAAGAATATAAAGGCACAAGAGTGCGTGCGGTGCCGCACAGACGGATGCCACTAACCACCCAGGCTTGGGTCAGGAAAGCGCAGAGCAAGCGCACGGCGCCGTACAGGCGGACACAGCAACTGGTAGCTGTAATGTGTGTTACGTGCTGTTGGATAAGTCGGGCGCTAGATAGCAAACATACACCTTCCGCGAACAGACATTCAATAGGGAGGGTTATTTAAAGAGCGACTTTCTCTCACAACACACACACATATTTACAAGACAATACTAGCGCATGGCCATGCGGTCATGCGCAGTTTATATAGCTGCAGCACAGGAAACAGCTACAGAAGTTTTGCCCTTTCAGGACCTGCCAAAAGGACCAATGGGATGTGCTGCAGTACCTGAGCATGTGACCCTCGATCTCCAACAGGAGATCTTGCCCTGGGCATGCTCAGTGTGTGCAAATAAGGACTTAGATCCAGAAACGTCCACTCGCCGCTGCCCAGCACTGGCTTCAATGGCAGAAGCAGGAAAAGCAGCAGTAACTCTTCGCACAGAGTCAGACTGAGCGAGACGCTGGGATCGACGTCCCTGCTGAGCAGACTCCACTGCGGCTGGAGGAGAATGGGAGACCGCAGCGGAGACGGATCGAGATTCCCCCTGTGCAGCAGAGGAAACTCGACTCTTAACATTACCCCCCTCCTAGGGCCCCCCCCTCCTTGGGCCTCGCTACGTTCGAAGGCAGCAATGAGCTGCGGGGCCCGAATGTGCTCAACAGGCTCCCAGGACCTGTCCTCGGAGCCATAACCCTTCCAGTCTACCAAATAAAAATTTTTCCCACGTACCACCTTGCACCCCAAAATAGCGTTCACCTCAATCGTCCGTAGACGAGCCCGATGTCCCAGCAGATGACTCGGAGAACCGGGACATATACACGGGTTTCAAGAGGGACACATGAAAGGTGTCGGTGATGCCCAGGCGTGGCGGAAGGGCCAAACGATAGACCACAGGATTAACCTGCTCGAGGACCTTGAATGGGCCCAAGTAGCGAGGAGCAAATTTAGTGGACTCAACTCGCAGCCTGATGTTACGGGCGGAGAGCCACACCAAGTCGCCAGGAGCAAAGGTCGGAGCGGGATGCCGATGAGCATCGGCGGAGGACCTCATTCTCTCCTTAGAGGCCCGAATGGCATCCTGAGTGCGGTCCCAAATATCCCGTGCCTCCACAGCCCAGTCTGCCACCCTGGAGTCGGCGGAAGACACGGGCATAGGCACAGGTATCCGTGGATGCTGACCATAGTTGAGGAGGAATGGGGTTTGTCCAGTGGAGTCGGCTACGGCGTTGTTCAGTGCAAATTCTGCCCATGATAGCAAGGATGCCCAGTCATCCTGCCTGGCTGAAACAAAATGTCGCAGGTATGTGACCAAGGTCTGGTTGGCCCTCTCTACCAACCCATTCATCTCGGGATGATATGCGGAAGAGAGATTTAACTCAATGCTGAGAAGACGACAAAGCTCTCTCCAGAACCGAGACGCAAACTGGGGACCCTGGTCACTGACAATTTTGTCTGGCATGCCGTGTAGGCGGAAGATGTGTCTTATGAACAACGCTGCCAAGGCCCGTGCAGAAGGTAACCGTGGGAGCGGCACCAAATGCCCAATTTTTGAGAAATGATCGGAAATAACCCAAATGACGGTACAGCCGCGAGACTTGGGCAAACCCACTACAAAGTCCATCCCGACCATCTCCCAGGGCCTGTCTGCCACCGGCAAGGGATAGAGTAACCCAGATGGCCGTTGTCGAAGAGACTTATTTTTGGCGCATGAGACACACGCCAGAACGTAATCTCTGACATCTCGGACCATATGCGGCCACCAGTACGTCCTCGCCAGTAGCTCAGATGTCCTCTTTGTCCCAAAGTGTCCACCCACCCTGGACGAATGAGCCCAAGAGAGAACCTCCGGTCGCAAATTAATGGGCACAAAAGTCTTGCCCGGAGGCACAGACTCTAGCGAAACCGGCGCTACGGTTCTCAGGCTCTCGGAAGGGACAATAAGCCGAGGCTCCTCTTCCTCCTCCTCAGTTGACATAAGGGAGCGAGAGAGAGCGTCAGCACGGATATTCTTCTCCCCGGCGAGATAATGAAGGGAAAAGTGGAACCGGGAGAAGAACAGGGACCATCTGGCCTGGCGAGAATTTAGCCGCTGGGCTGTCTGCAAATAGACCAAATTTTTGTGGTCCGTGTAAACTTGGAAGGGAAACCGCACACCTTCCAGAAGGTGTCTCCACTCCGAAAAGGCCAACTTCATTGCTAGCAACTCCCTGTCCCCGATGGAGTAGTTTCTCTCCGCTGGCGTGAAGGTCTTAGAGAAGAAGAAGCATGGATGCTTCCGACCTTGAGCATCCTTTTGATAGAGGACTGCTCCAGCACCAACGGACGAGGCATCCACCTCCATTAGAAATGGCTTATCCACATCGGGACGATGTAAGATGGGAGCGCTAGCAAAGTGGGACTTAATAGAAGTGAAGGCCTTGGAGACCTCTTCCAACCACAATTTGGGATTCGCTCCCTTCTTGGTGAGGGCTACCAAGGGAGCTACCAGAGTTGAAAAGTGGGGAATGAACTGGCGGTAATAGTTTATGAACTCCATAAAGCGCTGCACCGCTTTAAGAGAATGGGGCTCTTGCCAGTCCATCAAACGGCTGGGGCATTACAGAGCCCGAAGGGCATTACCAGATACTCATAGTGCCCATCTCTGGTGTTAAACGCCGTTTTCCATTCGTCCCCCTCACGGATGCGAATCAGGTTGTAAGCACCCCGCAGATCTAGTTTAGTAAACACCCTTGCTCCCCGAAGCCTATCGAAAAGCTCAGATATCAAGGGCAAAGGATACTTGTTCTTAACAGTGATAGCGTTAAGACCCCTGTAGTCTATGCATGGACGTAGTTCCCCATTCTTCTTCTGCACGAAAAAGAACCCTGCCCCAGCAGGTGACACCGACTTCCTGATGAACCCTCTTGCCAGATTCTCTTGAATGTACTGAGACATGGCCTCCGTCTCCGGGAGAGATAATGGATAGACTCGACCCCGGGGAGGTTCAGCACCAGGCAAGAGATCAATAGGACAGTCATAGGGGCGATGGGGCGGAAGGGTCTCCGCCGCCTTTTTGGAGAACACGTCTGCATAAGACCAATATTGCTTGGGGAGAGAGGATAGATCTGCGGGTACCTCTGTAGTAGCAACCTGTATGCACTCTCGGTGACACCTACCCCCACAAGATTCACCCCATCCCAGAATTCTGCCTGAGGACCACTCAATGTGAGGAGAGTGGTACCGTAGCCAAGGTATCCCCAACAGGACCTCATCAATTCCCTCAGGAATGATGAGCAGAGATATAATCTCCTGATGGGATGGCGACACGGACAGGGTAAAAGGGATGGTCTGATGTGTTATCTGTGAGGGCAGTGTCGACCCATTCACCACTCGTACCGTTACTGGTTGAGGTAGCATAACCAGGGGTATTGCGTGACGTTGGGCAAAGGCAGAAGACATAAAATTGCCCTCCGCCCCAGAATCCACGCAGAGCTCTACCGAGTGGGAGGAAGAGCCTAATGTTATTGTCCCCTTAAAGGACAATTTGGAGGCAAACGTCGCCATGTCTAGTGTACCTACACCTACTACCACTAGACGCTGACGTTTCCTCGACCGCTGGGGACATCTGGTGGCAAGATGTCCTGACTGCTGGCACACATGACAAACCTGGAGTGCACGAGCGGCCCGGGACTTAGATCCCGCTCGTGACACTACCATAGGCTCATGGGACTCAGGGGCCTGGACTGGAGATTCCAAAGGTTTGGCGAAGGTGGGAGCCAGCCGAAACCTCTGCCTACACTGGGCTCGCTCTAACCTCCGCTCGTGAAAACGGAGGTCAATACGAGTGGATACTGTTATTAATTCCTCCAGTGTGGCGGGAATCTCCCTAGTGGCCAGGGCGTCCTTAACGTGGTCAGCCAGCCCCCTCCAAAATATAGGAATGAGGGCTTTATCCGACCACCCCAGCTCAGATGCTAGGGTGCGGAAGTGTACGGCAAAATGGCTGACCAAGGACGAGCCCTGAGTCAATGCCAACAGTTGGAGCACCGTATCATGGGTGACACGAGGTCCTAAAAAGACCTGTTTCAGAGTGCTCAGGAATAACGGAGCACTCTGCACCACATGATCGCCACGCTCCCACAGCGGCGTAGCCCACTGCAACGCCCTGTCCGACAGGAGAGACACGATAAACCCCACCTTTGCCCGCTCTGTAGGGAAACGAGAGGCCAGAAGCTCGAGATGTATAGAGCACTGACTCACGAAACCCCTACAAGACTTACTGTCACCAGAAAATTTCTCTGGTAGCAGGAGGCGAGATAGAGTCGGAACAGGGGTGGCAGTGGACAAGGTAGCTGCAGCCACGCTAGCAGCCTGAACAGCGACAGCAGTGACATCCACAGCTGAGGTTGAACGCTCTAGAGCCGCCAACCTTCCCTCCAGCTGCTGGATGTACCGCTGTAAACGCTGATCGTCCGCCATTTACTAGCCAGACCTTGGCGCTAGTATTATGTTAGGACTGGCGGAACGCACCAAGTACAAGATGAAATGGAACTAGGTGCGTTCGCAGTCCGAGGTCCACCGTGCAGGTAAAAACCCTGCTGCTAGTAAGACGGACTATATGGCGGTACTACAAGTATACACGCACGGGTTAACTACACCCTGCGTGAAGGAAGCGATCCTGTTGCGTCACAGGACCGCGGTACCGCACATAGAGTGCGAGCAAGTAGTCAGCGAACTCAACCCCAACTAGGATTGAAGTCCGATTAGACACTTGCTGGCACAACACCGCAACTGGGTGTGTAAGGAAACTAAATAAGAATATTAAGGCACAAGAGTGCGTGCGGTGCCGCACAGACGGACGCCACTAATCACCCAGGCTTGGGTCAGGAAAGCGCAGAGCAAGCGCACGGCGCCGTACAGGCGGACACAGCAACTGGTAGCTGTAATGTGTGTTACGTGCTGTTGGATAAGTCGGGCGCTAGATAGCAAACATACACCTTCCGCGAACAAACATTCAATAGGGAGGGTTATTTAAAGAGCGACTTTCTCTCACAACACACACACATATTTACAAGACAATACTAGCGCATGGCCATGCGGTCATGCGCAGTTTATATAGCTGCAGCACAGGAAACAGCTACAGAAGTTTTGCCCTTTCAGGACCTGCCAAAAGGACCAATGGGATGTGCTGCAGTACCTGAGCATGTGACCCTCGATCTCCAACAGGAGATCTTGCCCTGGGCATGCTCAGTGTGTGCAAATAAGGACTTAGATCCAGAAACGTCCACTCGCCGCTGCCCAGCACTGGCTTCAATGGCAGAAGCAGGAAAAGCAGCAGTAACTCTTCGCACAGAGTCAGACTGAGCGAGACGCTGGGATCGACGTCCCTGCTGAGCAGACTCCACTGTGGCTGGAGGAGAATGGGAGACCGTAGCGGAGACGGATCGAGATTCCCCCTGTGCAGCAGAGGAAACTCGACTCCTAACAGCAAGGTTGTTATTATGGGTTCAGTCTAAGTTCTGTTAAGGGCCCTAGTGGAAAATTTGGACCTCGGTCTCCACATCCATGTTGGTCAGATGTATGGGCTCTTAAAGCATTCTAGATCCCATAAAGATATATGTGTTTTTCCCCCATATAATTATGTCCCCCATCTTGGACCCTTTTCTGATATAATGTTCTCCATCATGTACTCCTTCCTCTAATAATGTCCCCCATCCTGGGCTCCTTCCTATCATAAGGTCCCACACCCTGGGCCCTTCCTATGATAATGTCCCCCATGGCCACTTACAAGAATAATGTTCCATACTCTGGGCCCTTCCCTGGTATAATGTCCCCCTTACTGGGCCCCTTTCAGTAATAAAGTTCCTTGTTCTTCTCCAACACATTTTTAAAAAAAAACAATTCTTCTTACCGTTCACCACAACCATGATGCGTGGCATCCTCTTCTGTAGTCGATAATTTCGGCTTGCATGGAATGGCGCATGAGGTCACTGCCAGGTGTTGCCTACGGCTTCCAGTCTTTGAGTCTCCAGACTTCCTGCGGTCTTCAAAAACTCTGCAATGCCTGCAGTTTCTTGTAACACTTCAGTCTGCCTTAGGCTCTTCAGTAAATCTGCAATCTGCCTGTGGACTCCAGTACCTCTGATAAGTCTCCTGTATGCTCTCCATATCCTGCATGCCTCACCCACTTGCTGCATCAACATCCAGTGCCGTGTGTCCAACCAGATCTTGGGCTTAGAGGATCCACTTCATCCAGTGAGTGGTGGTTGCATATACCTGCACTCTAGTCATCCTCCATGGGCCAGCAGTAGGACGTCAAGCTCCGTACTCACCATCTCTGGAAGTCACATAGAGACTGAATAGATGCTATGCAACCACTCCATTATAATGGAGCATTTCAGGGCCCTCCTTATTTTCAATATCATGGGGGTCCCGGCAGTCAGATTATCAACCTCCATCGGAAAGGGGATACCTTTAATGTTGGGATTAACCCTTTATTTTGACTGAACTTAAAGCATAACTATCATTTTAATTTCTATTTCACTTTAAATCAGTAGTACACAAGAAATTAAGAAACTTTGTAATGTATCTTATCAGAGAAATCTGCTTCTTTCTCTGCCAGGATTGATTATAAATTCTCAAAATTCTCAATGCTCCGGTAAAATATGTATTTAGTCTATCGCTCTGCAGGTTGCCAAATCCTGACAGTGTGCAGTGTGAAATTGATTGTATTCTATTGTCTCACATTATAGCAGTGTTCAATTAGGGTGCAAGAAAATGAGGCATAAGACAAAGAGTTTACGTGGAAAATGGCAATGATTAAAGGTCTTCTAAAAAATACAGTAGCGTATTACAAAGAACTTTATAAATACCAAAGTATGATGAAAAAAATAACGATGTCGCCTGAGCGGATCGGAGGAATGGCAATGCTAAAGTTAAATGTAAAACAGGTTGGTTGCTACTTGCTAATTAATATTGTTTTCTGAAAGATGACATATCACTTTAACCCCTTCCCGACCTGTGACACAGCGTATGCGTCATGAAAGTCGGTGCCAATCCGACCTGTGACGCATATGCTGTGTCACAGAAAGATCGCGTCCCTGCAGATCGGGTGAAAGGGTTAACTCCCATTTCACCCGATCTGCAGGGACAGGGGGAGTGGTAGTTTAGCCCAGGGGGGGTGGCTTCACCCCCTCGTGGCTACGATCGCTCTGATTGGCTGTTGAAAGTGAAACTGCCAAGCAGAGCGATTTGTAATATTTCACCTAAAAAAATGGTGAAATATTACAATCCAGCCATGGCCGATGCTGCAATATCATCGGCCATGGCTGGAAATACTAATGTACCCCCACCCCACCCCACCGATCGCCCCCCCAGCCCCCCGATCTGTGGCCCGCTCCCCTCCGTCCTGTGCTCCGCTCCCCCGTCCTCCTGTCCGCTCCCCCCATGCTCCAATCACACGCCCCCGTGCTCCAATCAAACCCCCCCGCACTCCGATCCCCCCCGTGCTCCGATCCACCCCCCCTGCACACCGATCCACCCCCCCTGCACACCGATCCACCCGCCCGCACACCGATCACTCTCCCCCATGCTCCGATCCCTCCCCCCCGTGCTCCGACGCCCCCCCGTGCCCTGATCTCCCCCCCCTGTGCCCTGATCTCCCCCCCTTATACTTACCGATCCTGGCGGGGTCCGTCCGTCTTCTTCCCCGGGCGCCGCCATGTTCCAAAATGGCGGGCGCATGCGCAGTGCGCCCGCCGAATCTGCCGGCCGGCAGATTCGTTCCAATGTGAATTTTGATCACTGTGATATAATCTATCACAGTGGTCAAAATAAAAAAACAGTAAATGACCCCCCCCATTTGTCCCCCATAGATAGGGACAATAATAAAATAAAGAATTTTTTTTTTTTTTCACTAAGGTTGGAGTTAGAACTAGGGTTAGGGGTAGGGTTAGGGGTAGGGTTAGGGGTAGGGGTAGGGGTAGGGGTAGGGTTAGGGGTAGGGGTAGGGTTAGGGGTAGGGGTAGGGGTAGGGTTAGGGGTAGGGCTAGGGTTAGGGCTAGGGTTAGGGTTTCGGTATGTGCACACGTATTCTGGTCCTCTGCGGATTTTTCCGCAGCGGATTTGATAAATCCGCAGTGCTAAACCGCTGCGGATTTATGGCAGATTTACCGCGGTTTTTCTGCGCATTTCACTGCGGTTTTACAACTGCGATTTTCTATTGGAGCAGTTGTAAAACCGCTGTGGAATCCGCAGAAAGAAGTGACATGCTGCGGAATGTAAACCGCTGCGTTTCCGTGCAGTTTTTCCGCAGCATGTGTACAGCGATTTTTGTTTCCCATAGGTTTACATTGAAATGTAAACTCATGGGAAACTGCTGCGGATCCGCAGCGTTTTCCGAAGCGTGTGCACATACCTTTAGAATTAGGCTATGTGCACACGGTGCGGATTTGGCTGCGGATCCGCAGCGGATTGGCCGCTGCGGATCCGCAGCAGTGTTCCATCAGGTTTACAGTACCATGTAAACCTATGGAAAACCAAATCCGCTGTGCCCATGGTGCGGAAAATACCGCACGGAAACGCTGCGTTGTATTTTCCGCAGCATGTCAATTCTTTGTGCGGATTCCGCAGCGTTTTACACCTATTCCTCAATAGGAATCCGCAGGTGAAATCCGCAGTAAATCCGCAGGTAAAACGCAGTGCCTTTTACCCGCGGATTTTTCAAAAATGGTGCGGAAAAATCTCACACGAATCCGCAACGTGGGTACATAGCCTTAGGGTTAGGGTTGGGTTGGAATTAGGGTTGTGGTTAGGGTTAGGGGTGTGTTGGGGTTAGGGTTGTGGTTAGGGTTACGGCTACAGTTGGGATAAGGGTTAGGGGTGTGTTGGCGTTAGAATTGAGGGGTTTCCACTGTTTAGGCACATCAGGGGGTCTCCAAACGCAACATGGCGCCACCATTGATTCCAGCCAATCTTTTATTCAAAAAGTCAAATGGTGCTCCTTCCCTTCCGAGCCCCGACGTGTGCCCAAACAGTGGTTTACCCCCACATATGGGGTATCAGTGTACTCAGGACAAACTGGGCAACAATTACTGGGGTCCAATTTCTCCTGTTACCCTTGAGAAAATAAAAAATTGCTTGCTAAAACATCATTTTTGAGGAAAGAAAAATGATTTTTTATTTTCACGGCTCTGCGTTGTAAACGTCTGTGAAGCACTTGGGGGTTCAAAGTGCTCACCACATATCTAGATAAGTTCCTTGGGGGGTCTAGTTTCCAAAATGGGGTCACTTGTGGGGGGTTTCTACTGTTTAGGCACACCAGGGGCTCTGCAAACGCAACGTGACGCCCACAGACCATTCCATCAAAGTCTGCATTTCAAAACGTCACTACTTGACTTCCGAGCCCCGACATGTGCCCAAACAGTGGTTTACCCCCACATATGGGGTATCAGCGTACTCAGGACAAACTGGGCAACAATTACTGGGGTCCAATTTCTCCTGTTACCCTTGAGAAAATAAAAAATTGCTTGCTAAAACATCATTTTTGAGGAAAGAAAAATGATTTTTTATTTTCACGGCTCTGCGTTGTAAACGTCTGTGAAGCACTTGGGGGTTCAAAGTGCTCACCACATATCTAGATAAGTTCCTTAGGGGGTTTAGTTTCCAAAATGGGGTCACTTGTGGGGGGTTTCTACTGTTTAGGCACACCAGGGGCTCTGCAAACGCAACGTGACGCCCGCAGACCATTCCATCAAAGTCTGCATTTCAAAAGTCACTACTTCCCTTCTGAGCCCCGACGTGTGCCCAAACAGTGGTTTACCCCCACATATGGGGTATCAGCGTACTCAGGAGAAACTGGACAACAACTTTTGGGGTCCAATTTCTCCTGTAACCCTTGGGAAAATAAAAAATTCTGGGCTAAAAAATTATTTTTGAGGAAAGAAAACGTATTTATTATTTTCACTGCTCTGTGTTATAAACTTCTGTGAAGCACTTGGGGGTTCAAAGTGCTCACCTCACATCTAGATAAGTTCCTTTCGGGGTCTAGTTTCTAAAATGGGGTCACTTGTGGGGGGTTTCTACTGTTTAGCCACATCAGGGGCTCTGCAAACGCAACGTAACGCCCGCAGAGCATTCCATCAAAGTCTGCATTTCAAAATGTCACTACTTGACTTCCGAGCCCCGACATGTGCCCAAACTGTGGTTTACCCCCACATATGGGGTATCAGCGTACTCAGGAGAAACTGTACAACAACTTTTGGGGTCAAATTTCTCCTGTTACCCTTGGGAAAATAATAAATTGCAGGCTAAAAATCATTTTAGAGAAAATAAAATTTTTATTTTATTTTCATGGCTCTGCGTTATAAACTTCTGTGAAGCACTTGGAAGTTCAAAGTCCTCACCACACATCTAGATTAGTTCCTTTGGGGGTCTAGTTTCCAAAATGGGGTCATATGTGGGGGATCTCCAATGTTTAAGAACAGGGGCTCTCCAAACGTGACATGGTGTCCGCTAATGATTGGAGCTAATTTTCCATTTAAAAAGCCAATTGGCGTGCCTTCCCTTCCGAGCCCTGCCGTGCGCCCAAACAGTGGTTTACCCCCACATATGGGGTATCAGCGTACTCAGGACAAACTGGACAACAACATTTGCGGTCCAATTTCTCCTATTACCCTTGGCAAAATAGGAAATTCCAGGCTAAAAATCATTTTTGAGGAAAGAAAAATTATTTTTTATTTTCATGGCTCTGCATTATAAACTTCTGTGAAGCACCTGGGGGTTTAAAGTGCTCAATATGCATCTAGATAAGTTCCTTGGGGGGTCTAGTTTCCAAAATGGGGTCACTTGTGGGGGAGCTCCAATGCATAGGCACACAGGGGCTCTCTAAACGCGACATGGTGTCCGCTAACAATTGGAGCTAATTTTCCATTCAAAAAGTCAAATGGCGCGCCTTCCCTTCCGAGCCCTGCCGTGTGCCCAAACAGTGGTTTACCCCCACATATGAGGTATCGGCGTACTCGGGAGAAATTGCCCAACAAATTTTAGGATTCATTTTATCCTATTGCCCATGTGAAAATGAAAAACTGAGGCGAAAAGAATTTTTTTGTGAAAAAAAAAGTACTTTTTCATTTTTACAGATCAATTTGTGAAGCACCTGAGGGTTTAAAGTGCTCAATATGCATCTAGATAAGTTCCTTGGGGCGTCTAGTTTCCAAAATGGGGTCACGTGTGGGGGAGCTCCAATTTTTAGGCACACGGGGGCTCTCCAAACGTGACATGGTGTCCGCTAAAGAGTGGAGCCAATTTTTCATTCAAAAAGTCAAATGGCGCTCCTTCCCTTCCAAGCCCTGCCGTGCGCCCAAACAGTGGTTTACCCCCACATATGAGGTATCAGCGTACTCAGGACAAATTGGACAACAACTTTCGTGGTTCAGTTTCTCCTTGTACCATTGGGAAAATAAAAAAAATGTTGCTAAAAGATAATTTTTGTGACTAAAAAGTTAAATGTTCATTTTTTCCTTCCATGTTGCTTCTGCTGCTGTGAAGCACCTGAAGGGTTAAAAAACTTCTTGAATGTGGTTTTGAGCACCTTGAGGGGTGCATTTTTTAGAATGGTGTCACTTTTGGGTATTTTCAGCCATATAGACCCCTCAAACTGACTTCAAATGTGAGGTGGTCCCTAAAAAAAATGGTTTTGTAAATTTCGTTGTAAAAATGAGAAATCGCTGGTCAAATTTTAACTCTTATAACTTCCTAGCAAAAAAAAATTTTGTTTCCAAAATTGTGCTGGTGTAAAGTAGACATGTGGGAAATGTTATTTATTAACTATTTTGTGTCACATAACTCTCTGGTTTAACAGAATAAAAATTCAAAATGTGAAAATTGCGAAATTTTCAAAATTTTCGCCAAATTTCCGTTTTTATCACAAATAAACGCAGAATTTATTGACCTAAATTTACCACTAACATGAAGCCCAATATGTCACGAAAAAACAATCTCAGAACCGCTAGGATCCGTTGAAGCGTTCCTGAGTTATTACCTCATAAAGGGACACTGGTCAGAATTGCAAAAAACGGCCAGGTCATTAAGGTCAAAATAGGCTGGGTCATGAAGGGGTTAATTTATGTCATTTCTTTTTGTTTAGCCCAGCATCTGTTCATCAGTAATTTCCACCCATCGCAAGGCGTTGGTGCATAATAATATGTGAACAGTCACTGAAAACGGTGGAAATAATAACAATGCATGAGATTACAGTGTCTATACATCCAGTCCTATTATAGAAATTTGAAAACTTTCGAAACTCCAGTAAATCTCATGTTTAATTATAACATCTATGTTAAAAGGGAACATCTAAGTAGAATTAATCTTCTTAAGCCATCTTTATGGGCATGTAGATCATAGGAAGCTGAGTAAAATGACACCTTGATATCTGCGATCTGATTTCTTATTCCAAAGATATACAGGTTTTTTTTTTAAATATGTAAATGAGCTGTTAAGATCTATGGGCCGGACAGAGATCTCCCTGAGAATCTGCCTGTTTTAAATGAAAGGGGGTATTATCAGTAAATAGCCGCCAAGTGCGGCAATAGCCTCCATTAGTGAACAGTCCTAACTATCCTGTTAACATGAAGTGAAAAAGTGCCAGGGGCTTCCTTTTTTATTATCCGTGTGGCTTTCTGTTGACCATCCATGTGACTTGTACCGGAATAGAATGCCGAATAGAAATGACAGATGTTTAGGGGTTAAAGATGTGCAAAGAAATAGATAGATAACCGTGAGATATTAGTGCGTTGTGTGTAGCCTACTGTACATGGACTAAGCTAATAAATGAAAAAAATGAAATGAGCTTCCCTCCCATTTTTAATAACCAGCAAAGGTAAAGAAGGCAGCTGCTGGCTTATATTATCCGCTTTGGAAGATTCATGGTTACTGAGCCCTTTCCAGACTAAAAATACCAGCCATCAGCCTTCCCAGGAGTGGAGCATCATATTAGATGCGCCAATTTTGGTGCTTCGCCTTTGCTCTTCTCGATTGCGCTGGTGCGTTGGCAATTGAGGTAATGGTAGTTGGTGTTGATGTCAGCTGTGATTTTGTCACGCTGTTAACGGCGATAAAGGGGCAGGACGGCGTACTGGGACCCGCACCTGTCCCTGCCATTATAATGGGGCCCTGGCTTTCCCTTATCTCAGGGGTACCTATAATGGTTAGGAGGCCTGAGCCGCCAGCGTATCCCTGTCTCCTGTGCAGGCCCTATCAGTGGCCCCCTCTCCCCCCAAGGTAGGTGGACTGCACCAGTGTATAAATACGACAATTAAACAGGGTATACAGAAAAGGTAACTAAAAGTCTCAAACTCACCAAATGCTCACACAATCACAGAGGAAACACAGAAAAGGGAAGAGAAAGAAAAATCTAGGAAGGAAAACAGGTTTAACATGCCACCAAAACAGCAGACACCAATCTCTGTAAATAAACCTCCAAGCTCCTAATACCACGCTCCTTCTCACTCCAAGCCAGGCAGCAGAACTGATCACTGACAACAGGTGTAGACAAAGCTGAGTCTATATAGGAGCGGAGATTACCAAAACCAAATCAGCTGAGAGACATAGCTCTCAGTAACTTCAGTAACAAGGTTTAACTCCTGCCCTGCTGGCACAAGACAGCCAGGTCAGAATAAAGGAGAAGAGCTTCTGTTCATCGTGTGTGAACGAGGCCCAGAGCGCTGCGGTTCTCTAGAACCTCTCTGTCGCGGTAGTCCCGTGACAGATTTGTCAGAAACCACAGCTATTATCAAGCCCAGGTGTTAGTAATGGAGGGGAGTCTATCATCATGTCCCTGATGTTTTGTGGACCGAGTGTCCGTTTCTTATTAAAAAAAAATAGGGGCAAAGGCAATGATGAATCGGGGCCTTACTGTAAAAGTTCATTGAAGCAGCTGTCCAGTTACAACAAATAGAAGACCTTTCCACAGGAAAAAAGTCATCAATAGCAGGTCAGTGGGTGTCTGACAACCTAAGCGCCCTCTGATCAGTTGTGATTTGATCTGGAGGAAGCTGGATGTAAATGGAGTGGAGCTGCACTGGGCAGCATGTTTCAAAGCGTAGCAGCTGCTGCCAGGTACTGCAGAACAGCTCCTGTTTATTTGAATAGTAGCTGATCTGCAGAATCCAGTAGCGGCTGCTAAACATTGAAAAGTGCTGCACTTTGCTGCTCCATTAAAAATGTTTACATCCCTTTTAACCCCTTCCTGACACGGGCTGTACATGTACTGCTCTGCAGGAGCTGCGTTCCTGCAAACAGCAGTATATGTATGTCAGCACGATCGTGTGTGAGTTTCAGCTTCGTGTGAGGGCTGACACCCTGCAGCAATGCCCACGACTGGTGCTAGCACCGATCGTGGGCTTTTAACCCCACTGATGCCTCCATCATTAGTGACAGCGGCATAGAGGAGCAACTATTTTGTGAGATGTTGCTCTCCGATTTAAGGGCTTTTAAATTAAAAGTTTGAAAATTGCAACATTTTCAAAATTTCCACTAAATTTCATTTTTTTATTAAATAAATAAATGCAAGTCATATCAAAGAAATTTTTACCACTATCATAAAGTACAATATATCACGAAAAAACAGTCTCAGAATCAGCGGGATCCATTGAGTTATGACCTCATAAAGTGACAATGGTCAGAATTGCAAAAATTGGCTTGGTCAGGAAGGTGAAAACCGGCTTTGGGATGAAAGAGTTAAAGAGTTGCCCATAGTCTGAAATAAAAAATAAATTGATTGGTGAGTTATCTCCTCTCTCGGAGATAAGGGATAACTTCCAAACTTGGCCATAACCCCTTTAAGGGAAAATGCACTTTGATGTAGTGCAGCAGATAAAACTGTTCCGTTTTTCACATTGTATTGTCTGATAGAATTCTCGCATATACGCAGGGGTTAGATATTAGCATCTACAGTAGAAGTATGGTGGGGCCCTGGAGTAAATTCCACCTGTGGGCCCTAATCACCCCAGTCCCACCCTGGTCACAGCCAATAAACCCCTAGGTATTTATGTAAATTGTTCTTTTTTGATTGGTTTATTCCAAAAATCAGAACATTTGTTCATTTTACGCATAAACCTGATTTTCGATTGGACTTTCTATTGCAATTGTATATCTATAAATGTCATGTATCCAAAGGCACTTCTATGGTGGAAAGAGAATTACCATGGAAAATATTGTGCTTATACGAGTAGTAGTGCCCTTAAAGGGAACCAGTCACCAGGTTTTTACTACCTTGTGTGAGAGCAGCATGATGGAGGAAAAGAGACCCTGATTCCAGCGATGTATCACTTAGTTTACTGGGTGCAGCAGAGCTCAGAAAGCTGCCCCCCCAGGCTCTGTGTGTACATTGTATATTGAGACTAAGCTGCTAAGTCAGTGCTGGGAGTGTGGTCGGACCAGGGTTCACATGCACTGTGGTCCGGGCAATTATCTCCTGATAATAAAACCTTCATTATATGGAAACAACAGCACAGTCTAATAAGTGACACATCCCTGAAATGAAATCTGTGTTCTAGCAATTTTTTTTCATGGACCCATTGACTTGAATGGGCGAGTTTGACCCATGGCTTATGTTTGTGGGTCTTTTGTGGACAATCGAAATATGCCCATTCACCATAAGGGTACATTTTTGTCTGAAAAGCACAGATGGACCAAGCCTGTGATATACAAACATCTGAATGCACATGCGTCGGCATTACTTTCAGGTCATTGGAATCTCCAGGTGCGTGCGCATTACTTTGCACTGCGAAGTGCGCCTGCGCAGGAGCGCGATTGAGAGTCACTGTGTGGATGACGTAGGAAGCGTCATCCACATAAAACAAGCGAGCCCAGAAGGTGAAAATAATTCTCTAGTGCTTCTTTGAAAACAGAAAATAATTTGTGAATTATATTGAGTCTCTCATAGAAATGCACAGAAACATTGACTTCTGGGCCACACAGAGGACACTGTGTGATCGGGGTAGTCAGAGTGATGGAACATACATTAAAAATTCAGGAATAAAGGCCCCAGTAAGAGAATTGAGTGCAGCAGTATTTCTGGATGTTGATGACTGCTGTCGTCTTTCACTTCATTGTCTATGGAACTGCAGTCCTATAGACGATCAATAGAGTGGTGGTGCGGATCTGCAGCCACTGCTCCATTTCAGCTGGGCAATTCTCATTACTGATCATTTCGAAAACCCTCATTCTCATTATTGCTGGGAATCCAAATGGTCAGACTCCTCGAGCAAGTTATTAAGCTGTGTATAGGTGGTAACTTTCAGTCCCGAAAATACCCTTTAGCTGCAGAAGAATAATATATTTCTAGCTTTTGCATTATTAAAATACACTGGCATTTTATAGATATCACATCTTTCAGGCCATTATTCTATATCCCTGTCCCATATTATTATTTATTCAATGTCTACCTCCAAGCAGTTATAGAAAATGGAATTGCTTTTCTCCCCTGGAAATCTCTGCACAATCCACAGTCAGTGCACTAGTTTTGGTACAGACCTGGGATATTTCTCTGTGGCTCCTTTCATTCTCACCAACAATCCGTATACTAATCACATGTTATTTGCGCCAGTAACGAGGCCGTTAGTATAGCTGAACTCCTCAATACCTGAATATTATACTTTGCATATTGTAGGATGCCGGTTTATTGAGCACACACGTCTAGGGACCAGAAACTATTCCCTTCCTCATCTCTTTCTTCATAATCTTTTCATATTAGAAATTTATTCAATCTTTACTCTAAAGTCTTCTCCATAACTGAAATATCCATGCGTATTATTTGCATAATGATCATTTAATCTATTGTGAAGTCCCAGAATACAAGGGATTGCCAGATACAATATATAGCCCCGCTCTTCCATCAGCCGTAGGAATGATGGACATCACAGTGACCTACATTGCCAAATAGTTTCTATCAAAAGGGTTGTTTGGAAGAACGCTAAGGCCTTGTTCAAGCTTAGCAATTTTTGCTAAAATTTTCCAGTCTTTTTAGTTCTAGTTCTCTTCCTCTCTGAAGAGACAATTTGCATATTTCCCAAACGAGCTTTGCGGCTTTAAGTCTCCTCATCTCGACATGCTTAACATGTCAATCTCTGCAAGGAGAAACGATACTTCTTGGATCCCGGTCAGACGCCTCTCACACAGCCAAAACCAGCTCTCCACTTTGCACTGACGAGGGGCAGTACCCCGAAACACAGTGTCTGCAAATTGAGATTCTGGTTTGGCTTTTATCCTAAGTCATGTGACAAGGCTCGTTAAAGGGTCGACATTGACTGTTAGGATTGCTACTTCCAATAGGTGGCACTAGAGTTCTAGTACTCTTCCTCTCTGAAGAGACAATTTGCATATTTCCCAGAGGTGCATTGCGGCTTTAAGTCTCCTCATCTCGACATGCTTAACATGTCACTCTCCGCAACGATACTTCTTGGATCCCAGTCTTTTTAGAAAATCTCAGACACATTTTGCATTTGAACACCGCATGGTTTTAGTTGATGCCCACTATCATCTTCAAATCCTGCCACTTTGAGATATAGAGTTTTAAAGGGAATCTGTCACCACTTTTAAGGCTTCGTTTTAGCGCAGTATAGCAAGCTGTATGTAAGTCCCCAATTCCCCTCTGCATAGCACAAAAAAAAGGTACCACCCCTCCACCCGACCCATCCATCAATGTCAGTGGCTGCTCACTTTCCCCAGTCCCGCACGCTCGGTGCCTCGGGGTGATCCTTGACTCTACCCTCTCTTTCAAGCCACATATCCATATCCGATTCCAACTCAAAAATATTTCCCAGATCCGCGCATTCCTTGACCATGAAACCACAAAAACACTAGTGCATGCCCTTATCATCTCCCGTCTTGACTACTGCAACCTCCTACTCTCTGGCCTCCCCTCTAGCCCTCTGGCACCACTCCATTCCATCCTAAACTCTGCTGCCTGACTAATCCACCTGTCTTCTCGATATTCCCCGACCTCTCCTCTCTGCCAGACACTTCACTGGCTTCCTATTGCCCAGAGGCTACAGTTTAAAACATTAACATTGATATACAAAGCCATTCACAACCTGTCTCCTCCATACATCTGTGACATTGTCTCCCGGTACCTTCACACAACCTTTGATCCTCTCATGATCTCCTTCTCTATTCCTCTCTCATCTCTTCCTCCCACAACCACATCCAAGACTTCTCCCGTGCTTCCCCTATACTCTGGAACGCTCTACCCCAACACATATGGCTCTCACCTACTGTGGAAACCTTCAAAAGGAACCTGAAGGCCCACCTTTTCCGACAAGCCTACAACTTGCAGCGATCCTCTGTCTGCTGAACCGTCGCATGACCAGCTCTACCCACTCCTAGTGTATCCTCACCCATCCCCTGTAGACTCTGAGCCCTCGCGGGCAGGGTCCTCTCTCCTCCTGTACTTGTGTGTGCCTTGTTTTACTCATGTTTATTGTACTTGTCTATATTTGCCCCATTCACATGTAAAGCGCCATGGACTAAATGGCGCTATAATAATGTATAATAACAATAAATACATATATACTCACACACATACATACACACACAAAGTTGTTCTTGTCATCTTTAGGACAAACTTTAATGAATCATCTCTAATGATATTTCTTAAGAGATTATCTGTAATTGTCGCAAGATAACAATTTTAACATGATTGGTAAACACAGGGTATATTAATAATGTATATAATCCCATTAAATCCATTGATTCTCCATGTGCATGTGACTGCAAATATATATATTGTAAATAAGCATCAACATGGAAAACCCACAAGACGACGCTTGTATTATTTATTAAAAGATTCACTGAACATATTCATGAATATTTTTCATATGTAAAAACTGTAACAACAAAAGCCACAGGCATTAAATAAATAACATGAATACATATTCTAAATTAAAGATTCATCTTAGTGATTGAACGATACTCAAAGCCTGATTAAATATCTATTAGCAATTTTACGCTTGGGTTTAATTAAAAGGAGCCCGCTATACTGATTGTCCTTGCTAAACATGTCCCTGGTTAAAGAAAGCAGAGAATTGACTTGCTTTGCTCATTCCAGTTGTATGGCTGTTGCTGCAGAGGGTCTCCTCCCCATTAGCACGCCCACTCAGCTTTGAACCATGTCCCACCCAATCTGCGCTACTTCCCTGATGACTGGAAAGAGTAACAGTTTTGAAAATTAAAAGGGGTTCTCTGGGTATATACAGTGGGTATGGAAAGTATTCAGACCCCTTTATATTTTTCACTCTTTGTACATTAATTAGAAAAAAAAATGAATTTACCAAATGGCTGCAATGAAACACTCTGCACCCCATCTTGACTGAAAAAAACCAAACAGAAATGTAGTAATTTTTGCAAAATTATTAGAAAAGAAAAACTGAAATATCACATGGTCATAAGTATTCAGACCCTTTGCTCAGTATTGAGTAGAAGCACCTTTTGAGCTAGTATGGCCATAACTCTTGTTGGGAATAATGCAACAAGTTTTCACCCCTGGATTTGCGGATCCTCTGCCATTCTTCCTTGCAGATCCTCTCCAGTTCCATCCGGTTGGATGGTGAACGTTGGTGTACAGCCATTTTCAGGTCTCTCCAGAGATGCTCAATTGGGTTTAGGTCAGGGCTCTGGCTGGGCCAGTCAAGAGTGACAGAGTTGTTCTGAAGCCGCTCTTTTGTTATTTTAGATGTGTGCTTAGGATCATTGTCTTGTTGGATGGTGAACCTTCGGCCAAGTCTGTGGTCCAGAGCACTCTGGAAGGTTTTCATCCAGGATATCTCTGTACTTGGCCGCATTCATGTTTCCTTCAATGACAACCAAGTCATCCTGTGCCTGCAGCTGAAAAACACCCCCATAGCATGATGCTGCCACCACTATGTTTCACTGTTGGGATTGTATTGGGCAGGTGATGAGCATTGCCTGGTTTACTCCACACAAACCGCTTACAATTATCACCAAAAAGGTCCATCTTCGTCTCATCAGACCAGAGAATCTTATTTCTCATAGTCTGGGAGTCATTCATGTGTTTTTTAGAAAACTCTATGCGGGATTTCTTATGTCTTGCACTGAGGAGAGGCTTCTGTCGGGCCACTCTGCCATAAAGGCCTGACTGGTGGAGAGCTGCAGTGATAGTTGACTTTGTGGAACTTTCTCCCATCTCCCTACTGCATCTCTGGAGCTCAGCCAGTGATCTTTCTTCTTTACCCCTCTCACCAAGACTCTTCTCCCACAATTGCTCAGTTTGGCTGGACGGCCAGGTCTAGAAAGACTTCTGGTGGTCCCAAACTTCTTCCATTTAAGGATTATGGAGGTCACTGTGCTCTTAGGAACCTTGAGTGCTGCAGAACTTCTGTTTTAACCTTGGCCAGATCTGTGCCTTGTCACAATTCTCTCTGAGCTCCTTGGCCAGTTCCTTTGACCTCATGATTCTCATTTGGTCTGACCTGCACTGTGAGCTGTGAGGTCTTATATAGATAGGACTTGATTTGGAAAGGCGCACACCTATCAGTTTAATTAAACACAGCTGGACTGTAATGAAGGCGTAGGACCATCTCAAAGAGGATCACAAGGAAATGGACAGCATGTGACTTAAATGAGTGTTTGAGCAAAGGGTCTGAATACTTATGACCTTGTGATATTTCAGTTTTCCTTTATTAAATTTGCAAAAATTTCTCAGTCAAGATGGGGTGCAGAGTGTACATTAACCCCTTTCTGACATTAGACGTACTATCCCGTTGAGGTGGGGTGGGCCCCTATGACCACCGACAGGATAGTACGTCATATGCGATCGGCAGCGCTCACGGGGGGAGCGCCGCGGATCGCAGCCGGGTGTCAGCTGTTTATCGCAGCTGACATCCGGCACTATGTGCCAGGAGCGGTCACGGACCGCCCCCGGCACATTAACCCCTGGCACACCGCGATCAAAGATGATCGCGATGTGCCGGCGGTACAGGGAAGCTTCCCGCAGGGAAGGGGCTCCCTGCGGGCTTCCCTGAGCCCCCCGCAGCGCTGCGAGGGTCTTACCTCCCTCCCTGCCTGCTCCAGCCCCGGATCCAAGATGGCCACGGATCCGGGTCCTGCAGGGAGGGAGGTGGCTTCTCAGAGCAGGCACTGTGAAGCCTGCAGCACTGTAAGTCAGATCAGTGATCTGACAGAGTGCTGTGCAAACTGTCAGATCACCGATCTGTGATGTCCCCCCCTGGGACAAAATAAAAAAAGTAAAAAAAAAAATTTCCAAATGTGTAAAAAAAAAAATAAAAATTCCTAAATAATGAAAAAAAATAAAATTATTCCCATAAATACATTTCTTCATCTAAATAAAAAAAACAAAAACAATAAAAGTAAACATATTTAGTATCGCCGCGTCCGTAAGGACCCAAGCCATGAAACTGGCCCACTAGTTAACCCCTTCAGTAAACACCGCAAGAAAAAAAAAAAAAAAAAACAAGGCAAAAAACAACGCTTTATTATCATACCGCCGAACAAAAAGTGGAATAACACGCGATCAAAAGACAGATATAAATAACCATGGTACCGCTGAAAACATCATCTTGTCCCGCAAAAAACGAGCCGCCATACAGCATCATCAGCAAAAAAATAAAAAAGTTATAGTCCTGAGAATAAAACGATGCAAAAATAATTATTTTTCTGTAAAATAGTTTTTATCGTATAAATGCGCCAAAACATAAAAAAATGATATAAATGAGGTGACGCTGTAATCGTACTGACCTGAAGAATAAAACTGCTTTATCAATTTTACCAAACGCGGAACGGTATAAATGCCTCCCCCAAAAGAAATTCATGAATAGCTGGTTTTTGGTCATTCTTCCTCACAAAAATCGGAATAAAAAGCGATCAAAAAATGTCACATGCCCGAAGATGCTACCAATAAAAACGTCAACTCGTCCCGCAAAAAACAAGACCTCACATGACTCTGTAGACCAAAATATGAAAAAATTATAGCTCTCAAAATGTGGTAACGCAAAAAATATTTTTTGCAATAAAAAGCGTTTTTCAGAGTGTGACGGCTGCCAATCATAAAAATCCGCTAAAAAACTCGCTATAAAAGTAAATCAAACCCCCCTTCATCACCCCCTTAGTTAGGGAAAAATTAAAAAAAAATGTATTTATTTCCATTTTCCCATTAGGGCTAGGGTTAGGGCTAGAGTTAGGGTTAGGGTTAGTGCCAGGGTTAGGGCTAGGGTTAGGGTTAGGGCTACAGTTAGGGTTGGGGCTAAAGTTAGGGTTAGGGTTTAGATTACATTTACAGTTGGGAATAGGGTTGGGATTAGGGTTAGGGGTGTGTCAGGGTTAGAGGTGTGGTTAGGGTTACTGTTGGAATTAGTGTTAGGGGTGTGTTTGGATTAGGGTTTCAGTTATAATTGGGGGGTTTCCACTGTTTAGGCACATCAGGGGCTCTCCAAACACGACATGGCGTCCGATCTCAATTCCAGCCAATTCTGCGTTGAAAAAGTAAAACAGTGCTCCTTCCCTTCCGAGCTCTCCCGTGTACCCAAACAGGGGTTTACCCCAACATATGGGGTATCAGCGTACTCAGGACAAATAGGACAACAACTTTTGGGGTCCAATTTCTCCTGTCACCTTTGGGAAAATACAAAACTGGGGGCTAAAAAATAATTTTTGTGGGAAAAAAAAAAGATTTTTTATTTTCACGGCTCTGCGTTATAAACTGTAGTGAAACACTTGGGGGTTCAAAGTTCTCACAACACATCTAGATGAGTCCCCTAGGGGGTCTAGTTTCCAATATGGGGTCACTTGTGGGGGGTTTCTACTGTTTAGGTACATTAGGGGCTCTGCAAACGCAATGTGACGCCTGCAGACTATTCCATCTAAGTCTGCATTCCAAATGGCACTCCTCCCCATCCGAGCCCTCCCATGCGCCCAAACGGTGGTTCCCCCCACATATAGGGTATCAGCGTACTCAGGACAAATTGGACAACAACTTTTGGGGTCGAATTTCTCCTCTTACCCTCGGGAAAATACAAAACTGGGGGCTAAAAAATAATTTTTGTGGGAAAAAAAAAAGATTTTTTATTTTCACGGCTCTGCGTTACAAACTGTAGTGAAACACTTGGGGGTTCAAAGCTCTAACAACACATCTAGATGAGTCCCTTAGGGTGTCTAGTTTCCAAAATGGTGTCACTTGTGGGGGGTTTCTACTGTTTAGGTACATTAGGGGCTCTGCAAACACAATGTGACACCTGCAGACCATTCCATCTAAGTCTGCATTCCAAATGGAGCTCCTTCCCTTCCGAGCCCTCCCATGCGCCCAAACAGTGGTTCCCCCCCACTTATGGGGTATCAGCGCACTCAGGACAAATTGGACAACAAATTTTGGGGTCCAATTTCTCCTGTTACCCTCGGGAAAATACAAAACTGGGGGCTAAAAAATAATTTTTGTGGGAAAAAATTTGTTTTATTTTTACGGCTCTGCATTATTAACTTCTGTGAAGCCCTTGGTGGGTCAAAGCGCTCACCACACATCTAGATAAGTTCCTTAGGGGGTCTAGTTTCCAAAATGGTGTCACTTGTGGGGGGTTTCTACTGTTTAGGTACATTAGGGGCTCTGCAAACGCAATGTGACACCTGCAGACCATTCCAGCTAAGTCTGCATTCCAAATGGTGCTCCTTCCCTTCTGAGCCCTCCCATGTGCCCAAACAGTGGTTCCCCCCACATATCTATATATATAATTGTCTAAGGGTTTTTCCGTCTGTCTGTCTTTCTGTCTGTCTGTCTGTCTGTCCTAGAAATCCCGCGACTCTGATTGGTCGAGGCCGCTAGGCCTCGACCAATCAGCGACAAGCACAGTATCGACGTAGAAATCCCGTGTCTCTGATTGGTCGAGGCCCCCAGGCCTCGACCAATCAGCGACGGGCACAGCGACGATGATGTCATAAAGGACGTGGAAATCCCACGTCTCTGATTCAGCGACGGGCACAGTATCGACGTAGATGTCATAATGGTTGCCATGGCGACGATGATGTCATAAAGGTTGCCTCGACCAATCAGCGACGGACACAGTCTGCCACGAATTCTGGAATCATCGTTGTCCATATACTACGGGGACATGCATATTCTAGAATACCCGATGCGTTAGAATGATGTCAGTGATGATGTCATAAAGGACGTAGACATCCCGCGTCTCTGATTGGTCGAGGCCGCTAGGCCTCGACCAATCAGCAACAGGCACAGCGACGATGATGTCATAATGGTTGCCATGGCGACGATGATGTCATAAAGGTTGCCTCGATCAATCAGCGACGGACACAGTCTGCCGCGAATTCTGGAATCATCATTGTCCATATACTACGGGGACATGCATATTCTAGAATACCCGATGCGTTAGAATCGGGCCACAATCTAGTTGTGTATAATCGCACTCAGGACAAATTTGGCAACAAATTTTGGGGTCCAATTTCTCCTGTTATCCTCGGGAAAATACAAAACTGGGGGCTAAAAAAATAATTTTTGTGGGAAAAAATTTTTGTTTGATTTTTACGGCTCTGCATTATAAACTTCTGTGAAGCCCTTGGTGGGTCAAAGCGCTCAAAACACATCTAGATAAGTTCCTTAGGGGGTCTACTTTCCAAAATGGTGTCACTTGTGGGGGTTTCAATGTTTAGGCACATCAGTGGCTCTCTAAACGCAACATGGCGTCCCATCTCAATTCCTGTCAATTTTGCATTGAAAAGTCAAACGGCGCTCCTTCCCTTCCGAGCTCTCCCATGCGCCCAAACAGTGGTTTACCCCCACATATGGGGTATCAGCGTACTCAGGACAAATTGTACAACAACTTTTGTGGTCCAATTTCTTCTCTTACCCTTGGGAAAATAAAACATTGGGGGCAAAAAGATAATTTTTGTGAAAAAATATGATTTTTTATTTTTACGGTTCTGCATTATAAACTTCTGTGAAGCACTTGGTGGGTCAAAGTGTTCACCACACCTCTATATAAGTTCCTTAGGGGGTCTACTTTCCAAAATGGTGTCACTTGTGGGGGGTATCAATGATTAGGCACATCAGGGGCTCTCCAAACGCAACATGGTGTCCCATCTCGATTCCAGTCAATTTTGCATTGAAGAGTCAAATGGCGCTCCTTCGCTTCCGAGCTCTGTCATGCGCCCAAACAGTGGTTTACCCCCACATATGGGGTATCGGTGTACTCAGGACAAATTGTACAACAACTTTTGGGGTCCATTTTCTCCTGTTACCCTTGGTAAAATAAAACAAATTGGAGCTGAAGTAAATTTTTTGTGAAAAAAAGTTAAATGTTCATTTTTATTTAAACATTCCAAAAATTCCTGTGAAGCACCAGAAGGGTTAATAAACTTCTTGAATATGGTTTTGAGCACCATGAGGGGTGCAGTTTTTAGAATGGTGTCACACTTGGGTATTTTCTATCATATAGACCCCTCAAAATGACTTCAAATGAGATGTGGTCCCTAAAAAAAAATGGTGTTGTAAAAATGAGAAATTGCTGGTCAACTTTTAACCCTTATAACTCCCTAACAAAAAAAAATTTTGGTTCCAAAATTGTGCTGATGTAAAGTAGACATGTGGGAAATATTACTTATTAAGTATTTTTTGTGACATATCTCTGTGATTTAATTGCATAAAAATTCAAAGTTGGAGAATTGCAAAATTTTCATAATTTTCGCCAAATTTCCGTTTTTTTTCACAAATAAACGCAGGTACTATCAAAGAATTTTTACCTCCATCATGAAGTACAATATGTCATGAGAAAACAATGTCAGAATCACTGGGATCCGTTGAAGCGTTCCAGAGTTATAACCTCATAAAGGGACAGTGGTCAGAATTGTAAAAATTGGCCCGGTCATTAACGTGCAAACCACCCTTGGGGATAAAGGGGTTAAAAAATGAAAAAAAAATGAACTTTTTTGAATTTACCAAATGGCTGCAATGAAACAAAAAGTGAAAAATTTAAAGGGGTCTGAATACTTTCCGTACCCACCGTATATAAAAAAAAAAAATGCAAAACGTAAGCATCATTATATATATAGATACCTAAATAACTTTAATTACTAGATATAACACTTAATGTGTCTAGGGAGGTAATAACTGTGAAATTAAAATGGCCACTACCTTGTTACACTGAAAGAAAAACATCCTAGATTTTTAATATTACATGTGCAGTAGGAAGCTGCGCCCCCTCCTGGTTGTGAAGGAAGATGTGCTACCAATGGGTATTCTAATCTAATACAGGAGATATCTGAGGTAAGAAGAGGCTGCTCACACTTCTGTCCACCATATCTATCTGATCTAATACTGGAGACATCAGGAGTGGTGTGTAAGAAGAGGCAGCTCACATTGCTGTCCACCCTGTGCATCTTATCTAATACTAGCTAAAGAAGGGTCACTGAGGTAATATGAGGCTGCTCACACTGCTGTCCACCTTGTCAATCTGATCTAGTACTAGAGATAGCAGCAGTGCTGAGGTAAGAAGAGGCTTCTCACACTGCCGTCCACATTGTCTATCTGATTTCATACTGCAGATACCAGGAGTGCTGAGGTAGGAAGAGGCATCTCACACTGCTGTCCACCCGGTCTGTCTATCTGAATGCTGAGAAGATAGAAGATGAAGCTCTGGGAGTATAATATTGAGTCATCTAGGGAGAAATCCAGTCAGATAGTTTTGTTGAAATTTTTATTAAAGAAAAAGTTTTCCATTAAAAATATCCACACATCATTAATAAAAAATCACAACCCCCATGTGGGAATAATAGTAATAATAATATTGAGTGGGAGGATCATACTGCCAAGTCATCATATTGTGATACTGTGGGGAAGCTACGTGGATATCATGCTGTGAGTGTATTATGCAGTGTTGGTGGCACTGTGGGGTCATCATACTTTGCTGGAGGCATTGAAGAGTCATGATAATGTACGTATGGGGTGAAATTGTATAGGGGGCATTCACTGTAAGAATACCATACAGATTGAGTGTAGTTGGAGGCATTTTTGGGAGTGTCATACCCTATAATGGCCATAAGAATATTGTTTGTGAGAACACTAAGGGGCTTCAATAGAGACATCAACGCACTGTATGTGCCACAAAACACGTCCTTCTCCCCGTTTTTAAAGGTTGTGAGATATGACTTTACTCAATATATATAACACACTTTTTGGGGGTGGAGGGTAGTGGGCGGTTAGAATTTTGACCACGGAGCCCTGAAGTTTCTATGTAGGCCCCTGTTGATGGACCTATCTTTTTTCAACCTATGGAATTATGTCACCGTAGTGGATAGAGTTGAGCGACCTTGACCTTTTTAGAGTCGAGCCGGGTTTCGCGAAACCCGACTATCTCAAAAGTCGGGTCGAGTGAAATCGGCCGATTATGACGTAAAGTCGGGATCGACCGAAACACGAAACCCAATGCAAGTCAATGGGGCAGCATAGTCGGCAGTGAGTGGGGGCGAGGAAAACACCTAGAGTGCCCATTTTAATGTCAAAACCATCCATTCTTCTTAATGAAGCTTGTCAAGCGTAATTTACCTTATAATAATTGGAAGGCATTTGAAATTGGGGGTCATTTGGCTAAAGTTGTGGTGGGTAGGGCTGGTTCAAGTAATTAGTGGGCCCAGGAAATCTGGACCACGTCACGGCAGTGGAGCAGGGAGAGGTAAGTATTTCAACTTTGCAAGTGCTGTGAACCTGAGCAAGCAGGGGGGGCCCACTCGTTGGCATTGGCACTGGCACAGGGCCCCTCAATGTACAGCGGTGTGTTTGCACGGCGGGGGCGCCTCCCACCGGCAGCAACACTTTTGCGTACTACGAGAGGCCCTGTGCCAGTGACGTCGCCAACTAGTATTCCTCCCCCCACCTGATGAAGGAACCTGCACTTTCATCTGCACCTTCCTCTTTGTCCCCGTGTAAGGTGGTATGGTATGCGGGAAGAGCAACCTGACTTTCAGCAGGGTCACAATGTTGTTGTGTAGCGTGCACGGGGAATGTTGCGTTATGTGTCAATGTACCAGCAGACTCATCTATCACTGGCTGGGCAATGGGCAGGATGAGGAGGAAACACAGATATAGGCCCAAAGAATAAAGTTGGCTAAATGCAGTTCAAAATTGGTAACACAGGAATAACCAGGGGGCATTGCAGTGGAGGACAACTGGAATGAGAGGCTGACACAGAGAGTAGGCCCAAATCAGTAAGTAGTCGAAATGCAGTTCAAAATTGGCAACCGTAGTAAACAGGCGGCACAGCTTTGTTCAGTGGAGGAGAACAGCAAGGAGTGGCAGACACCGATAGTAGGCCCCAACCCAACTAGTAGGCCAAATGCAGTCTAACATTAACAACTACTTAACGAGCGCCTGAAAACGGAATTTCAGGACAGGAAACCAGGAGAACAGCAAGGAACGGCAGACACTGTTAGTAGGCCCCAAACACTAGTACGCCAAATGCAGTTGTTCCATTTAACCACAATTTAACGAGAGCCTGAAGATAGAAGCTCAGGAAAGGCAACCTGGAGAACACCTTGGAGTGGAACACACCATCTCTCTCCACCCCATACCCATTTTGTAGGCCTAATGCAGTGTAGTTTTCTACAACTACTAAACGAGAGTCGGAAGACCGAAGCAATGGCAAGGAAACCTGGGGAACACCTTGGAGTGTAACACACCATCTCTCTCCACCCGATACCCATTTTGTAGGCCTAATGCAGTGTAGTTTTCTACAACTACTAAACGAGAGTCGGAAGACCGAAGCAATGGCAAGGAAACCTGGGGAACACCTTGGAGTGTAACACACCATCTCTCTCCACCCGATACCCATTTTGTAGGCCTAATGCAGTGTAGTTTTCTACAACTACTAAACGAGAGTCGGAAGACCGAAGCAATGGCAAGGAAACCTGGGGAACACCTTGGAGTGTAACACACCATCTCTCTCCACCCCATACCCAATTTGTAGGCCTAATGCAGCCTACTTTCCGACAACTACTAAACGAGAGCATGAAGATCGAAGCTCAGGAAAGGCAACCTGGGGAACACCTTGGAGTGTAACACACCCTCTCTCTACACCACGGAAGGGCTGATTCTTAGGAAGGAAGGCTGTCGGAAAGAAGCAGGGCGCGTCCGAGGGTGATTATATTCTTATTAGGTATATACTCACCCTCGGACGCGCCCTGCTTCTTTATTTGTAATGAATGTTTATTTGCAATGTGGTTTTGACTTACTCTATTTTTTTTGTAAATAATGATTTTATTATTTTCATTGTTTTGCATCTTCTTGGCAATAATATAAAGAAGACGCGACAGGACAACACTCGGTGGATGCCATATCTGTGTTTTAAATTGGAAAAAAACTTTCAGTTAACTACTTGCAGGAGAAAGTTATTGTAGCTGGTGGCCATTTTTAGTACTGTACCAGATTTTTGTTGTATGTGTTTGTTTTTAATGTTAAAATGTCTGCATTTGATATCTCTCCAGTATTTTCTTTTTTATAAGCAAAATACTTATTTTTATATTTTCTGATGTTGGTTCAAGGGGTACACGGGCAGCAGTAGACAGGTCAGTGGAGGCCTAGTGGAAGGAGGGACTGCAGACAGGCTTTGAAGGCCTAACATAATAAATTGGGCTGGCTGTAGGCAATTTAAAATTGGTTCCAGGGGAACACGGGCAGCAGTGGCCTGGTCAGTGTAGTAGTAGTGGAAAGAACGGGCCGCAGACAGGCTTCGAAGGCCTAACATAAAAATTGGGATGTAGGCAATTTACAATTGGTTCCAGGGGAACACGGACAGCAGTAGACAGGTCAGTGGAGGCCTAGTGGAAGGAGGGACCGCAGACAGGCTTCGAAGCCCTAACATAATAAATTGGGCTGGCTGTAGGCAATTTAAAATTGGTTCCAGGGGAACACGGGCGGCAGTAGACAGGTCAGTGGAGGCCTAGTGGAAGGAGGGACCGCAGACAGGCTTCGAAGCCCTAACATAATAAATTGGGCTGGCTGTAGGCAATTTAAAATTGGTTCCAGGGGAACACGGGCAGCAGTAGACAGGTCAGTGGAGGCCTAGTGGAAGGAGGGACCGCAGACAGGCTTCGAAGCCCTAACATAATAAATTGGGCTGGCTGTAGGCAATTTAAAATTGGTTCCAGGGGAACACGGGCGGCAGTAGCCAGGTCAGTGTAGTAGTAGTGGAAAGAACGGGCCGCAGACAGGCTTCGAAGCCCTAACATAATAAATTGGGCTGGCTGTAGGCAATTTAAAATTGGTTCCAGGGGAACACGGGCGGCAGTAGACAGGTCAGTGGAGGCCTAGTGGAAGGAGGGACCGCAGACAGGCTTCGAAGCCCTAACATAATAAATTGGGCTGGCTGTAGGCAATTTAAAATTGGTTCCAGGGGAACACGGGCAGCAGTAGACAGGTCAGTGGAGGCCTAGTGGAAGGAGGGACCGCAGACAGGCTTCGAAGCCCTAACATAATAAATTGGGCTGGCTGTAGGCAATTTAAAATTGGTTCCAGGGGAATACGGGCAGCAGTAGACAGGTCAGTGGAGGCCTAGTGGAAGGAGGGACCGCAGACAGGCTTCGAAGCCCTAACATAATAAATTGGGCTGGCTGTAGGCAATTTAAAATTGGTTCCAGGGGAACACGGGCGGCAGTAGACAGGTCAGTGGAGGCCTAGTGGAAGGAGGGACCGCAGACAGGCTTCGAAGCACTAACATAATAAATTGGGCTGGCTGTAGGCAATTTAAAATTGGTTCCAGGGGAACACGGGCGGCAGTAGACAGGTCAGTGGAGGCCTAGTGGAAGGAGAGACCGCAGACAGGCTTCGAAGCCCTAACATAATAAATTGGGCTGGCTGTAGGCAATTTAAAATTGGTTCCAGGGGAACACGGGCAGCAGTAGACAGGTCAGTGGAGGCCTAGTGGAAGGAGGGACCGCAGACAGGCTTCGAAGCCCTAACATAATAAATTGGGCTGGCTGTAGGCAATTTAAAATTGGTTCCAGGGGAACACGGGCAGCAGTAGACAGGTCAGTGGAGGCCTAGTGGAAGGAGGGACCGCAGACAGGCTTCGAAGCCCTAACATAATAAATTGGACTGGCTGTAGGCAATTTAAAATTGGTTCCAGGGGAACACGGGCGGCAGTAGCCAGGTCAGTGTAGTAGTAGTGGAAAGAGCGGGCCGCAGACAGGCTTCGAAGGCCTAACATAACAAAAATTGGGCTGTAGGCAATTTAAAATTGGTTCCAGGGGAACACGGGTGGCAGTAGACAGGTCAGTGGAGGCCTAGTGGAAGGAGGGACCGCAGACAGGCTTCGAAGCCCTAACATAATAAATTGGGCTGGCTGTAGGCAATTTAAAATTGGTTCCAGGGGAACACGGGCAGTAGACAGGTCAGTGGAGGCCTAGTGGAAGGAGTGACCGCAGACAGGCTTCGAAGGCCTAACATAAGAAAAATGTCAATACAATGGTATTGACAGTGCCAGGCATTGAAGGGTGTCAGCGCAAGGATGCTGCAGTACCTGTCCTGTCTGCGGTCATAGCAAAATCACTCCACAACCTGGTCAGAAAACCCCTCTGGCCAACGCCACTTCTGATTTCTGCCCCTCTAACACCTCTGGCCTGCTGGCCCCTGCAGCTCGTGTTAGAACGATCACGGGCGCTGTGTGCAGGGAATGCCAGAAGCAAACGGTCAATAAGAGTTGATTGTTTGGTTGCTAATATTAGTTCCAAGTTCTCATGTGGCATTATATTTTGCAATTTGCCTTTATAGCGAGGATCAAGGAGGCAGGCCAACCAGTAATCGTCATCATTCATCATTTTTGTTATGCGTGTGTCCCTTTTGAGGATACGTAAGGCATAATCCGCCATGTGGCCCAAAGTTCCAGTTCTCAAATCTGTGGTTGTGCTTGGTTGAGGGGCAGTTTCAGGCAAATCCACGTCACTTGTGTCCCTCCAAAAACCAGAACCCGGCCTTGCCGCGCCAACAATTTCCACTGGCCCCGGAAAAGCTTCCTCATTAAAAATATAATCATCCCCATCATCCTCCTCGTCCTCCTCCTCCTGTTCGCCCGCTACCTCGTCCTGTACACTGCCCTGGCCAGACAATGGCTGACTGTCATCAAGGCTTTCCTCTTCCTCAGCTGCAGACGCCTGATCCTTTATGTGCGTCAAACTTTGCATCAGCAGACGCATTAGGGGGATGCTCATGCTTATTATGGCGTTGTCTGCACTAACCAGCCGTGTGCATTCCTCAAAACACTGAAGGACTTGACACATGTCTTGAATCTTCGACCACTGCACACCTGACAACTCCATGTCTGCCATCCTACTGCCTGCCCGTGTATGTGTATCCTCCCACAAAAACATAACAGCCCGCCTCTGTTCACACAGTCTCTGAAACATGTGCAGTGTTGAGTTCCACCTTGTTGCAACGTCTATGATTAGGCGATGCTGGGGAAGGTTCAAAGAACGCTGATAGGTCTGCATACGGCTGGAGTGTACGGGCGAACGGCGGATATGTGAGCAAAGTCCACGCACTTTGAGGAGCAGGTCGGATAACCCCGGATAACTTTTCAGGAACCACTGCACCACCAGGTTTAAGGTGTGAGCCAGGCAAGGAATGTGTTTCAGTTGGGAAAGGGAGATGGCAGCCATGAAATTCCTTCCGTTATCACTCACTACCTTGCCTGCCTCAAGATCTACAGTGCCCAGCCACGACTGCGTTTCTTTCTGCAAGAACTCGGACAGAACTTCAGCGGTGTGTCTGTTGTCGCCCAAACACTTCATAGCCAATACAGCCTGCTGACGTTTGCCAGTAGCTGCCCCATAATGGGAGACCTGGTGTGCAACAGTGGCAGCTGCGGATGGAGTGGTTGTGCGACTGCGGTCTGTGGACGAGGTCTCGCTTCTGCAGGAGGACGAGGAGGAGGAGGAGGGGGTGCGAACGGCTACAGCCAACTGTTTCCTAGACCGTGGGCTAGGCAGAACTGTCCCAAACTTGCTGTCCCCTGTGGACCCTGCATCCACTACATTTACCCAGTGTGCCGTGATGGACACGTAACGTCCCTGGCCATGCCTACTGGTCCATGCATCTGTTGTCAGGTGCACCTTTGTGCTCACAGATTGCCTGAGTGCATGGACGATGCGCTCTTTAACATGCTGGTGGAGGGCTGGGATGGCTTTTCTGGAAAAAAAGTGTCGACTGGGTAGCTCGTAGCGTGGTACAGCGTAGTCCATCAGGGCTTTGAAAGCTTCGCTTTCAACTAACCGGTAGGGCATCATCTCTAACGAGATTAGTCTAGCTATGTGTGCGTTCAAACCCTGTGTACGCGGATGCGAGGCTAAGTACTTCCTTTTTCTAACCATAGTCTCATGTAGGGTGAGCTGGACTGGAGAGCTGGAGATCGTGGAACTAGCGGGGGTGCCGGTGGACATGGCAGACTGAGAGACGGTGGGAGATGGTATTGTTGACACCGGTGCCCTAGATGCAGTGTTTCCTACTACGAAACTGGTGATTCCCTGACCCTGACTGCTTTGGCCTGGCAAAGAAACCTGCACAGATACTGCAGGTGGTGCAGAAAATGGTGGCCCTACACTGCCGGAAGGGATGTTGCGTTGATGACTAGCTTCATTGGCCGAGGGTGCTACAACCTTAAGGGACGTTTAGTAGTTAGTCCAAGCTTGCAAATGCATGGCGGTTAAATGTCTATGCATGCAACTTGTATTGAGACTTTTCAGATTCTGCCCTCTGCTTAAGGTAGTTGAACATTTTTGACAGATGACTTTGTGCTGATCAATTGGATGTTGTTTAAAAAAATGCCAGACTGCACTCTTTCTAGCATCAGATACCTTTTCAGGCATTGCAGACTGAGCTTTAACCGGATGGCCACGCTGTCCTCCAACAGGTTTTGACTTTGCCACGCGTTTTGGGCAAGATACGGGCCCGGCAGATGGAACCTGTTGCGATGTTGATGCCTGCTGCGGCCCCTCCTCCTCCGCTTCAGAACTGCTGCCGCCTGCACCCTGTTCCCCCAATGGCTGCCAATCGGGGTCAAGAACTGGGTCATCTATTACCTCTTCTTGTAGCTCGTGTGCAACTTCGTCTGTGTCACCGTGTCGGTCGGTGGTATAGCGTTCGTGATGGGGCAACATAGTCTCATCAGGGTCTGATTCTTGATCAGCACCCTGCGAGGGCAATGTTGTGGTCTGAGTCAAAGGACCAGCATAGTAGTCTGGCTGTGGCTGTGCATCAGTGCACTCCATGTCAGATTCAACTTGTAATGGGCATGGACTGTTAACTGCTTCACTTTCTAAGCCAGGGACGGTATGTGTAAAGAGCTCCATGGAGTAACCCGTTGTGTCGCCTGCTGCATTCTTCTCTGTTGTTGTTTTTGCTGAAGAGGACAAGGAAGCGACTTGTCCCTGACCGTGAACATCCACTAACGACGCGCTGCTTTTACTTTTACCAGTTTCACGAGAGGAGGCAAAAGAGCTAGAGGCTGAGTCAGCAAGATAAGCCAAAACTTGCTCTTGCTGCTCCGGCTTTAAAAGCGGTTTTCCTACTCCCAGAAAAGGGAGCGTTCGAGGCCTTGTGTAGCCAGACGACGAACCTGGCTCCACAGCTCCAGACTTAGGTGCAATATTTTTTTTCCCACGACCACCTGATGCTCCACCACTACCACTACCCTCATTACCAGCTGACAATGAACGCCCCCGGCCACGACCTCTTCCACCAGACTTCCTCATTGTTTTAAAAACGTTACCAAACTAACGGTATTTGTTGCTGTCACACAACTTACACGGTGAGCTATAACTTCAGTATGATTTAGCTACCCCTTTACAGGTGGGTGAGACCACAACGAAAATCAGGCACAATGTTACACACTCTGTTGTTGGTGGCAACAAATGAGAGAGATGCCACACACGCAGGACTGTCACTGAAGCGCAAATGTAAATATTAATCTCCCACTGATTTTTTTTTTTTTTTTTTTTTTAAAAGGGAGACTTTAGAAAAAAAATAATAATAAAAAAAAATTATTTTTTAAAGGAAGAATTTATAAACCAAATAAAATGAAATGATTGTTTCAGGGAGAATTTAGAAAACAAATAAAAAAAAAATAGGCTTTCTATGGCCCACTGAGTGAGAGAGGACGCACACAGGAGTCAGGAGTGGCACACAAGCCCAGAGGCCAATATTTATCTCCCACTTTTTTTTTTTTTTTCCAGGGAAAATTTATAAACCCAATAAAAAAAATAATAAATAGGCTTTCTATGGCCCACTATCTGAGATAGAGAGATGGCACGCTTAGGACTGGCACACAAGCCCAAAGGCCAATATTAATCTCCCACTGATTGATTTATTGATTTTTTTCAGGTAGAATTTAGAACCCAAATCAAGCAAAAAAATTAATAGGCTTTCTATGGCCCACTGAGTGAGAGATGGCACACACAGGAGTAAGGAGTGGCACACAAGCCCTGAGGCCAATATTTTTCTCCCACTGATTGATGTAGTGATTTTTTCAGGTAGATTTTAGAACCCAAATCAAGCAAAAAAATAAATAGGCTTTCTATGGCCCACTGAGTGAGAGATGACACAGACAGGGATGGCACTCTAGCAGAAATGCCAATCTTAATCTCCCACAAAAAAAAAAAAAGGAACTGTCCTTCAATTACTATCTCCCTGCAGTAATCTCAGCCAGGTATGGCAGGCAGCAATAAGGAGTGGACTGATGCACAAATTAAATAAAAAGTGTGGACAAACAAACAAGATAGCTGTGCAGAAAGGAAGGAACAAGAGGATTTGTGCTTTGAAAAAAAGCAGTTGGTTTGCACAGCGGCGTACACACAGCAATGCAGCTATCAGGGAGCCTTCTAGGGCAGCCCAATGAGCTACAGCGCTGAGGAAAAAAAAAAAAAAAATGTAGCCTCCACTGTCCCTGCACACCGAAGGTGGTGTTGGGCTGTGGAAATCGCTACAGCACAAGCGGTTTGGTGGTTAATGGACCCTGCCTAACGCTATCCCTGCTTCTGACGAAGCGGCAGCAACCTCTCCCTAAGCTCAGATCAGCAGCAGTAACATGGCGGTCGGCGGGAACGCCCCTTTATAGCCCCTGTGACGCCGCGGACAGCAAGCCAATCACTGCAATGCCCTTCTCTAAGATGGTGGGGACCAGGACCTATGTCATCACGCTGCCCACACTCTGCGTTTACCTTCATTGGCTGAGAAATGGCGCTTTTCGCGTCATTGAAACGCGACTTTGCCGCAAAAGTCGCGTACCGCATGGCCGACCCCGCATAGGGGTCGGATCGGGTTTCATGAAACCCGACTTTGCCAAAAGTCGGCGACTTTTGAAAATGAACGACCCGTTTCGCTCAACCCTAGTAGTGGAGCTTCCTACTGCACATCCTCAGGCTCCTGTCCCATTAATATTCTAGGACATTTTTCTGTTGGTATAACAAGATGGCGGTCATTTTAATTCCATAGTGATTACCTTCCTAAACAAACAAGCATGATTTGCTCATTAGAGCTATTTCGGAATTCATTCCTAAGGACATTCCCACTAGTTTTTTTTTCCTATTCCCCGAAGAACCTCTAAGTTTGTGCAACATGCTAAGGCTGTACATTTATCCAGGGGTAAGTTTTGCACTGAATTAACACACAGTGCAGTGGCATACTCCTAGTTTGGTTGGATTGGACGGACAGGTGGAGTATTACTGCATGGTAAATCCAGTAATTCATTATTAGAGTGGGAAGTGGTGTAGATGGTGAAGAGATAGTGGTAGCATGTGGGTCCTTCTGCCTGACGAGGCCCAAAGGATCCTTAGACATATAAGAGAACACAGATTTTGGACTGGACCCTGCAGTCATGTATTACAGTACTTTCTTCCATCGGCCCCGTGTTATAAATGAACACTGGAATGGCAATTTTTTTTTATCCTATTGTATAATCTTGCAAACACCAGGTGACAATACTTTATAGAATCGCATTATATAAACCATCCTACAGGTAGGATCCAGCACGATGTGCTTCAAGATGAAATGCAAATACGCTTTACAGATAATTGTGGTATGAGGTTTCACTTGAAGAGTCTACATGATGGTATCTGACAGCAACTGGAGACGATCGGGAATAATAAAAGTCATTTCTGACAGTATATACACATGAAAGTAATGTTCTTCTCATCCATTCATTCCTGCTTTCCCGTACTGTATAATTACAGATCCTTGATCTTACATTAACCACAAATGAAAGAGACATGAGCACACAAACAAAGACTGTAAAATATATATACGGTATATATATTGTATTATACCCTACATATATTCTCTGCTGACTAATATATGAATATTAATCATAGAACTGCATGAATATTAGTGGGAAAATGGTCATCATTTGTAAGAAACAATTAACAATACTATTAACAAAACTAGTGATCCAATTTAGATCTAGGCGGACATAACATTTCTGCAACCAATTCAAAAGATAAACTGTTGATACATGCTGAGGTCCAGTAGAAGGAGTATCCTTTATTATTTTGCCGAGTCTAGACAATGATGCATTTCGTAGGCGTCTGCTCCTTTTTCAAGTGACAAGACTGTCATATTTTTCGATAAAGGAGCAGACAGATTCCGAAAGGTGCCATGGTTTAGGCTCATCCAAAAAAAAAAAAAACCAGAATGAGCTTATAATCCTTACTGATACATCCTGAGGTCCAGTAGAAAGAGTATCCGGTTATTTCTTTGGAGGAGTCTAAACCATGACGCGTTTCGGAATCTGTCTGCTCTTTATCAAATAATAAGACAGACAGCTACAAAACGCGTCATGGTTTAGACTCTTCCAAAAAACTAAAAGGATGCTTCTTCTACTAGACCTCAGGATGTATAAAAAGTTTACTGTTTGATCGGATGCGCCAATTTATACGTCTACCTGGATCCAGATTGGATGACTATTTTTGTTGTTTTTCCTCCTTAGTTTCATATCCACTCTACACTCCCGGATAAAGACTATCAGCAGCTCATCAAGTGTTCGGTGGTGTTGTGCTTATCTGTAGTGTGAACATAAAAATCGCTATTTTGAGACCATATTAAAATATACAGAATGCATTCACACCATTACAAATCAGCATTTCTGGTCATACATTTACACACAGACAATGCTCACAGTGACACACTCTTGAGAACTGTTGACTTATTGTCTGAAAGCTTTTAAAATCACTAAAGGTACCGTTACACTAAACAATTTACCAACGATCACGACCAGCGATGCGACCTGGCCGTGATCGTTGGTAAGTCGCTGTGTGGTCGCTGGAGAGCTGTCACACAGACAGCTCTCTAGCGACCAACGATGCCGAAGTCCCCGGGTAACCAGGGTAAACATCAGGTTACTAAGCGCAGGGCCGCGCTTAGTAACCCGATGTTTACCCTGGTTACCATTGTAAATGTAAAAAAAAAAAAAAAAACACTACATACTCACATTCCGGTGTCTGTCACGTCCCTCACCGTCAGCTTCCCGCACTGACTGTGAGGGCCGGTCGTAAAGCAGAGCACAGCGGTGACGTCACCGCTGTGCTTTACGGCCGGCGCTCACAGTCAGTGCGGGAAGCTGACGGTGAGGGACGTGACAGACACCGGAATGTAAGTATGTATTGTTTTTTTTTTACATTTACAATGGTAACCAGGGTAAATATCGGGTTACTTAGCGCGGCCCTGCGCTGAGTAACCCGATGTTTACCCTTGTTACTAGTGAACACATCGCTGGATCGGCATCACACACGCCGATTCAGCGATGACAGCACGTGATCAGCGACCAAAAAAAGGTCCTGATCATTCGCAGCGACCAACGATCTCCCAGCAGGGGCCTGATCGTTGGTCGCTGTCACACAACGATTTTGTTAACGATATCGTTGCTACATCACAAAAAGCAACGATATCGTTAAAGAAATCGTTATGTGTGACGGTACCTAAACAGTTCTGTTTCTCTATGTTTGTTTTTGTAAAACATGAAGGTTTATTTAACTTCTATCTCTGGTGGAGTTATCTAATCCTTGTGGCTTTCATATTCAGGGCTTATGGCCCATCGTTTGATGTTCACCTGGTATCTCTGTTTCATCTTATCTTGAAAGCTGGCCACCAGAAGGGTATGGTTAAACCAGAGTTACACAGTGTAAATCACTATATAAGGCTAGAGAAACATGACCAAGATAGAAACAGAAACTTGGGTACCTGTATACGTGTACAGTGTTGTGATACCTGCATAAGTGGGGATGCCAGTGCAGTGTTGTGAATTTCCCAGGGGTTCTCGGTCTTGGTCTTGCTTCTCTGATATTGCAGACAGATGATGTGTAAAAGCCTCTTAGTGATGATGTGAGTATACGTAGTTAATCTTCATATATACTTAAAGGGAACCTGTCACCCCCAAAATCGAAGGTAAGCTGGCATCAGGTAATAGTGATGAGCGAATATACTCGTTACTCAAGATTTCTTGAGCACGCTCGGGTGTCCTCTGAGTATTTTTTAGTGCTCGGAGATTTAGTTTTTCTTGCCGCAGGTGAATGATTTACATCTGTTAGCCAGCACAAGTACATGTGGGGATTCCCTAGCAACCAGGCAACCCCCACATATACTTATGCTGGCTAACAGATGTAAATCATTCAACTAAATCTCCGAGCACTAAAAAATACTCGGAGGACCCCCGAGCGAGCTCGAGAAATTTAGAGTAACGAGTATATTCGCTCATCACTAATCTTTAATTTTATACCCATTTGTTAATTTTTATCATACTTTTGAATAACATTTTAACAATTAAATAACTCTCAAATTTTCATCTTACTGGATCCACTTTGAATTTGATCTGGATTTGTCCAACTTGTTGCGCCCAATGCTCAGCATATTTTTCTCCAGACTTCACGTTAAGCATTGCGTAAGGCAAGGAAGCAGTGTTATATATTTGGTGATTTAAAGAGGTTGTTCAGAAATAGAAAAAAAAAAGCATCAAATAATCAAAAGAAAAATAATTGTGAATATATTTCTAAATACGGTAACTTTAATTAGCAGCCCACATTCATTACAATAGAATTAAAGAGAGGAGAGCTAAAGGGTTAATGTAATCATCCACCGTGGTCTAGTACACGATTTAGGACAATGCTATGAAAAGGTGTATTATTAGCTTTCCTGGTGGTTTAGGGAAGTAAAGGAATGAATATCTCCATACGTAATATTTTATGAGAGTGAACAGGTAAATATCATTCATAACAACCTCTGTGGTAGCTGTAAAATACTATTCATTATTATAGCGCCATTTATTCCATGGCACTTTACATGTGGAAGGGAATATACATAACAAAAACAAATAAAATAATCTTGAACAATACAAGTCACCGACTGGTACAGGAGGAGAGAGGACCCTGCCCGCGAGGGCTCACAGTCTACAAGGGATGGGCGAGAATACAATAGGTTAGGGTAGAGCTGGTTGTGCAGCGGTTTGGTGGTCAGAGGTTACTGTAGGTTGTAGGTCTGTCGGAAGAGGTAGGTCTTCAGGCTCTTTTTGAAGGTTTCCATGGCAGGTGAGAGTCTGATATGTTGTGGTAGAGAGTTCAGAGTAGGGGTGATGTGCGAGAGAAATCCTGTATGGTATTGTGGGAAGAGGAGATAAGAGTGGAGTGGAGAAGGAGATCTTGTGAGGATCAGAGGTTGAAGTACAGGTAAGTACCAGGAGACTAGGTCACAGATGAATGGAGGAGACAAGTTGTAGATGGCTTTGTATGCCAAGGTTAGGGTTTTGAACTGGAGTCTCTGGGCAATGGGGAGCCAGAGAAGGGATTGGCAGAGAGGAGGGGCCAGGGAATAGCGGGGGTAATAGCTAGATTAGTTGGGCAGCGGAGTTTAGGATAGATTGGAGGGGTGCGAGAGTGTTTGAAAGGAGCACACAAAGCAGGAGGTTGCAGTAGTCGAGGCAGGAGATGATGAGGGCAACTATTACAAAAGATAATAAAAAGTAATGACAAGCAGTGCAGCAAAACATTATACAATGTTTATTTTATTTTATGACCATTCAAAGCTTGTATCAAACATGAAAAAGCTGAAGAGGCGCTAATAGGTTTTCACCTCGTTGATTAAATTTTATATAGGGAAGTCACCCTTATGTTAGGAAAAGAATGATCCCATATTTATCGCCCCCTAATCTAGCTCTACCAGACCAGAAGTGATGTTAACAAGACCACCAGTGACCTGTTTCCTGAGAAAATGGATTGGTTGCAGGGTCAGGTCACTGACAGTGACGACATCATCGAATTTGCCAAGGGTGCTCGGCTACGCCTAGAGTATAACGGGTGCTCGAGTGGCATGTTCGAGTCCTCTCCACCGCATGTTTTGTAACACAGCGATAAAACATGAGGGGATTGCCTGACATGCACGGTAACCCCCGCATGTTTTGTGTTTGCTTAACAGTGGGCACGGGGACTCGAACATGTAACTCGAGCACCCGCGATATTCTGTGCATATCCGAGCACCCTAGGCAAATTCGAGCAGCGAGCCCTCGCAATCATCACTAATTGTAGTGAGTGTGCTTTAGTCTATGTTCACATTGGGGGTATATTATGAGATTTTAAGAAATCTTATGTACAGTTTGACAGAGTATCTGCAGTTTACACCGACCGGAGATGCCCGCTAATCGGCAGCACGCCAACCTATGCTGCAGATTTCATTCTTTGCAATCCAAAATGCTGCACAGTGGAAGCGTCACACGTGAAAGTATCACACGTGAAAGTACCCTAAAAAATGATTTATGATATAAAGTAAATGTGATGAGCTAAATGTAACACAAAAGAAAACCAAAATGCTTATGTAAATATGTAAACAAATTACTGTAACAGTCAATTAGTAGAGACCCCGGGGCGGACAAAAGGCCACGATTTCAGTAGTAGTGTATCTTCTAGTCAATGTGACTGCTGTCCTCTGAAACTTTCCTGCTTGTTTGTGGGTCTCCGGCTTGTGAACCAGGGTCAGTCTGGTTTGGTGTCCTGGATAACAGTCTAAATGAAAGAAGATCAAATAGTTTAGCTGGTAAGAGTCATAGAGGACTAGAAAGTCGGAGGGGGGTTAATTTCCAAGAAACAGCACCACACTGATCTTTGGGTTGCATCTGATATTATATTAACCTCTTTGGACATTAATGAAGCTGATGTGCAATACCAGACACTGTCCATGGGAAAAGGGAAGGGCCGTTTCCAAAATAATAAAGAAATAAAAGGAAATTAAGAACAGAATTAATGAAACATTGCCTTAAAGGGCCACGAGGTTCATTAAGTGAGTGGTCTTCTCTATCTTTTTCAATGAAACAGGATGGTGTAAAAATAAAGGATTGAGACTGTGGATAGCCTGTTTTGGCCATACAGATATGTGATGCTTTAATTACCTCTGCAGCCAGTGATTGGTTGCAGTGGTCTTGAAGACCAGTGATGGTATTTGGTAGTGCCAGGAAAGGAGTAGCGAAAGATCAGTTAGTATATACAGATTTATTAAAAAAAATATATATCTAATTAAAGAGTAACTCCTGATCTACCATCCAGTTATTAGGGATTCTTGACAAATCCATTATATACGGGCCTTTCTCTTATTCAGAGGCTAAAAGGGACAATTGCTATAGGTTAACATTTTGTCCCTTCTCTACCAAAGGAGCTAGTGGTGGGGATTGGCACAAGACCATGAAAACATGTCAGGTATTTTTGGGCCACTTAATTTCGCTATAGTAATTCGATATGGGGACTGTTGCAGTGAATGGGTTTGTTGGAAAGCCATGGGAGGGTAATTCAAGATTATGGAGAGGAACAGCACATGCATGCTTTGCTGTCCAGCAACTACAAAATGAGGGGCATTAATGGCCCCTCATTCTCAATACTGGTGGGGTCCTAGAGGTTTATAACTTAAAGAACAAATTTTAAATGTAAAAAATAAAGTTCAACCCCTGTAATACAGGGAGTTCCTTTGTTGTAGCTCCTCTTAACCCGTGTGTAGAGCAGTTATATAATTAGGGTCACTTGCTTTGGATGACCTAAGAGAACCGGTCAGCAGGATTTATCACTATAAAGGTAAAGCCATGGCCATATTGGCGCTATTACACCGATTACATTGATACCCTTGTTGAAGGAATCCGATCAGTGGTTCTTTTTTAATCATGATTTTAAGTTTTCTTCTGGTGACGTCTTCTGTGCATTTGGGTGGGATGAGTCTTCTTCTGCTCCGGCCCCTCCGCCTGCCTCCTGTGTTTCTACAGGTCACTGATTATTTAGAGGCCCGCCTCAGCTTTAAAATTTTGCGCCTCCATCATTATGCAGCGTGAGAGTCCACAGGTCTTCAGTAAAATGACAGAGTCGGCGCAGATCAAGATCTGAGTTGATATACTGGTCTGCGCATGCGCCCAGTCTGGTGCCATTTTATTGATGACCCCAAAGACCAGATATGTAATCTCACACTGTGGACGTGCCACACACCGAATGATGGCGGCGGCGTGAAATTTCAAAAGGGAGGCAAGTCACTGAATACTCAGTGACCTGTCGAAACACTAGAAGCAGACATAGGGGCCGGAACAGAAAAAGAGCCAACCCTCCTAGGCCCACCAAGATGTGCAGAAAAGGTCATCAGAAGAAAACTTAAAACAATGATTAAAAAAGAACCACAGGTAAGATTCCTTCAACAAAAGTATTAATTTAATCAGTGTAATAGCGCCATTATGGCCGTACCTTTACTTTATAGTGATAAATCCTGATGACAGGGTTATTATCACATGTAAGCGCTGCTCTGAAGCTTTAGTACTACTGCACTTTTATGATGCTGCAGCGGCTGTAAAACTGATTTTGCCTTTAGCTTTAGGGAGAATACAGTTCATGCAAGCGGCATGTCAATGACAGTGGTCTGAACGGTCAACCAAGCAGGAGCATACTGCAAACCATCAAGCATAAAGCCAGGAGGCTGGGACGCAGTGTGGCCTGAAGCATGAACATAAGAAAACCCTTTTAAAGGGAATCTGACAGTAGGATCAACCCTCCGAAGCCGTCTATATAGGCATGTAGGTTATAGGAAGCTGAATAAAATGATACCATGATATCTGCGATCTGATGTCTTATTCCAGAGAAATCCAAGTTTTTCTTATATGTACTGTAAATGAGTTGTTGAGATCTCTGGGCGGGACATAGATCTCCCCGAGAATCTGCCTCCAGGGCTAATTCTAAACAAAAGGAGTCGTTACCCTTGTGAGACATGTAATGACTGACAGTCTGCTCTTCTGATCTATGTTTTATTTACAATGATTTCAGAAGGAAGATTCTCAGAGATCTATATCCAGATGATAGATCTCAACAGCTCTTTCGCATATTGATTTCTCTGGAGTAAGATCTGATCGCAGATATCATGGTATAATTTTGCTTAACTTTCTATGACCTACGTGCCCATATAGATGGCTTAGGAGGGTTGATCCTAGTGACAAATTCTCTATAACAACGCGTTGATTTCAATGTGCACTATGCCACAAGCAAGAAATCAATATTATTAGTCCATGATTAACATTTACTGAACGCTATTTTTACTTTATAATTTCACAGTTTATTCGTCTTCTAATACGAGCTCGGAATGTCAGTAATAAGCAGGCACTTTTAGTGAACAGATATGGCCGGCTTCATACTGTGATGCCTACAACAAGCAAGATTGTTCGGGCGAAGCTAATATTTCCAACAAATGTGACAAAGGTCTCCCACCGGGGGAAAGTAAATAGAGTTTAGAGGATTTATTCTGAAAGACTTTTTTTTCCCCTAGAATACAGGGCTACCTGCTATAAGAATATGCTACGCTACCAAGCGGAGGTTCAACGCTCCCCTCTGTGCTATAAAGCCTCACACTGCGAGGACCTTTGACAAATTAATATCATATTAATGCCAAATCGCCTCCTGCTACAAATGAATCTCTAAGCCAATGCATTTTGTCTGGATGCGGCATATAGGTTGCAGGCCGCACTTGTAAGACATCTAATGTATATACAAGAGGGATTAGAGTGAAATGATGGAGATTATAGAGGAATAACACGGAGATAAGGCAAAATAAAACATGAAATCTTTAGCCATTTCACCCACACATCAGATATAACGTATATATACATATACACAGCCCAATCTCCAGACCTGAACCCCATTGAAAACCTCTGGAATGTAATCAAGAAGATGATGGATAGTCACAAGCCATCAAACAAAGAAGAACTGAATACATTTTTGAGCCAGAAGCAGTGTGAAAGACTGGTGGAAAGCATGCCAAGACGCATGAAAGCTGTGATTACAATTCATGGTTATTCCACAAAATATTGATTTCCAAACTCTTCCTGAGTTAAAACATTAGTATTGTTGTTTCTAAATGATTATAAACTTTTTTTTTTTGCATTATTTGACGTCTGAAAGCACTGGTTTGCTTTTTTATTTTGACCATTTCTCCTTTTCAGAAAAAAAAAAAAAATGTATTGATTGGAAATTCGGAGACATGTCATGTATAGAATAAAAGAACAATTTACTAAAAAAATATACCTATGAAGAGAAAAATCAGACAAGCGAAACATTTTGCAGTGGTCTCTTAAATTTTGCCAGAGCTGTATATGTGATATATTTATTTAAGTTTGGACACACCTCCTCATTAAAAGATTTTTCTGTATTTTCATGACTATGAAAATTGTAAATTCACACAGAAGGCATCACAACTATGAATTAACACATGTGGAATTATATACTTAACAAAAAAGTGTGAAACAACTGAAAATATGTCTTATATTCTAGGTTCTTCAAAGTAGCCACCTTTTGCTTTGATGACTGCTTTGCACACACTTGGCATTCTCTTGATGAGCTTCAAGAGGTAGTCACCAGAAATGGTTTTCCAATAATCTTGAAGGAGTTCCCAGAGATGCTTAGCACTTGTTGGCCCTTTTGCCTTCAGTCTGCGGTCCAGCTCACCCCAAACCATCTTGATTGGGTTGAGGTCTGGTGACTGTGGAGGCCAGGTCATCTGGTGTGGCACCCCATCACTCTCCTTCTTGGTCAAATAGCCCTTACACAGCCTGGAGGTGTGTTTGGGGTCATTGTCCTGTTGAAAAATAAATGATGGCCCAACTAAACGCAAACCGGATGGAATAGCATGCTGCTGCAAGATGTTGTGTTAGCCATGCTGGTTCAGTATGCCTTCAATTTTAATTAAATTCCGAACAGTGTCACCAGCAAAGCACCCCCACACCATCACACCTCCTCCTCCATGCTTCACGGTGGGAACCAGGCATGTAGAGTCCATCCGTTCACCTTTTCTGCGTCGCACAAAGACACGGTGGTTGGAAACAAAGATCTCAAATTTGGAATCATCAGACCAAAGCACAGATTTCCACTGGTCTAATGTCCATTCCATGTGTTCTTTAGCCCAAACAAGTCCCTTCTGCTTGTTGCTGGTCCTTAGCAGTGGTTTCCGAGCAGCTATTTTACCATGAAGGCATTCTGCACAAAGTCTCCTCTTAACAGTTGTTGTAGAGATGTGTCTGCTGCTAGAACTCTGTGTGGCATTGACCTGGTCTCTTATCTGAGCTGTGGTTAACCTGCGATTTCTGAGGCTGGTGACTCGGATAAACTTATCCTCAGAAGCAGAGGTGACTCTTGGTCTTCCTTTCCTGGGGCGGTCCTCATGTGAGCCAGTTTCTTTGTAGCGCTTGATGGTTTTTGGGGGCACTTTCAAAGTTTTCCCAATTTTTCCGACTGACTGACCTTCATTTCTTAAAGTAATGATGGCCACTCGTTTTTCTTTACTTAGCTGCATTTTTCTTGCCATAATACAAATTCTAACAGTCTATTCAGTAGGACGATCAGCTGTGTATCCACCAGACTTCTGCTCAACACAACTGATGGTCCCAACCCCATTTATAAGGCAAGAAATCCCACTTATTAAACCTGACAGGGCACACTTGTGAAGTGAAAACCATTTCCCGTGACTACCTCTTGAAGCTCATCAAGAAAATGCCAAGAGCGTGCAAAGCAGTCATCAAAGCAAAAGGTGGCTACTTTGAAGAACCTAGAATATAAGACATATTTTCAGTTGTTTCACACTTTTTTGTTAAGTATAGAATTCCACATGTATTAATTCATAGTTTTGGTGCCTTTAGTGTGAATTTACTACTTTCATTGTCATGAAAATACAGAAAAATCTTTAAATGAGAAGGTGTGTCCAAACTTTTGCTCTGTACTGTATCTATCTATCTATCTATCTATCTATCTATCTATCTATCTATCTATCTATATATATATATATATATATATATATATATATATACACACATATAGGTGTGTCTGTATGTGTGTATATATAATATATAAATATACACACCTCTATGCATATCTATATATATATATATATCTATATATACAGTCATGGCCAAAAGTATTCACACCCCTGCAATTCTGTCAGATAATACTCAGTTTCTTCCTGAAAATGATTGCAAACACAAATTATTTGGTATTATTATCTTCATTTAATTTGTCTTAAATGAAAAAAACACAAAAAGAATTGTCCTAAAGCCAAATTGGATATAATTCCACACCAAACATAAAAAAGGGGGTGGACAAAGGTATTGGCACCCTTTGAAAAATCATGTGATGCTTCTCTAATTTGTGTAATTAACAGCACCTGTAACTTACCTGTGGCACCTAACAGGTGTTGACAATAACTAAATCACACTTGCAGCCAGTTGACATGGATTAAAGTTGACTCAACCTCTGTCCTGTGTCCTTGTGTGTACCACATTGAGCATGGAGAAAAGAAAGAAGACCAAAGAACTGTCTGAGGACTTGAGAAACCAAATTGTGAGGAAGCATGAGCAATCTCAATGCTACAAGTCCATCTCCAAAGACCTGAATGTTCCTGTGTCTACCGTGCGCAGTGTCATCAAGAAGTGTAAAGCCCATGGCACTGTGGCTAACCTCCCTAGATGTGGACGGAAAAGAAAAATTGACAAGAGATTTCAACGCAAGATTGTGCGGATGTTGGATAAAGAACCTAGACTAACATCTAAACAAGTTCAAGCTGCCCTGCAGTCCGAGGGTACAACAGTGTCAACCCGTACTATCCGTCGGCGTCTGAATGAAAAGGGACTGTATGGTAGGAGAACCAGGAAGACCCCACTTCTTACCCCGAGACATAAAAAAGCCAGGCTGGAGTTTGCCAAAACTTACATGAAAAAGCCTAAAACGTTTTGGAAGAATGTTCTCTGGTCAGATGAGACAAAAGTAGAGCTTTTTGGGCAAAGGCATCAACAAAGAGTTTACAGGAGAAAAAAAGAGGCATTCAAAGAAAAGAACACGGTCCCTAAAGTCAAACATGGCAGAGGTTCCCTGATGTTTTGGGGTTGCTTTGCTGCCTCTGGCACTGGACTGCTTGACCGTGTGCATGGCATTATGAAGTCTGAAGACTACCAACAAATTTTGCAGCATAATGTAGGGCCCAGTGTGAGAAAGCTGGGTCTCCCTCAGAGGTCATGGGTCTTCCAGCAAGACAATGACCCAAAACACACTTCAAAAAGCACTAGAAAATGGTTTGAGAGAAAGCACTGGAGACTTCTAAGGTGGCCAGCAATGAGTCCAGACCTGAATCCCACAGAACACCTGTGGAGAGATCTAAAAATGGCAGTTTGGAGAAGGCACCCTTCAAATATCAGGGACCTGGAGCAGTTTGCCAAAGAAGAATGGTCTAAAATTCCAGCAGAGCATTGTAAGAAACTCATTGATGGTTACTGGAAGCGGTTGGTCGCAGTTATTTTGGCTAAAGGTTGTGCAACCAAGTATTAGGCTGAGGGTGCCAATACTTTTGTCTGGCCCATTTTTGGAGTTGTGTTAAATGATCAATGTTTTGCTTTTTGCTTCATTCTCTTTTGTGCTTTTTCATTTAAGACAAATTAAATGAAGATAATAATACCAAATAATTTGTGTTTGCAATCATTTTCAGGAAGAAACTGAGTATTATCTGACAGAATTGCAGGGGTGTGAATACTTTTGGCCATGACTGTATATATATATATATATATATATCTATCTATTTCAGTCTATAGGCCGTTTCAAGTACTCATGTTTTTTGTGCAGTCCAAACGGACATGAGTAAGAAAAAACAAGTTGCTTATGGTTCATTCTCACATCTGGGCAGATTGTCTGTATTTGAAGTGTGAAAAGCAATTGATTAAAAAATAGTTTTCCATCTTTTTAAGGATTTAAGCATGATCAGTCTATATACAGTGCTGTATTACTTAAAGAGCAGTGTTAGACACAACTGATGTTATAGAAATATTCCTAAAGAAAATATGTTAAAAATATATGCCATTTTGGATTTTAATTCCATCATGTCTCTGGATTGCTCAAGAAACTCAGATGTATTTTTAAAAAATTTGGAGGAGTTTATTGTTAATCCCTGCTGAAAAATGCACCACAAAAGGATCAGGGAAGTGATGGCTATAATGCAGCGAATTTCTGGATCAAAAACATGGCTGTCACTTCTTGCCCTAAAAATCTAAACTGCATATATTATGACCCAGACTTAACTTATAGGGTTGAATCCCCAGTAAATGAAGATGCTCTTTAATGGCTTTTTTTATGGCTGCAGTTGTTACAAGACACCAAAGTATGCAAGTTATTTTAACAAGTGGTTCAGTGCTTCTCTATACGAGTACTCCTTAAATTACTTGTTTTATATGTTAGTGAAAAAAAAGACAAAATTGAATGAAAGAAAATCACAAAATGAACAGATACCATGAACAGAAGGACCCATCTTCCTTTTGAATTTAGATACTAAAGACAATAAACTGGTTAGAGTAGTTGGGTTTTATATAAAGCACAGAAATGCTCATATCTAATATGACACACTATTTTCTGGGTCATATAATCCCAAATATATAATATCTCTTAATATATAACCGCAGCCGGCAATAGGCAGCAGCACGTTCAACTCTCCTATTGCCTCTCAGAGAGGGGCTATTTGCACGGACAAGGTGTAGGCGATAATGTAGAGTTATCTAGGACACACATCAGCTGGCTCCAACCATGGGTAGTAAAGGGAGATGAAAAAAGAATCACAGTGGAAACGTGATGGCTGTTTAATGAGAATCTGTCACCAGATTTTGCTATTTCATCTGAGAGCAGAATAATAAAATAAAAGTGACCCAGTTTCCAGCCTTGTATCACTTAGTTTACTGGGTATAGCAATTGTGACACAATCGGAGTTTCCTCTGATGTACATTTAGCAGAGCTCAGAAAGCAAACCCTGCCTACACCACAGCTATCTATGTGCATGGTCTATTGACAGTGAGCTGCTAATCAGTGCTGGGGCGTGGTCAGACCAGGTGTCACCTGAACACTAGTCCGGGCAGTGAATTTCCTGCTGATGAAAAATTAATTGTATATCTCTGAAGTCAGTATCTCAGGCTGCCCTCAATTTACATGACAAAAACTCTGTTTCCCTATAGGGTCTATTCTTGATGCTATCAGATATATCCATTACTTCTGCTTAAAGGTAACTTGTCTGCTGATTCATGCCCCCAAAAGCATTGGCACAATGAATTAGAACCTGGTATATTGCTCTGGTATTTCAGAATAAAATATAGTTTGCACATCTGACAGGGTACTGCAGCCATTGGTGGGACTATTCAGGCACTACTCCAGGCCGGCTTCTCCCAGCGCTGCTCCAGGTGACGGACTGGTCTCTCGCATAGTGAATGACATGACAATCACCTCTAGCACAGCCAAGAGACACCGGCTGGGGAATTGCTGGATTAGTCTCATATGTGGCTACAATCCCCCAAAGGGACTTCTAACTATATTTTCTCCGAGATGCCGGAGCCAGTGCAGTCACTGTCATGATGCTCAAACCACGGGCAGCATGAATTAAACAGCTGACCAGTTCCCTTTAATTATGAGATTTATGTATTATGTTTTTTCTTAAATTCAGTATTACAAGGGGTTATTGGGCTTTAGCAAAAATAACACAGGTATGTCACATTCGCACATAGACACATCCTTCCCATATATTTTGTCTGGCTCCCTTTGTATGAACCCCATTTTCTAACAGAGGGACCAGCAGACACCAGTACAAACTACATTTTTCTTGATTTCACTTGTAATGGAAAGGTTTAGTTTAATAGTTCGGTTTCATTCTACTACTAAAATTTTCTGCTCCATCAATCTGGCCCCATCCCTAGGCTGGAGAACGAAGGAATGACTCCCCCAGATATGGTGGCTGAGTACAATACAGAACTTATTTATCTTGTGTCTTGATACATGGTCTGGTTGGCTGTGGATAATATCTTTTGGTATCTTCTATTTTTTTTATATTCTCTTGCTAGTAAACTGTATTATTTCATGTAACCATGGGTGCATGAATCCATTTAGTCTTACATCTACAAATCCATTATAAAAACATGTGTGGGTAGCGGTGGGATACTTGAATAAATTGTTACTCAAATGAATAGAGAGTTCCATTGGTTTAACACCTTCTTCTGGATTAGTTGTGGAAGAATGCGTGTTGGGACAGTATTGTAAATCCCGGACACTTTCATAGTTTTAAGATTGACAGTAGAAATGATCGAATTTACTCGGGTTGCTTCTTATTTGGCAAGCTATAGCGCTTGCCGAATAAGCTGCAGAGGGAACCCGGCTTCCTGGATCGCGCCGGCCATGCCACAGTCACAGCACATGCATGGAGAACCTGCTTGCTGTGCTCTCCATGCTTGTGTCATGACCGTGACACAGCCGCGACACATGCAGTTGTGGCGCCGATCAGCTGATCGGCTAGCGCGATCCGTGTATCTGGGTTCCCTCTGTAGCTTATTCGGCAAGCGCGTGTGCAGCGCCCAACCCACAGCGTCCAGAGGTTACAGCATAGTGGATGGGATATCAAGAAATCCCATGCCCATAATGCATCCAGAGACGCCCGCGGATCACCCACAGAGACAGACGTGCTGCGTGTCTCTCCAGACCGCAGCATGTTTATTTTACCCTTAAAATGTATTGGACGGGGTGAATCCACATAGTCCAGTGAACACATGTGGAATCACCTGCGTTCAATACCTGGCAGCGCTTTGGACACAGAGGACATGCGCTGCACCCAAAGCACTGCCAGTTCCTGATCGTTTGCACATACCCTTATCGTCAGGTTTTCCACTACTTGGACAACTTCTTAACATTCCTCATGTTTGACCCAGTTAAAATAAATACACTTCTACTCACCTCCGGTGCCGTTCCAGAGGTGTCAACACTCACGTTCACGGGGCTCATGCGAGGATGTTATGTCATGTGAACCCTGTGCACAATCAGCGCTGGCGTCACTAGCCCTGCCTTCGTACAAATCAAACATCAAGAGGAAGTAAGAGCAGCCAAAGCCCCAGCTTCCTATCGATGTTCATCATGTCTGAAGGCGGGGACAGGAACTCCAGCACTGACATAACCTCACATGAGCCCCGGAAACAAGAGTGCCGACACCTCTGGAACGGCATCGGTTTTTATTTTTACTGGGCCAAACATGAGGAATGAGAAGGGGTTGTCCTAGTAGTGGACAACCCATTTAAGAGATGAAGAGAATCAGAACATCTAAGACTTGTTCCTCAGAACCAGGAATTTATATTATTTGTTGGGTTTTGATGGTTAAGTTATCTACGCTCCAATTATATCTGTAAGGAGAGAAGATGGCAAAAGTATAAGGTTCATTTACTAGCACAAGGTCTGTGCACATGTGGCCTTTTTGTCACATTTTTTCTGCTCAGTTTTGTCACAAAACTTGAAGGATTTCATAGTCCCGGCAAAGTGAATGCGATTCTTGAAGTCTCATGCACACGTTGCTTATTTTTTACTTACAGCTTTACAGCAGATTTACATCTGCAGCATGTCAATTCTTTCAATGTCATTGATGCAGATTTCACCCAAACTAATGGACAGGAAAAACGCATTAAAAACACGCCTATTTTATGCTGCCTTTTTCCTTCCAACGCATCAGTATTTGCAGCAGAAAAATCTGCTGCAAATCCCAAACGTGTGCACGTACCCCAAGGATGCACTTACATTGACCAATTATGGTGAACCATCATTTCCCTATAATCGGCCAGTGTAAACAGGCTGCCAATAAACCCAATAAACTAGCAAAATACTTGAGTACATTGAGTGAAATGATTTTTAAAGTGCTGCCCACTACTTTCACATTGATGACCTATGTTTTTTATAGATCATCAACGTCTGTTCGGTAGGGGTATGACACCCTGCACCCCCGCCAATCAGCTGCTCCTGGTGTCGGCGGCAGCTGGAACTGACCAGTTACGGAGCTGCACAGCACAGCTCCATCTACTGTATAGTAGCCGCGGCTCGTATCTGCACTTTGTATTGATATGAATAGGTGGCAGATGTGCAGTACCGGCCGCGGCCACTGTAGAGTAGGCAGAGCTGTGCTGAGCAGCTCCGTAACTAGTCAGTTCCGTCCGCCACCAAAATGGAACAGCTGATCGGTGGGAGTGCAGGGTGTCGCACCCCCACGGATAAGACATTGATGACCTATCCTAAGGATGGCCATCAATGGTAGAGTGGAGGACAACCTCTTTAAGCTTGCTTTAAAAGCATTGTATATAAATTGAACTTGTACTATCATGAAAAATGACAGTCTATGTGCAAAGATCAGCCTATTACGATCACTTTTTGCGTTTGCCTGTCTAAACAAGCAAGTAAATGGCCGACTATCAGTGGTTACTTAATGCCGTAACCTGGGAACTGTAAACTCCTCCCAAAGGCCACCAATATTGGATGGCAGCCTAATGTGTAGGCGTATCCCAGCTTTCTCCCTACAGATGATATCGGGGGAGGGGGGTAAGCAATAATCCAGGAAAAGAAAAATTGAAAACAGAAAATTTCCAAAAAGTTTTAAAAAAACCATCCTAAATGATATCACACTGAATAATACGGGTCCCAAATTTCGAAATAATTATAAAAAGATTGCCAATTAGCACGCTCTCCTAATTAATATGGCCCAAGTATCCTTTGTTTCTTACAAGTGCAATCATTTATTTTGGTAAAAGAAGATTGGATACTTGCAATTTTACATGACAATATGATTACTAGCTCGTGGTCGTAACCTGTCTGCTCTCTCAGGCGCTCCAATACAATGTCTACTGGAGAAATCAATTTTGAAGAGCAAGTATCCCATCTTATTAGTATGGGTATATTCATCCCTAATACCATTCATTTAGTTTTCTCAGAATTGTGTTGATATATGAAAAAGCTCTGGGGTTTTCCTATGCGCACTATCATTGTAAAACCAATTTTATTCTACTTTAAAAGGGTAGAAAAAAGACAAATAGCTTACAACAAACTGTTGATTTAATCTGGTCATGCCCAAATTGTTTTTATATCACTTTTGCACTTGAGAAATCCCCTAAAGACATAGAGAAGGTGGATTTTCTTTAAATAGGGATGTCTATAGCTTTCCAAGCAGAAACAGATAATTCCATAAAAAGCAAAGAAACATAAAAAAAAACCATTAGATTGTTTCAATACATTTTATGCATTTTTATGCTTTACTTGTGGTTTTTTGTTACTTTTTGTGGACATTTTAGCACATCTTCAACTTCTAGTAATTTTGATGATCTCCTCATTTAGGATTTTATCGTCTGCCCCAAGACATTTTGTAATTATCAATGGGATAATCACTTGGAAAGTCGTATGCATATTGTTAGATTTATTCACTTATTTAGGAATAGTTTATATATTATAATACATTTTACTTATTTTCATTCATTTTGATTTGTTTTGTGTATTATATATGTTTTACAGTTTTGGGAGGAAACATTTTCTTATATAACAAGTTGCATTATTTCACTTCATTCTTTTTTTTTGGTATTGGAAGAAAAATTTTCACAGTTTCAGAATTTTTTCTATTGAAAATGAATCATTATGTTCTTTTTATCCCCACTGAATAAACGTTTTTGTGGCGATTTTTGCAGCATTTTTCTTACTTTTTTGTGGTTAATAAAACGAATGTTAATGAACATGTAATGTAGAGAAAGCACATGTAATCCACACCGAAAAACTGATAGACTCCTGCCCAAAAAGACTGAATACTGTCATAAATTCAAAGGGAACCTCAACAATGCATTAGTGTTAGGCCACGTTCACACGTTGAGTATTTGGTCAGTTTTTTACATCAGTATTTGTAGCCAAAATCAGGAGTAGAACAATCAGAGGAAATGTATAATAGAAACATATGCACCACTTCTGTATTTATCACCCACTCCTGGTTTTGGCCTATAAATACTGATATAAAAAACAAATCAAATGCTGATAGTGTGAACGCCGCCTTCCGCGCCGTTCCTGCCCCCTCGGGCCGCCTCCCGTGCCGTTCCTGCCCCCTCGGGCCGCCTCCCGTGCCGTTCCTGCCACCTCGGGCCGCCTCCCGTGCCATTCCTGCCCCCTCGGGCCGCCTCCCGTGCCGTTCCCTGTCCCCTCGGGCCGCCTCCCGTGCCGTTCCTGCCACCTCGGGCCGCCTCCCGTGCCGTTCCCTGCCCCCTGTGCATTTTTATGGAACAACATTATTTCAGTTCTTAATTTCTTTCTTCCAAATACAGCACCTGCATACAAATATTACATGACCCTTGTTCACAAATATACTGATATCTCTATATAATACCCTGAGTAGTTTGTTTAATGAATGATGAGATGCTGCTTTTTCTGTGCATAGTGACTCAAGTGAATTATGCCAAGTACTGCCCATACAGTGGGATTGCGGGATTTGGGGCCCAGATCTGCACAGGGGCCCACCGGGGGATTCCCCTGTTACTCTATGGGCCAGTTCGAGCCTGGGCGTGTACACTTTTGATATCCACTGTTCATAGCCGTCATTGAGAACCAAATGATGTGCTCATGATTGATATGTGCATCATATAGCACTAAGTCGAGTCTTCTCTTGTGTATTTATGGTAATAAAGCTTTATTATTCATATATGAGCATGTTTGAGGTGGTTGGGAACTGTGGAAAGACGTGGTGGCCCTTTGGGGGCATCATACTGTGTAGGTGGATTGTGAAGGAGGGTTGTATACGGTTTTTGCGGCTGTGGTTGCATTATACTATGTATGAGGGCATCATACTGTGCGAGTAGCTGTAGGAGCTTCATACTGAGTGGGGTTGGGGATTTTGGGGGCATCATACTGTGTGTGGGTGACTTCAAACTATGTGGATGCTGTAGAGGCGTCTTAATGAGTGTGGAGGGGCTGAGAAGGCATCATACCATGTTGCTGCTTTGGGGCCATCATACTATTTGGGAGACAGCATACTGAGTGTGGATGAAATATGAGGGCATCATACTATGTGGTCACTATAAGGGCATCACACTGTGTAGGATGACTGTGGGGACATCATACTGTGTGTGGAGGGGCTGTAGGAGCATCATGCTGTGTATGGTAATGTGTTAGAATAATATTGTGTGGATGCTCTGAGGGCATCATACTGAGTTGAGTAGCTGTGACGGCATCATACTGTGGGGGACGTTGTGGGGGCATCATACTTTGTGGAAGATGCTGTATGCTCTCAGCATATCATGTGTGGGGCTATGGAGGCACCTGTGTGGGGGGACTGTAAGAGCATCATACTGTAATGGGGGTCACTGTGTGGCCATCATACAGTGTGTAGGGGCAACTGTGAGAATTATGCTGCATGGGTAAGGGACCGTATGGGCATCATAATGTGGGCGGAGCTTGACGGGCATAATACTGTATGTAGTGGGACCACAAAGTGGTATTGTACTGTGTAGGAACATTATTGGGCTTCAATAGGGGTAATATTTCTGTGTGAGCGCATATAAAGTACTGTGACAAAGTTAGGGAACTGACTGCAGTAAGAATCCCTCTGTCCTATCCTTCAAAGTTGGGATGTATGTTGAGAGATACAAAGAACAGCAAACATGCAGTACAAATAACATTGTATTCAATAAATGTGCTTACCTGGATGTGTGCATGTAATTTATAGTACTAGATACTGCCAAGTAACAGACACTCAGGACTCCCGACACCCCAAATGACAGGATCACAAGTCCACAAAGGACACACAGCAAGGTCACACCGCCCACTGCTACCACAATACCTAACAAAACAAAAACAGTAATAAAATTAAGACACAATGATAAAGTAAAAAATTTCCAGTAAGACGTTTTTAACTTGTTACAAATTAGGAACAGTTTGTTGTTGAAAGGATATAGATATGGATATAGATATCTTTGAGGAAAATGTATTTATTAATTTACATCCGCTTCATTCTTTGAGACTGTTGAACTAAGGCGAGCCCTGTACTCCCCAATCTCAGGATCCCTCAGGTCCCAGTAGTCAGACCCGTCATGATCAGTAAATTGTCCCCTATTTTATGTATAGGAGAAAACACCATGCTGTACTTTAGTACCTGGAATCACATTTGATAGCTGATAGTTAAAGGGTTTGTCCAAGCTTAGGCTACAAGTGTGCAGTCACTCTATATGACTGCAGACTTGTGAATCCTCACATTAAGCACTGGGCGCTGTGAGGATCCTCCTGTGCTGATGTCGGCAGCGGCTAGTCATGGACCACAAATATGCGATTTGCATACTCCTGGCCACATCCCAACTTGCTCTTCTTGTGATCACTGTGCTCCCTCCCTGCTTCATGTGGATGATGTGTCCTACTTCATCCACACAGTGCCCTCCATCGCCCTCCTGCACCGGTGTACTTTCTCTGCCCTGCCAAGGGCAAAGTATTGTAGTGTGCATGCGCTGGCACTCTTTGTCCTTTCTCCGCGGATGGGCATTATGGTACTTTGATGGCAGAGAAAAGAACACATACATGTAAGTGAACAAGCCAAAATCCTTCTGGGAAAGTGTCTTGAGGACAGATGAGATAAAGATAGAGCTGTTTGCTAAAGCACATCTGAGTCGCCAGTCAGGGCCTTGGGGTCCTCGGTACTGGGTCCATTACCTAAAGAGACGGGTCACGGTGGTGGCGACCTGGTCCGTAACCCTGGGCGCCCATGTTAACATAGTAACATAGTAACATAGTTAGTAAGGCCGAAAAAAGACATTTGTCCATCCAGTTCAGCCTATATTCCATCATAATAAATCCCCAGATCTACGTCCTTCTACAGAACCTAATAATTGTATGATACAATATTGTTCTGCTCCAGGAAGACATCCAGGCCTCTCTTGAACCCCTCGACTGAGTTCGCCATCACCACCTCCTCAGGCAAGCAATTCCAGATTCTCACTGCCCTAACAGTAAAGAATCCTCTTCTATGTTGGTGGAAAAACCTTCTCTCCTCCAGACGCAAAGAATGCCCCCTTGTGCCCGTCACCTTCCTTGGTATAAACAGATCCTCAGCGAGATATTTGTATTGTCCCCTTATATACTTATACATGGTTATTAGATCGCCCCTCAGTCGTCTTTTTTCTAGACTAAATAATCCTAATTTCGCTAATCTATCTGGGTATTGTAGTTCTCACATCCCCTTTATTAATTTTGTTGCCCTCCTTTGTACTCTCTCTAGTTCCATTATATCCTTCCTGAGCACCAGTGCCCAAATGTTAAAGGGATGTTCTTTAAAGGAGTTGTGGAAATAAGGAAAGTTTGTGACGCCACCTGTGGTTCTCGGTCAGAGGTGACAGACACTGCTTGAAGGGGTCCTCTGGGGGCGATGGTGCTGTAGCAAAGATGATGTCGCTTCCCACAGGTAAAGCGGTGTCCCCAGGGCTCCCGGTGTATTTGGCAGGGATGGTGAATGCCGCAAATAATTGGAGGACACAGGGTTGCAGTTTTTACCTGGTTGACTGTGATGGTATTCAGCCTCAGTCCAGGGTACCGGTAACAGGTGTAGCTGGAGTCCAGGTAGCCTGAAGACAGGTGGAAATCCCCTTGACAGGTCAATTTGGGAGCCTTCCACTATGCGCTGGTCTGTGGTCCCTTGCTGCCTGTAGCTCTCTCACAAGGCCCTCTTTCTTCCCTGTCCAGGGACAGTACCTGCATGGTAGGCAACTTGAGCCGTCTCTTTTGGGTCTCTGTTCACGGTGACTCTGGACTGATTGCTGCTGTACCTCAGGTATTATGTGGGCAAGCCTCTTTTAGTTTCCTTCCCCCCAGTTCTGCCGTGGGGCTTGGAGTCCCCCTCAGCCTCGGGCTCTCAGTACCCGGTTTCTGCGCTCAGCTTAGGCTATGTTCACACCAGCGTTCGGCTAGTGTGCGTCGCGCTAGCGTCGGGCGACGCAGCGGCGACGCACGCGTCATGCGCCCCTATGTTTAACATGGGGGACGCATGCGTTTTTGCTTGTTGCGTTTTCCGACACGTGCGTCTTCCTTGACGCTAGCGTCGGACCAAGAAAACGCAACAAGTTGCATTTTTCTTGCGTCCGATTTTCGGCAAAAAACGACGCACGCGTCGAAAAACGCAGCGTTTTTGCGTGCGTTTTTCGGTGCGTTGTGCGTCGCGTCGCCGACGCAGCGGCGCACAACGCTAGTGTGAACGTAGCCTTAGAGAGGCCCAGTAGCAGTCCTTCTGTAGCAACTAAGTACCTCTGTGCTCCTTCATTGTCTACTACCAACTGTCAACTCTCTGGTAGTCTGCCTAGCAACTGCCTAGCAAGTGACTCATCCTCCCGACCAGAGAGAGAGCAGCTCCCCTCAAATCGGGTGTAGAGCTCCCCCTTCTGGCCTTGAGTCAGAATGTGTTGCATGTAAGGTTACCTGCCAAAGGGATTCCTCCTGTCTCCAGGCATGGCATTACCCTCCCTGAGAGGAAGGCAATACGACTGTGGTACCTGAGCTCCTGGGGTGCCACACATCATTCTACTGTTTACCAAAAACGGAATGAGAAAAGAACAGTACCTACAGTCAAATATGGTGGCAGTTCAAAGATGTTTTGGAGTTGTTTTGCTGCCTTTGGCACTGGGTGTCTTGACTGTGTGGAAGGCATCATGAAATCTGAAGATTATCAAAGAATTTTGGGTCGCAATGTAGTGCCACTAGGCTAACACTGAGTCCTGATCAAATACACATTGAACCCCTGTGGAGAGCTCTTAAAATTGCTGTTGAGAGACGGCACCTTCACATATGAGAGACCTGGAGTAGTTTGCAAAAGAAGAATAGACCAAAATTTCAGTTGAGAGTAGTAAGAAGCTTATTGATGGTTATAGGAAAAGATTGATTGCAGTTACTTATTCCAAAGGGTGTGCAACCAAATATTAAGTTAAGGGAGCAAACAAGTTTGTACATCCCATTATTGGGGTTGTGTGTGAAATGAGGTCCAACTTGCCTTTTTTCTCTTTTTTTGTGTTGTTCCAATACACACAAAAGGAAATAATCATGTACAAACTAAATGTATAATTGTAATTATTTTCTGGAAAAAGCACTTTTTTTTAATATACAGAATTCTAGAAGTTGTACAGGTGATGACTACTTTATATAGGGAAAACCTTGTGGCAGGTTCCCCATTCTGTAAGAGTTATATCTGTTTTAATAATATATATATAATTAAAGAAAAACTGAAGAGAACTTTACGCCTTGACAGAAGATGAAAGGACTTTTTAAAAAAGGTAGGAGAAAATATTGTAAGGTATTAAAATTTTTTAACATAAATGAACAATAAATGAGATGAAGTCTTGAGAAGCATGGCTAGACAAAGCAATAATGGGATTCAAACAATTGTTGCCAGAGCTCAGAAATAAGAATGAGAGAAAAACAGTATAATAATTTGTATAGAAGATTCAGCGTGCTTAAACATAATAAAGAATTTTACGCATCAAATATCCAACAGTGCAAAAAAAAAGTATTCTGTCATGTGCTAGCAAAGATAATTATAAGAAACAAATACAAAGTATACAATGTGATTTATGTGATTAATCGAAATAGGAAAAATTAAAAGGAAAGGAAATAAAAGCAGCGCATATAGGTGAAGATAGGCCAATGAACAGTCAATAATATGCATTGTTGAGTTAATCAAAAGCAATCATGCCGCTTTTCCACCCACTGACATTACCTGTATGGGGCTCCCAAGATAATTCTTTGTATGCAATGTGCAGAATTTGAATGAATTCCATTAATCTTTGTCTTGTTAGTACAAACCAGGGATTTAAATCATATCACGGATATTTGCTTACATTACACCCAGCCACACTGTTTTATTAGGCTTACATTCAATAAAAAGTGCAAAATGTTTCATGCTCTGTCCTAGTTCTGAGTTCATTGGCCATGTGCAAATACCTTTTCAGCAAAGTTTTGGTTCTAGAAGGGAAAAGTATGCAAACTGGTTCAGGGAAAACTATATTGAAAGTACTATAGGGCAGAGGTAGCCACCCTACAAGTCAATGTCGGGCACTTTAACAAGCCTCGCAACATGACCAGGAATAAATGCCAAGTCAGAAACTTGACTACAAACACCTGTTTAAAGGTGCTTTCTCCCCAAGTGTATAGAGCAGAGTTATCGGCTGTATTTTTGAGTTTCGTTTCGCTGCTCTAGAGCTAGAAAAACAGAACTCAGATGACAAACAGATCTGCTCAATAACTGATGCAAACCAAAGCAGAAAGGCCATATTGATTATAATGTGGTGCATCTGGTTTGGATGACCTGAATTAAAGGCTGAGCTATTTGTACAGTGAATATTCAGTTGGCCCTTGAAGAAGTCAACAGGCGAAACCCAAGGTTGAGAAAGAGAATGGCATGCTAGGTGCTTGGTATTTACTAGCTTGCATTATTGTACCTTTGTGAGTAAAGTTAAAGTATTTTACTTGAAAATTTTATCTGGTGATAAACCGCCCCAACCATATGTTATTGCGGTTGATAGATTAACTTCTGAAACCAAAAAATATTTTAAAACATCTCCCAACATCTTTCTTTAGTCTCTTCTGACCCAGCCGGTCTTCAGTGGGGATGAAAAGCTGACAAATTCAGTTGTGAGATAACAATAGTTAAGACCCACACTCATTGTAAAGAATGTGCAACTGAAGTTACCAGAAAGGATTATTCATCTGTATTCAAGTCGGTTTGGCTGGTAAAATTGAATTTACTCACATTTTGTTTTACCATTTATTGGACTGTGTTTATTTTCCCTATTCCGGTCTGAAGACATTTGTTCAACAGACCCAACTCCCCCATACACAAACGCTCGGCTCCTGTGTTCTCTTGTAAGAGACCCTACCAGCGGTGTCTTATCTTCCTTCTGTTTTCCAACATTATCTGTCTAGGTAGAGTTGGGAGGCCCTTTTAGATATTACACCATCGACTGATGCCACCGACTGTGGGGGAATGTATATGGGGGCCTTTAGAGTAGTGAAGTGCGCTGTTAAAGGGGTTTTACCGTGAACATGATTAATAAGAAACCCACCCTACATCTGAGCCATATGCACTACAAAGCATACTACGTATTTTCCTAACACAAATCAGTGTTTTTACAGGATTTCAATCAACAGAATATGTCCATCAATTTCAGAGGGCTCCACCAACATTACATGACCTTCTTCAGGCTGTTCTTACTTCGTTTCCAAGAGTTCCCAGCTTTTGGGTGTGCTCCCGTTTTGATCCTAAGAGCAAGGCAAGCTAAGGAGCGCATGTATGATATATACTGCCAACATTGGCCTTTTTATGATCTTATGAACAATGCAGCCATTGCTTCTGACACTTTGGGGAACGTAGTTAGACCATACATGCTCCTGATTTGGTCAGATTCACTGGCTGAAATATTCACTCGATCTAAAGAGATATACAATGCTGGTAATACATACTATCAATCTGTATACATGGGCTATAAGCTCCACAGGGTGTCTTGAGTTCTAGATAGTTTATATTGGAAGAACATAGCCTCCACTTTTGATCTTATGAACAGTGCATTAGATGCTTCTGATACCCAACGGAGTGTGTATGCTTGCTCCCCAGGATGTTAGCAGCCATGACTGCATTGTACACAATATCAAAAGAGAGCATCGGTGTTGGCAATAACAGTATATATGTGCTGGCAGATAGCTTGCAGTGCGCATAATCAAGCCATGCACGTTCATGTGAGAAGCCGGCCTGCCACGATGGTATGCTTCTATCAGGACGATTCCACGAGAAACTTATCAGGAGGCCACATGGTAGCTACTCAAAAAATAGTCCCAATTACAAAATTTCTGTAGTATGAAAAGATATTACCAAGAGAGATATATATATATATATATATATATATATATATATATATATATATATATATATATATATATATATATATATATATATATATATATATATATATATATATATATATATATATATATATATATATATATATATTTGCCTCATACAGATTAAGGAAAAAAAGAAAAAAAAGACTAGAATAAACCTAAATGTATCGTACCTTCCAAAATGATCACCCCAAGACAGGCAGTCACTGCCGTTCCGGCAATTACAGTCAGAAATAAGCCAACAGGGACAGCGGACAGAGCAATAAAGACCAGGAGTGACAAGGAGAGAAATGGACGCTCATCCAAGTACTGTCCAACAGGGGAGTTCATAAAGGCGGCCACCTACACCAACATGGAAACAAAGCAGATAATGAAAACGATAATTACACAGGTATGCAAAATTTGGGTTTATAAAAATAGTTTCAAATCCAATACCTGATTCTTACACTTTCTTATGCCCGGCTGTCAAAAACACTTCTATATTTAAGACTCACGTATGGATTTTGCACAAAACGCACATGAAATTACATATAAGGGAAAAATCTTTATTCTAGCCAAAACTTTACACAATGTTCTATATAAAACGTAAGCATTCATTCTGAAACTTTATTGGTAAATTCTTGTGCCTTTCCTTTTCTCTTCAAAGCTTTTCTTGACACCTTTTCTTTTATAGAAGGCCTGCTGATCTCCTCTGTGAAGAATCCAGCAATTGCCCCCATGTTCACGTTCCATCTACGGTATCTTGATATCGTTGTTCCAACTCCTTGATATCCTGATGAAATCTTGTCCCTGCTTTTCACTAACAGCACCAAGGTTTTCAGGAAAGTGGTCCAAATGGGAATGTAACTTCAAATTCATCAGACACCCCAAGGCTTTGAAACATTTCAGCATGTTCTCCATGATGGACTTAAATTTTGGATCTTGGTTTTTCCGTAGAAATGTCTTCACTACTTAAAAGAATCCCAAGCCCTTTTCTCAACAGTTTTCATTTTTGTTTCGAACACGTTGTCCTTCTTGAGTTTCCAAATATCAGGACCCACAAAAATGCCTTCCTTCAGTTTTTCTTTGGACAGTCCCTGAAACTTGGTACACAGGTGCTTAAAAGTCTTTCCTTCTTTAGGTAGAGCTTTTACAAACTGCTTCATCAGTTCAAGCTTTACGTGGAGTGGTGGCAGGAGAACTTTAGTGGGATCAAACTTTCCACAACTATGTTCTTGAGTCCATTAATTTCTATCTAAACTAATGACACCAAAATCATCCACGAAAGGTCACACAAAGATCAAAATATGGTTCAAGAAAAAGCCTATGTAGTCAGTGTTTGTAAAAAAAAACTCTGAAAGAATTTTTTCAATATTTTCACGGAGTTCAGCAATCGAAAATATATAAAAATCACTTCTTACTTTTCAACCAATTTTACCATTGCAGACCTGTGTTATAATTCTTAAACATCAGGGACGTGGGCTGAGTTCATACAATTGCCGAAGTCAGTGGTAATGATAGTGCTCCCTTTCTTAGAACAGATGTAAGATCACACGATATTATCATCAACAAGTAATAAAACATACTGCAGGACATCTTAGGCTATGTGCACGCAAAACCTTTTTCAGACAGATACTACCTGGAAAAAAAAAATCACAAGAATGCCCTATAAAATGGATATAAGGCACAGATGCTGCAAGAATGACGGCAAAACCACCAGCAGACGTTTTCCTAAAGTTGCTTTGCCTGGGAAAACTCGCCGGCGTCTAAGAGGAGCCATGTGCACAAGGCCTTATAAGGGTTTTCCAGTGGTGCAGAGGGTGCTGGATCCACACAACGGGTAGTCCAACAGCTACGTGTATGATGCATAACATTTATATGTGTGGTTACAAAGTACATATTGGTAAAAACGGCTTCAATTGCCTTTATATATTCATACATTCCTATTGCAGAACGGTTCCTATTGATGCCAAAATAAGTAAAAATTGCTTCCATGTCATTCTGTAATTATTATTTAACAGCCTTCAGGTTGACCTCGAGCCATGGGGAATGGAGGAACGCTATCTAGGAAGATAGATCTCGTGCAAGCCTAGATAGAACTTTCTGCGCTACTGAAGGTCGTCTCAAAGAAATCCCAGGAGACTATCAACACCTTTCAAAGTCTTCTGACTTCATTAGGACAACCCACACGGTCTAGAATTTGTTGGGATCTCCTTCAGCAACGCAGAAAGTCCACCTATTTTCTTCTGGCATATCTCCATTTTTTTAACCCGTGGTCTGCAGCAGCTGATAATTGCTCTTCATTCTTTGTTGTCTGGCACAAAACTTTACCAGTTGAGCACCTCCCTGCATCTTTATGTCCCTCTCCACCATATGAGACCCTATTGCGCTTTTTGTTTCCCCAGCATATTTCTGTGGTTTTATCTTTTTAAACCAAGCATTGGTCTTCTTCACCAGTTATGGTTGGAGCACTTGGTCTGAGAGGCTTACACTGCCCATACATTTTTATAGTTATTATTATTCATTTTTTATAGCGCCATTTATTCCATGGCGCTTTACACGTGGAAGGGGCAATTATAGACCGGTACAAGAAACATGAGAAAAACAAGGCACACACAAGTACAGAAGGAGAGAGGATCCTGCCCACGAGGGCTCAGTCTATAGGGGATGGGTGAGGAAACACTAGGAGAGGGTAGAGCTGGTCTGTTATATGTATATATATCAGGTTCTATTGTCCCTAGTGGTGCCCTCTCTATCAAATCGTTTTCTGATTTTCTGTTGCCATCTTCTGAGACCCATAACTATGGAATGTTTCTACCAATAGAGCTGTATAACAGCTTGCTTTTTGCATAGAGAACTCACATTTCTAATTATACCATTTGGGAATACATATGACTTTTTGATCACTTTTATTGCACATTTTGGAGAACACATACATATATAGTGGGGGAGATAAGTATTTGATCCCTTGCTGATTTTGTAAGCTTGCCCACTGACAAAGACGTGAACATTTTATAACACTAGAACATAATTTTTGTTCCTGGCTTCCAAGTGTAATATTTCAACTGCTTATGTCTAAAGACTATGGGAGACAACTTCATTCAGCACAAACTTTGATTTTAGGACCACAGGCCAGACCATAATTGTGGTCTCAGATCCAACCATGTATATACTCAAGCTCCAGATAAATGGTAAAAAACTTTTTCTTTATTGATCCAACGTAATAAAAACAGGATAATCCTTAGAGATGGCAGACAGAATAAGTGATTGCGCAGAGAACGGCTACGCGTTTCGACCATGTGGAGATCAGACTGAACTAAAACAATCCATCTTATCTTCTCGCTTACAACAAGATACATTTCTGCTGACTTGACATTTCCTTTTATGGAAGTAATCATGTGTGCATTCCTTCTTTCAATAGCAGCCTTTATTCACCTTCCAGATGATGTAACTTTCTACTGATAAAGACTGGTATAGATTGTTTATGTAAGAGATAGTGAAATATGAGCGCTTGTGCGCATGTCTGTAAAAGTATAATTCTTTTCTATATAAAGGGAGGGCAAAGCCCAGAGAGAGAGATGTGCTCCTGGGCTTCCCCTGTATATGATCACACAATACCTTGTTTGCGTGTCATTTACTCTGGATCCCTACCTCTAGTAAGCCAGGGACTGAGAAGGACTTAACATTTCTTTGGCGCACCGAACGGGGACCCGAGATGAGAGTATTTGCTCGAGATTCACCTGCGGATACGGACAATGGAGATCTGGGATAATGGACGGCAAATGAACTGAAAAACCTGGCCAGGTAAGAGACATTATTAGTTCTCTTTTATCTGCCTTGTATTATCCGAAAGATCTCTATGAGCCGTGTCACGCTGGGTTAGTCTAGTAGTGAGTAGATACCTATAAAACTCGGGTTACTATATTGTATAGATTTATGAGTCCTGTCCCTGGCAGTGTGTGAACAGAGTGAAGGTTGTGGTATGTTGTGAAAGAAGAGCAAAAGTGCGTAGAAAAATAAGCCGAAATAGTTGGGGTATAAGCCTTATACACGGAAGTCAGCCTAACTGGGTCATGTGGTTGCGTCCTTTCGGGGAGACCTCCGCCCATGCTTGACTCTCATTTAAGTGCTTAACCTCCTTCATTTCTGGATAAGGTTTGATAGAATGAGCCCAGGACGCGGGTCCATGAGCCTGGGACAAGTATGCTAACTGACACAGAAAGTTTTGTGATCTGTATGGTGTTGCTGGGTCTGTTTGCGTGCATAATAGCACTTAAGTACATTCTGCACATTAGAAAGAATGGAGCAGATCAGCCCTTCAATATTTTAGCTCCCTAGGAGAGAAGGCAACGAGACATCACCTAGGATAAGTGATTGTCCAAACGTCACCTGGGGTAGAAATAGCTAATATTGAAAAAAAAAAAAAAAAAAAAAAAATGGGAAATAAACAGACAAAAACCGTCTTAGGACAAGTGGAAGCAGCAGATATCATACAGGAAAGATGTGGGAAGACAGTCAGAAGTCAGATTAGAAGGGTAAGAGAAAAATTGGGAATTTCAGAAGCACTTATGTTTAGCACTGAATGGGAAAGACTGAGTAAAGAACGAGGTGGAATTATCAAAGACAATGGGTGGGAAGAAATCATACACTGTATGATAGAGGTCTCAAAAACAGCTAAAGAGGAGAATTGGAAGTATGATCCAGACACTTCCAAATGGATTATGGGGAAGGGAAAAAGTTGTGACATAATCCCACCACCTTACCTAGATCCAAAAGCCCAATCATTTGTACCATCTGGAGGAGCAGAAGGAGGAAAACAATTTCCAGCCTTGTATCCCAATCTTGGTGGGGTAGGAGGATGGGTATGTTCACACTGTGGACAACAAAATCCAGATTGGAGAAATGATTGCCTAGTCTGTGGTACACCTAGACATGGCGCTGTACTTGCCCCTGTTAGGGTAGTACCAAGACCCTTTAGGGAACCTGGTGCTGACGGGGTAATGGGAACTAGATATCACCAGACCCGACAGTATTTTCCTTGGTCCCCTGCTGAAGGTATGTCCCTCCTGCATAATGCGCCTGATCCCACTCAATATCCCATCCGATTTGCACAATACATACAACAAATCATGCAGACTCATGCTGGGGTCTGGGCGGACGGGGAAGAATTATGTAGAATGAAAATGTCCCCCGGACTTTTTCAGGAATTATTGACACACCTACAGCCCAATAGACCAGTGGCAGAAGGGGGTGCCTTACAGACAGAAGCATCAGGTACCCAGTTCACAGAGGCATTAATAATTTTCATGAGAGAAAAACAGAGGGAAAGGGGATCTACGGGTGTGATTATGCAGAAATTTGGGCAAAGTATTGAAGAATATAGTCAAGAATTAGAAAATAGCTTTAGGGATGAAGGATTGGATTTGACTGATGCTTCAGTAAGGAGACTTTTTACAAAACAATTAATAGAGGGGCTAGATCCGAAAATTAGAGAAAAATTTAAATCCTCTACTCCAGATTGGAGAACAATTGAACAACCAAATATTGTGAAACAACGATGTTTAGGAATAGTCATGGATATGAGAGAGAATCGTAAGCCTGTTAGAATAGCACAAGCTAATACAGGAGGAAGAGTGAAACACAACTTTCCTTGCCACTACTGTAAAAAGCCAGGTCATTTCCAAAGAGAGTGCAGGAAGAAGTTGGCAGATATAAAGTCAGGCAAATTTGTTCCCAGAAATAACCCTCCCCAAACGGACAACCAGCAGAAATCTACCATCATAGATGGTCCCATACCAGATTCAGATTGACTCGATGTGTTACAAACTTCCCTACCAGCTAGAAGACCTATGATACAGGTGAATGTGGGGGGGAGAGAGATTCCATTTTTGATAGATACAGGTGCAACTTCCTCAATTTTGAATCAAGATTTTCTTCCGAATCCGGAAGATATTTCAGAACAAACAACTTTTGCTGAGGGTTATGATGGGGTAATTCGAACACTGCCATATACTGTGCCCCTAGAGGTCTCATTAGGACCTAAATGTTTTGCATCCAGATTTTTGTATGCCAGAGGTGCCCCAACATGTTTGTTAGGAACTGATGTCCTAAAGAAATTAGAAGCTAACATCAATTTTAGGGAAGATGGCACAGTTATACTGACTATCCCTGATGATGCAGAAACATTAGAACAATATGTTAGAATTCAGGCTTTTGAGGATTATGCTGAAGAAAAAGAGTACACTACAGATCTAGACCTCTCAATGGTCCCAGAAACACTGTGGGCACAGGGTGACACCGATGTGGGACTATTGCATATCTCTCCTGTAAAACTATCTGTGCAACCAGGAACTGTTCTCCCACAGCTCAGACAATACCCTGTGAGTGCCCAGCAGGAACTAGCGATTACAAAACAGATAGAGGGATATAGAGAGAAAGGGTTTTTTGTAGAGATACAATCACCTGCTAACACTCCTCTGTATCCAGTCAAGAAGAGAACTCTTGATAAGAGTTCTATGCCCAAATATCGTATGGTACATGATCTAAGAGAAATAAACAAAGTTCTAGATCCAATCACCCCAGTTGTACCCAATCCTCATACGTTACTATCACAGATACCAGCCAGTTCTCAAGTATTTACTGTAATAGATCTTTCAAATGCATTTTTCTCGGTTCCTTTACACCAAGATAGTTGGCATTTGTTTGCATTTACATTTAAGGGCAAACAGTTGGCGTGGACACGCCTTCCACAGGGAATGATACACTCCCCTACTCTTTATTCAAATGCCCTACAAACAGTCCTTCAGAGGTTTGAACCCGAACCACAGGTAGTAATTTTGCAGTATGTGGATGACCTACTACTTTGCTGCCCAGATCTAGAAACTGCAGAAAGGTCCACTGTGAGTTTACTATGTTTTTTAGAAAAAGAAGGGTGTAAAGTGAATAGACAAAAGCTACAAGTTTGTCAGACCAAAGTGGTCTTTCTAGGTCATTGCATTTTTCAAGGTAAAAAGCATCTTACACCACAAAGAACTGAAGCAATAAGACAGATGAATGAGCCTAGAAATCATAAACAGCTACGAGCATTTTTAGGAATAGTGTCTCATTGTAGACAATGGATTATACATGCAAGTCAACTAATGCAACCACTGTATGACTGTGTAAAAAGTGAACCTTATTTGTTGACAAAAGAAGGTCAGATTTCGTTCCAACAATTAAAAGATGCCCTTGTTTCAGCTCCAGCGTTAGGGCTACCAGACTACACCAAACCGTTTCAGCTTATGGCTGCAGAAGTTGATTCCCATGCTACAGGAGTTCTTACCCAGAAGCATGCAGGGAAACAAAGACCAATTGCATATCTTTCAGCAAGGTTAGATCCCGTAGCTAGAGCAGCGCCAACCTGTGTACGTGTAGTTGTTGCTGTCTCACTATTGTTGGACAAAGCATCAGAAATTGTCCTAGAGTATCCACTCACAGTTCAAACTACACATGATGTTTATGGGATATTAAACCAGGTCCAACCAAAACACATTTCCATGGCCAGACATTTGCGGCTTCAGTGTTCTTTGCTGCTCCCCTCTACTATCACATTTGCTAGGCTTCAGACTCTCAATTTAGCTACACTGCTACCTCTCGAGTCTGAAGGGGGGAATAAGGACACTGATACACACACAAATTTTTTCCCTACAGACACACATGATTGTACAGAGCTCATTTTACAAGAAACGGTAGGCTTACCCAATGTATCCGAAACACCACTTCAAAATCCAGATTTAGAGCTGTTTATAGATGGTAGTAGGTTTGCAGATGACACAGGTAACTTCCATACAGGGTATGCAGTTGTGTCAGAATCTGAAACTCTCAAAGCAGAACCGCTTCCACCGAAACAGTCTGCACAAGAAGCAGAACTAACAGCATTGATTGAAGCTTTTAAAATAGCTGAGAACCAGACAGCTAATATATACACTGATTCTAGGTATGCACATGGTATTGTGTTTGATTTTGGAGTAATCTGGAGAGCTAGAGGTTACATGACAGCGTCAGGACAACCTGTAAAACATGCTTCTCTGATCAAACAGATCTTAGAGGCTGCACAAGAAACAAAAGAAGTAGCAGTAATCAAGGTAGCTGCACATGTGAGACTCGACACTAGGGAATCTAGGGGAAATGATAGGGCTGATAAAGCAGCCAAAGCAGCAGCTGTCAAACCCTTACAACAGGTTCATACTGTAAACCCCACAGAAAATACTGAAGATAGACTGAGACAAGCACAGGAAGATGCAGGAGAAGAGGAGAGGGACAGGTGGAAAAAGGAAGGGGCAGAAGAACAAGCGGGAATTTGGAAGAAAGATGGACTAATATGTCTACCTAGAGCCTGGTATCCGATTGTAGTTGGTGGACTGCACCACCCTACTCATGTGTCTGCAAATGCAATGACACTACTGGCAAAGCAAGTCTGGTTGGCTCCAGGTTTTGGCAACTATGCAAGAGACTATTGTGCTGCATGCGCTATATGCCTGACACATAATCCCGGACAGACAGCAAAGACCCCTATGAAGCACCACGTCCGACCTCTCTACCCGTTTCAGCGATTACAAATAGACTTTATCCAGCTGCCAAAAAGTAATGGGTATGAGTATGTGTTGGTATGTGTGGACATGTTCTCGGGGTGGCCAGAGGCCTATCCAGTTCGGAAGGCTTCAGCTAAAAACACTGCTGTAAAGCTAGTTGCCGAACTGATACCCCGTTACGGTCTCCCTGAAGTGATCGAGTCAGATAGGGGTACTCATTTTACTGGAGAAATATTTCAAAATGTACTGAAAATGTTGGGTGTTGAAAGTCAGTTACACACTCCGTACCATCCTCAAAGTTCTGGTAAGGTGGAACGCATGAATGGAACTTTAAAATTAAAAATACAGAAAGCCATGGCTGAAACAGGAAAGCCTTGGACAGAATGCCTTTCACTGGCCCTTTACTCAATACGCAATACCCCAAGGGGTAAGACTAAACTGTCTCCATATGAAATTTTGTTTGGCAGGACTGCCAATTTAGGATGTTATTTTCCACAGCAACTTGTGTTAAATATCGAGTCATTGACTTCTTATGTGCAAAATCTTCAGAAACAATTAACTAAGGTGCATGCACAAGTTTTTGCTTCCCTTCCAGATCCTGACAACACAGAAGGAAGTCACAAGTTGGAACCAGGTGATCAAGTCTATGTAAAAAGACACACCAGAAAGGCTCTAGAACCAAGGTTTGACGGACCCTTCCAAGTCCTGTTGACAACACCTACATCAGTCAAGCTTGAAGGAAAGGCATCATGGATACATGCAAGCCATTGCAAGAAAAGCAGTATAAACTCATGATATTGATGTTAATAATGATAACCTCAACGGAGGCGTGGGATAGACTGAATTCTCTAGCCCCTTTGAACAATAGATTCGTACAACATCATAGAAAATTAGTGCATGACTTGTTAAACAATACACAAACCCTGACAGATTGTTGGATCTGTACCCATTCGCCGGTATCAGCCACAAGTATACCTTTTCTAGCAGTTCCCGTATTAGCAGAAGAAATATTCGCTTGGCCTAATTGTTCAGACAACCTGGCCAACAACCAAATTGGTAATGCTAGGCTGTGGAATACTACAATCGCCATACCAATTGTGGGATGGGTAGAATTTCCTTGGTGGCAGGGTAATCTCTCAGGGAGTAACACACATCTACAATATTTAGCATTTAGGGGAGGAAAATGGGTACCTAGAAATAAGACTGGATTAACTAATTTAGGACAGGTCCCCACAGAAAATCTACAGCTTAGTTTCAGTACAACCGTCCCCCCCTCTGATGCTTTCAAACCTGTAGTATTGGAAAGATACATACATAATAGAAAATGGAAACATTCTAAATTGTTCCCCCAAGGTGATGCAAACAGTTGTACAAGTAAGCCGGGGAACCTGGTTTGTAATAAATCCGATGAGTATATCAAAGGAATGCCTGTATGTGGGAATCCCGCAGCCGGGTACTGTAGCCCCTTGGGACAAAAACCCTCTTGGTGTATGCTTCAGAATGTATCTAAATTTGTGGACTTGGCTCACAGATTGGTATTGCAGCACTCAGCTCTATGGGATCTGCCTGAAGGTACATTTTGGATATGCGGAGAAGGAGCATATAAATGGCTTCCCGTAGGTATAAAGGGTACTTGTACATTAGGACGCCTAACCCCGGCTACATTCATAATTTCAAATAAACAAGTGAATATGCAAGCCGTGCCCAAGCACACACTGTATAAAAGAGCTGCAGATAACTCACCACGTCCCTCGGGGAGGCCACATATAGTACAAATGGGAATTCCTAACAAAATTGCTAGTACCATTTTTATTTATCCTATGTTAACACAGATGTGGGATAAATTAGTTAGAGCCACGGATTATCTAGATGATCAGATCTGGGATATATTGGATATACTAAACACTAGTATAGCTGTACAGAATCAGCTTATAATAGTCACTAACCAACATACCCTGGTATTGGATTACCTAACTGCCTCACAAGGGGGTATGTGTCAAATCATCGGACCCACCTGCTGTCATTATATAGACCCGAATAGTACTATGAGTATGACATTTAAATTAAAGGACGTACAACGACTCAGGGATCAGTATGACAAAGACAATGACCAGAATAAGGATAGCTGGTGGTCAGATACCTTTTCTTTTCTTAACCCAGCCAACTGGTTCAGAGGAATCGGTGGGTGGGTTGCTGGGATTATGCAGAGCATAATACATATAGTTATGATTATTGTAGTCATATACGTACTATTCCAGATTGTGCTCAAGAGTATCTCAGTATGCACAGATAAACTTTGTGTAATAGATGCAAGAGTATAAAGTTTTTTTTTTTTTTTTTTTTTTTTTTCCTTCTTCTCTTATGTTATCCTTTGCTAATACTGATTATTGCGCTTATTTTGCTATCCCTTTGTAATATCTGTACTTATTGCAATACAAAGAAAAGGTTGCGAGAGTTAAACGGAAGAATTAATACTAGATTTGATTCTCTTATTGAATACAAGCATGTACATGTGTAATACCAAATAAAGGCTTTGTCTTTGGCCCTGTGGTAATAAAATAAATAAAAGAAAATGTCAAAGGGGGGAATTGTGGAGATCAGACTGAACTAAAACAATCCATCTTATCTTCTCGCTTACAACAAGATACATTTCTGCTGACTTGACATTTCCTTTTATGGAAGTAATCATGTGTGCATTCCTTCTTTCAATAGCAGCCTTTATTCACCTTCCAGATGATGTAAAGGTACTGTCACACTAGACGATATCGCTAGCGATCCGTGACGTTGCAGCGTCCTCGCTAGCGATATCGTCCAGTGTGACAGGCAGCAGCGATCAGGCCCCTGCTGGGAGATCGCTGGTCGGGGAAGAAAGTCCAGAACTTTATTTCGTCGCTGGACTCCCCGTAGACATCGCTGAATCGGCGTGTGTGACACCGATTCAGCGATGTCTTTGCTGGTAACCAGGGTAAACATCGGGTAACTAAGCGCAGGGCCGCGCTTAGTAACCCGATGTTTACCCTGGTTACCATCCTAAAAGTAAAAAAACAAACAGTACATACTTACATACCGCTGTCTGTCCTCCAGCGCTGTGCTCTGCTCTCCTCCTGCTCTGGCTGTGAGCGTCGGTCAGCCGGAAAGCAGAGTGGTGACGTCACCGCTCTGCTTTCTGGCTGCCCGGCGCTCACAGCCAGACCAGAGAAGCAGAGCGCCGAGGACAGACAGCGGTAGGTAAGTATGTAGCGTTTGTTTTTTTACTTTTTAGGATGGTAACCAGGGTAAACATCGGGTTACTAAGCGCGGCCCTGCGCTTAGTTACCCGATGTTTACCCTGGTTACCGGGGACCTCGGGATCGTTGGTCGCTGGAGAGCTGTCTGTGTGACAGCTCTCCAGCGACCAAACAGCGACGCTGCAGCGATCCGGATCGTTGTCGGTATCGCTGCAGCGTCGCTATGTGTGACGGTACCTTAACTTTCTACTGATAAAGACTGGTATAGATTGTTTATGTAAGAGATAGTGAAATATGAGCGCTTGTGCGCATGTCTGTAAAAGTATAATTCTTTTCTATATAAAGGGAGGGCAAAGCCCAGAGAGAGAGATGTGCTCCTGGGCTTCCCCTGTATATGATCACACAATACCTTGTTTGCGTGTCATTTACTCTGGATCCCTACCTCTAGTAAGCCAGGGACTGAGAAGGACTTAACAACCACAACGGGTCTTACTCATGCCTAGATAATCTCAGAAATGGTAGCTATATATATATATAGCACCCTAGAACCTATCACAAGCATTTCATCCGTCACATGACTAAATACACAGGTCCTGGAAGTGCATAAAAGACAAATACAGATAGTGTATATAAAAGTAAAATAACACATACATAAATGCAAAATATAAAATTGTCAAACCTACCTATTGCCCTAATTAGCAATAATGGTAAAGTATTTTGTTTCTTTTATTCATACCCGCGGGGAAGCGAGTGTTCAGACTGTACATCCAAAACGCCTCCCTAGTAAGTAGGCGTCTTTTTATATCACCTTTCAAACAACACCTTTCAAAATACCGAAAAAACTAAAAGTTACAAAATTAATAGTTTTATAAATTGTCACAATAAAAATGTGATCTACAAAATAGACTGTTTAATTTGCCAAATTTCATACATAGGGTGCACATCAAGAAAGTTGAAAACACGCGTCTCCGAACATCTCAAGGACGCAAAAAATTACAACATGATTAATAGGAATATCTCAATCGTATCCAAACACTTCGGTATGACAAATAATGGAGACACCGCAGCTCTTAGAGTACACGGCATAGAGAGAGTTTTTCCTCAAAGCCGCGGAGATGATATAAAAAGACGCCTACTTACTAGGGAGGCGTTTTGGATGTACAGTCTGAACACTCGCTTCCCCGCGGGTATGAATAAAAGAAACGAAATACTTTACCATTATTGCTTATTAGGGCAATAGGTAGGTTTGACAATTTTATATTTTGCATTTATGTATGTGTTATTTTACTTTTATATGCACTATCTGTATTTGTCTTTTATGCACTTCCAGGACCTGTGTATTTAGTCATGTGACGGATGAAATGCTTGTGATAGGTTCTAGGGTGCTATATATATATATAGCTACCATTTCTGAGATTATCTAGGCATGAGTAAGACCCGTTGTGGTCGAAACGCGTAGCCGTTCTCTGCGCAATCACTTATTCTGTCTGCCATCTGTAAGGATTATCCTGTTTTTATTACGTTGTATCAATAAAGAAAAAGTTTTTTACCATTTATCTGGAGCTGGAGTATATACATGGTTGGATCTGCTGCTGCTTGGAGTCCCGGGTCAGGACTTACTTTCGTGCTCCACATCTGATGGTCTGGTTGGTGAGCTGGCTGCGGCTTTTGTTAGCCGTTTTTCTTTTTTTGGCTTCATAATTGTGATCAACCGATGATGTCAATTACAGGCCTCTCTCATCTTTTTAAAGTGGGAGAACTTGCACAATTGGTGGCTGACTAAATACGGTACTTTTTTCCCCACTGTATGTGCTTAAGGCCACTTAAGAGATTTTTGGGATTGGGAGATTCATTTGGTGTCTAATATATGGAGCCTTTGAGTTGTTGGGCCATTTTTGAAGGGTTTCGGACCAGCAAAAATTCCAAATGGATGAGCCCTGGACTAAAGGATTGGTACTATGTGCATTTAGATCCTCATATCAAAAAAATGCATGTGGTAGGCTTAAATGACCTATATCATAGTATCTAATGCAGCCTGGAGAGCGTATAAGTACAGTCAGCAATTTTTCCAAGTCCGGAATAGTCTGTATTATAGTTACAGTACTTACAAATGAAGCAGTTATTTCAGATAATGCACTTGAAAGCATAAAAGTCTGCAATTCTACAGTGCTCGATTCCTCATTGCTGCATGTGCAGAATACTAATATAGTAGCGGAATGTTGTTACTGCTAATGTGTTACAATTGCAATCAAAATTATTCACCCTCCATTGCAAATTAGGCTGATTAGCAAAATTTACAAAACTTTCTCCTATTTGAAATAAACCAAATCAAAACAAGAAGAATTGCTTATTTTCCAGTTTTTGCATTCCTCCCCTTCTTCCAAGAGTCATTACTTTTTATTTTTGCCGCCACAAGGGCTTGTTTTTGGCGGCGCAACTTGTAGCTTTCAGTGACATCATTCATTTTACCATTCAATGTGCTGGAAAACAAGGAAACAAATTCCAAAGTGCAGAAAAAATAAAATTTTGCAATTTTTTTTTTTTTTTTTTTGGGGGGGGGGGGTTTCTGCTGTCATTGTGGGGTAAAATGATTTGACAATAGGATTCTCCAGCTCCGTATAATTACGCTAATACCAGCAGAGCTACATTACGGCTTGTTTTTTGCATGGTGAGCTGATGTTTATTTGATACCACCAGAGTAGCTATGATGTTTTGATTGCAACTTATCGTTTTTTGTTTTTTTTGCAGTGTTGTGAAAAACTGCAGTTCTGGGGTTTCATATTTTTTTTCTTCCTTTATGGCACCTACCGACTGAGTTAACTAATTTTCTATTTTGATAGCTCAGACTTTTCTGGATGTAGCTATACCACATGTGTTTATTTATTTATTTTTTGCTATTTTTATTTCATTATTTTTAATGGAAGAAAATTTCAGAGATTTGGATTCATAAATTTTAACATTATTTTTTTCGTCCACTTAGGGAACTTTAACCTGTGATCGTCCACTCTCTCTTGTACTATAAACTGCAATACCGTAGTATTGGTCTTCGCAGGAAACCTATTCTGGCAGGTCGTGGGAGCCTTCAGTAGGTGTCTGGCTTCTATGGTAACCCATCGTCCCCCTCATATAAATCGCCAGCTTTTAATTTTGCTCTTGAAATGCCACTGTCTGAGATTGGCAGCAGCATTCCAGAAGTTAACAGCAGCAGGAAAAACTCAGTTCCACCTGCTGCTGTTAAAAGAAGATGATGGCTGTGTAACACAGACATCATCTGTTGGGAAATATGCAAGCTTAGCTTTTGAGCCTGCACCTTAAATATGACATAATAGCACATCATATGTCAGGCAAGAACATATAGTTGTAATGAGTAGAAAGTAATCACTTAAGAGGGGTATTAAAAAGGAATATACAATTAAACCCATTGAATATACAACTAAACAGACTGAATCTCAACCCCTCAATATCAAGCCATTGAATAGCCTTTATTGTCAACGTACTAAATATTCATGGCCTGCCAGTGAGAGATTAATATCTACCTCCCTCTTAGGGTTTACAGTGGCTTGTGAAAGTATTACAACCTGGGTTTAACCCATTAACGACCGCCGATATGCCTTTTAATGGTGACGGTTAAGTGGACTTAATCTTCAGTGCTACTTTTTCACGGCGCTTAGTAATAAGTTAATAGTGCCTCCCCCAGAGTCAGAAAATCTCTGATGTTTCAGCCAGCAAAAGTAGTCCCCAGGCCCATCATGGCAACGGAGACGCCATTCCCCGGCCCGCCTCCTACGTACGGCGTGCACATTGGTCAGCACCCGACAGCAGCAGGGATTTTTTCTACTGGTTGCTGACTTTTGATCATTGGGATAGATCCTATCACAGTGAGCAAAAGCCCAATATTTGTCATCCCCTAGTCAAAAAATTTTTCTCTTCTTTTACAATTTTACGCCTTTAGCCAGCGTTAGGGTTGGGATTCGTTCAAAAGTAAAAAATAATAAATAGTAATATTCACTAAAGTTTTTGTAGTCGAAGTAAAAAAGAAGAACCTTGGAGTTGTTATTGATTGTCCCCATGACAGAGTTTATCTGCTTCTGTAGTTCATTCATTCTCTCTCCACATGTAGTTTCTGGACTGGCCATGCCGATTTCTTGCCAGTTTCTAATGGCAGCAATATCTTGAAAGAGAAAAGAAAAAGTGTTTTTATGGTCAGAATATATTCAGATTTAATACTATACTATATTTTGTTTCAGAGCCATCAATAACCTAAAACTAAAATACCTGTAACATTCACATATACATGATTCAACAGTAGGAACAATTAATTGGTTGCTGATTTTTATACAAACATCACATAAAAAAAATAGTACAGGTGAATATATGCAACTTTGTAAATATAGGTTATTAGGAAAAAAATGCTTCTTTCAGCACTTATGAGCCACTTCTCCCCCCTCTCGCCTACTGAACTCATCATCTACATCAGAAAAAAAAGCTCCAAAGAGAAAGGATTGCATGCTCACTGAGGGGTCAGATTACAGCTGCACAGGTCTGTAGAGATGGTAAAGAGGAGAAGAAAGAGAACCACAGTCACAGACACAAACAGATCATGCTGACACTTTCTAGTAAGTGTTTATCTCACCCTACACAGATATACAGGATAACATTGCTTATAATGTACTTCATACTGCTGGTAATGCTTAAATATGTGCTAACTAGAGATAGGGGCATGAAGACCTCATGTCTCTGCTCAGACATAACTGAAAAATATTAAAAGTATATGACTTATACATACTCCCGGCCAGTGAGCGCAGCCTCGCTGTTCATACACTTGTATAGAACGAGGCCGCGCCCTCTAGCTCAGACACACCATTGGCCGGTGTGTCTAGATGGGCGTGGCCTCGGTTCAATACAAGTGTATGGAGTGAGGCCGCACCCACTGGCCGGGAGTATGTATAAGTCATACAAATTCTCCAGTCCCGGGTTAGAAACTGGCGAATTCACACAGCACACAGTGCGTGTGCTGGGGGGGATTCATAAATCTGCAGTCACTTAAAGGGATTGTCAACAACTCACCATTTACTAAAGAGTGGGTGAGAAGCCTGCTCTCTGTATGTAAGGAGGTGGATTGTTTCTGTTGCATTCTGTTCCCTGAAACAGCAATTGTAATGCCATGTGTATTGTGTCCTGTAAATATTATTGTGTGATGCGATATGTGAGTAATATTGGTAATATGTGTAGTTTGACCATAGGGATAGTTACATTTAATGTTAGGGATTAGCCCAGAGTGGGAAGGGCAGAGTTACCGGTAAAACGACAATTTCCTGTCAGAGATTCAGATAGGGCCTGGAATGCATAATAATAATAATAAGAAGAAGAATAATAAGAAGAAGAATAATAGTAAGTAAGTTGAGCAGTGACACATTCTGGGGTGACCCTAAGTGAAAGGAGACCAAAGACAAAAGGATAGCGAAATCTGTGGCACTAAGAGATAGAGTGACCTTCCAGGAACGGACCCTAGAAGATGACGCCTAGCCACGAGACCCAGAGCTTATAATGCTAGGATATAACGAGCCTAAAGCGGGACTGAATACACGGGATGAGCAAAGTGTCCAGGGCGGGAGATCCAGAGCATTGTCGGACATACTGAGAAGCTGAAGGGAATAGAGGACGGGGAACCGCAGAACATGTAGATGACACTCGGTGATCAGGATTGTTCTATTAAAGCTGCGATGTGGTGAAGTTGGAAATACAGAGGACACAGAACCCTGGAGTAAACTACGGAGGAAGGAAACTGTTGAAAATGCTTCAGTATGTAATGGAAACGTTCATAAGGCTGTGTACCCGCTATACAACCCGGTATACAACCCTCATCAAGCTGCCGATCAGTAAGAAGCTTATTTTTGAATGGTGGTCATTGGACGTTAAGAGGTTGAGTCATGCATTTGTGGCCATCTGTGCAGTACGTTTCCGTGTTACCACCTTAACATTTCTTTGACCCATATTGTACCTCTTATTTTGTAAGGTGCAGCCCAGAGGTTTTTCTCTTTCATGGAGGCAACATACGACGGCATACAGGATGTCTGAAGGACACTAAAACAGATCTGCAAGGACTTTCATGAATGCACACATCCTACACTAAAAATGAGAACGCTACAAAGTAAGAAAAAGTCTTAACTAATCTAACCCTTTTAACAATGACATCTAGAAAATGGGAGAAAATATATAATTTCCCTCTAAGTGCTCCTAATAATGCATCTACCATGAGACTATCACAGCGGAGGGATGGCCGGGAGCCTCTGCGGGAGTCTAGGACACCTTCTGCCTACGTGTATAATGTCTAGGGCAGGGCTCAGCAGGCATTTTTCTGTCGTTAAATGGAGGGAGATTAGTAGCTTTGTACAGATCCCCCACTTAAACACAGCAGGGTTTATATAGAGAGATCTATAAATGCAATATTAATTACATAGAAATGCCACCGGCTTCCGGTTCACCCCATGCATTGCGTATAGTCATCAGTCATCTCGGTAGAACATAACTATAATACACTACCCCTAGAATAAAGAGCCGGTGTCTGAGTAATCATACTAAAGCCTATCAGTCCAAAATTAGAACAATAAGAAACTATTAAAATATTGAAAAACTTTTGCACTTTCCTCCCGTTCTTCCAAGTGCCATCAGTTTTTCATTTTATGCCAATACAAGGGCTTATTTTTGACGAGTTGCAGTTTGGAATGACCCCGTTCATTTGTAAGGCCTCGTTCACTCGTCAGTATTTTACATCAGTGTTTGTATGCCAAAACCAGGAGTGGGAACTTACAGAGCAAAACTGTAATTGATAGATTGTCACCTGTTCTGTGTTTTGGAGACACTCCTAGTTTTGGCAATGAAATACTGATGAAAAACTGGTAAAAAAAAAAAATTGATGTGTGAATAAAACCTAAAACACATTGCTTTTATAGCAAATCGAATGTGATTTTGCTACACAAGAAATCTTACCAAGATGCTTACACTATGAGAAAATCTAAGCCTTAAAAAACAGAATTAGGCCAGAATCACACTAGAGAGGAATAAGGACGAGTGCTATTTAAAAAAAAAAAACAAAAAAAAACCCCCTAGCACTTGGACCAATGTTAATCTTGACAGCGTAGGAAAATGTTCAGAAACTTTCCCACGCTAATAAGTTCATGTCCAGTCAGGCAGGGAGGCTGCACAGGCAGCTTTTCATTCATTCCTCCATGGTTTACAGCCCGGCCGGTAGCATTAGCATCCCTCTGGGTTGTAAACTAATTAACCCCTTGAGATGGATTGCAGCGTGGGACTTGACTGTACAGCGGACAGGTATGGGATATTGTTGCTTTTTTATTTTGAATTTTTTTTTTTTTTTTTTTTTACAGAAGAACGAGGGCTTGGCTTGGATTGAGAGTGTGATAAAGATGGTAAAACTGTGTGTTTCATTATTTCATTAAAAGACTTTAATCTTAATGTGTGTGTATTTTTAACCCTTTCATACTATTAGATTAATAATGGATACATGTCTTATTGACACCTCTCCATTATTATCCAGGCTTAATGTCACCTTATAATAGCAATGTGACATTAACCTCTTACTACCCCATATGCCACCACCACAGGGCAATGGGAAGCGAAAGTCTAAGTGCCGGAATAAGCACATCTTACAGATGCGCCTTTTCTGGGGTGGCTGGGGGCAGATTTTTTTACCCAGAGGGGGGCCAATAACATCTCTAGGCTATTAATATCTGCCTTCAGTCACTGGCTTCCCCTCTCTGCGGAGAAAATTGCACGGGAGCCCACACCAGTTTTTTCTGTGAATTAATCCTTTAATTTAACACCTACAGCTCCAAAATTTTACACACACACACAACACTTATTATTAGGTAGGGACATATGGATAGGGAGATATGCAATGAACTACTGTATGTAAACCATGTCTCATATCGTGTCGAGTTCGGTAATGATTTTACAGAACTCGACAATTGAATTACTGGCTATTCTGCCATCTAGATCTGTATGAAAGAGAGAGATATATATATATATATATATATATATATATATATATATATATATATATATATATATATATATACAGTGGGGCAAAAAAGTATTTAGTCAGTCAGCAATACTGCAAGTTCCACCACTTAAAAAGATGAGAGGCGTCTGTAATTTACATCATAGGTAGACCTCAACTATGGGAGACAAACTGAGAAAAAAAAAATCCAGAAAATCACATTGTCTGTTTTTTTAACATTTTTTTTGCATATTATGGTGGAAAATAAGTATTTGGTCAGAAACAAACAATCAAGATTTCTGGCTCTCACAGACCTGTAACTTCTTTAAGAGTCTCCTCTTTCCTCCACTCATTAGCTGTAATAATGGCACCTGTTTAAACTTGTTATCAGTATAAAAAGACACCTGTGCACACCCTCAAACAGTCTGACTCCAAACTCCACTATGGTGAAGACCAAAGAGCTGTCAAAGGACACCAGAAACAAAATTGTAGCCCTGCACCAGGCTGGGAAGACTGAATCTGCAATAGCCAACCAGCTTGGAGTGAAGAAATCAACAGTGGGAGCAATAATTAGAAAATGGAAGACATACAAGACCACTGATAATCTCCCTCGATCTGGGGCTCCACGCAAAATCCCACCCCGTGGGGTCAGAATGATCACAAGAACGGTGAGCAAAAATCCCAGAACCACGCGGGGGGACCTAGTGAATGAACTGCAGAGAGCTGGGACCAATGTAACAAGGCCTACCATAAGTAACACACTACGCCACCATGGACTCAGATCCTGCAGTGCCAGACGTGTCCCACTGCTTAAGCCAGTACATGTCCGGGCCCGTCTGAAGTTTGCTAGAGAGCATTTGGATGATCCAGAGGAGTTTTGGGAGAATGTCCTATGGTCTGATGAAACCAAACTGGAACTGTTTGGTAGAAACACAACTTGTCGTGTTTGGAGGAAAAAGAATACTGAGTTGCATCCATTAAACACCATACCTACTGTAAAGCATGGTGGTGGAAACATCATGCTTTGGGGCTGTTTCTCTGCAAAGGGGCCAGGACGACTGATCCGGGTACATGAAAGAATGAATGGGGCCATGTATCGTGAGATTTTGAGTGCAAACCTCCTTCCATCAGCAAGGGCATTGAAGATGAAACGTGGCTGGGTCTTTCAACATGACAATGATCCAAAGCACACCGCCAGGGCAACGAAGGAGTGGCTTCGTAAGAAGCATTTCAAGGTCCTGGAGTGGCCTAGCCAGTCTCCAGATCTCAACCCTGTAGAAAACCTTTGGAGGGAGTTGAAAGTCCGTGTTGCCAAGCGAAAAGCCAAAAACATCACTGCTCTATAGGAGATCTGCATGGAGGAATGGGCCAACATACCAACAACAGTGTGTGGCAACCTTGTGAAGACTTACAGAAAACGTTTGACCTCTGTCATTGCCAACAAAGGATATATTACAAAGTATTGAGATGAATTTTTGTTTCTGACCAAATACTTATTTTCCACCATAATATGCAAATAAAATGTTAACAAAACAGACAATGTGATTTTCTGGATTTTTTTTTCTCAGTTTGTCTCCCATAGTTGAGGTCTACCTATGATGTAAATTACAGACGCCTCTCATCTTTTTAAGTGGTGGAACTTGCACTATTGCTGACTGACTAAATACCTTTTTGCCCCACTGTATATATATATATATATACGCACATATACATATATACACGCACATATACATATATACACGCACATATACATATATACATATAAATATATGTGTATATATATGTATGTGTCAGCTGTGTATCCACCAGACTTCTGCACGACAACTGATGGTCCCAACCCCTTTTATAAGGCAAGAAATCCCACTTATTAAACCTGACAGGGCACACCTGTGAAGTGAAAACCATTCCCGGTGACTACCTCTTGAAGCTCATCAAGAGAATGCCAAGAGTGTGCAAAGCAGTCATCAAAGCAAAAGGTGGCTACTTTGAAGAACCTAGAATATAAGACAATTTCAGTTGTTTCACACTTTTTTGTTAAGTATATAATTCCACATGTGTTAAATGATAGTTTTGATGCTTTCAGTGTGAATGTACAATTTTCATAGTCATGAAAATACAAAAACATTTTTTAATGAGGTGTGTCCAAATTTTTGGTCTGTACTAATTTTATATATATATATCTACTATATAATTGTCTAAGGGTCACTTCCATCTGTCTGTCTGTCACGGATATTCATTGGTCGCGGCCTCTGTCTGTCCTGGAAATCCAAGTCGCTGATTTGCCGCGACCAATCAGCGACGGGCACAGTTTGGAAGAAAATGGCCGCTCCTTACTACCCGCAGTCACTGCCCGGTGCCCGCATACTCCCTCCACTCACCGCTCACACAGGGTTAATGCCGGCGGTAACGGACCACGTTATGCCGTGGGTAACGCACTCCGTTACCACCGCTATTAACCCTGTGTGTCCCCAACTTCTTACTATTGACGCTGCCTATGCAGCATCAATAGTAAAAAAATGTAATGTTAAAAATAGTAAAAAAACTGTTATACTCACCCTCCGTTGTCTGCTGAGCCGCTCGTGCCTGCCGCCATCTTTCGCTCCCAGCGATGCATTGCGAAATTACCCAGAAGACTTAGCGGTCTCACGAGACCGCTAAGTCATCTGGGTAATTTCGCAATGCATCCTGGGAACGGAAGATGGTGGCAGACCCGCGCTTATCGCCGGAGCTCCGCTGGATCCCAGGAGGTGAGTATATAACTATTTTTTATTTTAATTATTTTTTTTAACAGGGATATGGTGCTCACACTGCTGTATACTACGTGGGCTGTGTTAAATACCGCGTGGCTCTGTGCTGTATACTACATAGGCAGTGTTATATACTATGTGGGCAGTGTGATATACACCGTGGGCTGTGCTAGATATTACGTGGCCACTGTCATATACTGCGTGGGCAGTGTTATATACTACGTGACTGGGCAATATACTACGTGGCTCTGTGCTGTATACTACGTGGCTCTGTGCTGTATACTACGTGGCTCTGTGCTGTATACTACGTGGCTCTGTGCTGTATACTACGTGGCTCTGTGCTGTATACTACGTGGCTCTGTGCTGTATACTACGTGGCTCTGTGCTGTATACTACGTGGCTCTGTGCTGTATACTACGTGTGTTATGACCTGGTGGTCAGGACAATAATGGACCTGGTGGTTAAGAGCACACGCAATGACCTGATAGTTACTGATAATATAGGACGAGCTCTGGGACGTGGGAACTCTGCTGACCGCAATCCCAAATCCTATCACACACACTAGAAATAGCCGTGGATTGCTCCTAACGCTCCCTATGCAACTCGGCACAGCCTAAGGAACTAGCTAGCCCTGAAGATAGAAAAATAAAGCCTACCTTGCCTCAGAGAAATTCCCCAAAGGAAAAGGCAGCCCCCCACATATAATGACTGTGAGTAAAGATGAAAATACAAACACAGAGATGAAATAGATTTAGCAAAGTGAGGCCCGACTTACTGAACAGACCGAGGATAGGAAAGGTAGCTTTGCGGTCAGCACAAAAACCTACAAAAAGTCCACGCAGAGGGCGCAAAAAGACCCTCCGCACCGACTCACGGTGCGGAGGCGCTCCCTCTGCGTCCCAGAGCTTCCAGCAAGCAAGACAACAAACAAAATAGCAAGCTGGACAGAAAAATAGCAAACCAGAGAAAAACAAGCAGGCACTTAGCTTCTGCTGGGAAGACAGGTCACAAGAACGATCCAGGAGTGAACAAGACCAATATTGGAACATTGACAGGTGGCATGGAGCAAAGATCTAAGTGGAGTTAAATAGAGCAGCCAGCTAACGAATTAACCTCGTCACCTGTGGAAGGAAACTCAGAAACACCCACAGCCACCAGAGGAATTCCATGGACAGAACCAGCCGAAGTACCACTCATGACCACAGGAGGGAGCCCGACAACAGAATTCACAACATACGTGGCTCTGTGCTGTATACTACGTGGCTCTGTGCTGTATACTACGTGGCGCTGTGCTGTATACTACGTGGCGCTGTGCTGTATACTACGTGGCTCTGTGCTGTATACTACGTGGCTCTGTGCTGTATACTATGTGGCTCTGTGCTGTATACGTCGCTGGGCAATATACTACGTGGCTGGGCAATATACTACGTGGACATGCATATTCTAGAATACCCGATGCGTTAGAATCGGGCCACCATCTAATACATACATATCGATGTATGTATGTATGTATGTATGTGTGTATGTATGTATGTATGTATGTGTGTACACACACACACCATTCTTCTTGCCCATTCATCGAGAGATTCTTGCCCATTCTTCCTTGGCTAACAGCTCGAGCTCAGTGAGGTTTGATGGAGATCGTTTGTGAACAGCAGTTTTCAGCTCTTTCCACAGATTCTCGATTGGATTGAGGTCTGGACTTTGACTTGGCCATTCTAACACCTGGATATGTTTATTTGTGAAACATTCCATTGTAGATTTTGCTTTATGTTTGGGATCATTGTCTTGTTGGAAGACAAATCTCTGTCCCAGTCTCAGGTCTTTTGCAGACTCCAACAGGTTTTCTTCAAGAATGGTCCTGTATTTGGCTCCATCCATCTTCCCACCAATTTTAACCATCTTCCCTGTCCCTGCTGAAGAAAAGCAGGCCCAAACCATGATACTGCCACCACCATGTTTGACAGTGGGGATGGTGTGTTCAGGGTGATGAGCTGTGTTGCCTTTACCCCAAAGATATCGTTTGGCATTGTTGCCAAAAAGTTTGATTTTGGTTATATCTGACCAGAGCACCTTCTTCCACATGTTTGGTGTGTCTCCCAGGTGGCTTGTTGCAAACTTTAAAGGACACTTTTTATGGATATCTTTAATAAATGGTTTTCTTCTTGCCACTCTTCCATAAAGGCCAGATTTGTGCAGTGTACGACGAATTGTTGTCCTATGGACAGACTGTCCCACCTCAGCTGTAGATCTCTGCAGTTCATCCAGAGTGATCATGGGCCTCTTGGCTGCATCTCTGATCAGTCTTCTCCTTGTTTGAGATGAAAGTTTAGAGGGACGGCCGGGTCTTGGTAGATTTGCAGTGGTATGATACTCCTTCCATTTCAAGATGATCGCTTGCACAGTGCTCCTTGGGATGTTTAAAGTTTTGGAAATCATTTTGTATTCAAATCCGGCTTTAAACTTCTCCACAACAGTATCACGGACCTGCCTGTTGTGTTCCTTGGTCTTCATGATGCTCTCTGTGCTTCAAACAGAACCCTGAGACTATCACAGAGCAGGTGCAATTATACGGAGACTTGATTACACACAGGTGGATTATATTTATCATCATTAGGCATTCAGGACAACATTGGATCATTCAGAGATCCACAATGAACTTCTGGAGTGTGTTTGCGGCACTGAAAGTAAAGGGGCCGAATAATATTGCACGCCAGACTTTTCAGTTTTTGAATTTCCACAAAAATTTAAAATAACCAATAAATTTCATTCAACTTCACAACTGTGTTCCACTTGTTGTTGATTCTTCACCAAAGATTTACATTTGGTATCTTTATGTTTGAAGCATGATATGTGGGAAAAGGTTGAAAAGTACCAGGGGGCCGAATACTTTCGCAAGGCACTGTATATTATAAAGTTTCTCATATTCTGCACTATTGCTTTATGCAAAGTTTCTTGAAACGACAGTGACCACTTAAACTTTATATTGATTTTCCAGTATAATAAACGGTGTAGGTGTTACTTCGACTTGTAAGGAAGGAGAGAAACACTTCATCTCGTAGATATTGTTATCTCAGCTGTCAAACAGCACTTACTACAAATCAGCAGGAAATGCACTAAACTGAGCAAGATACAAATGTCATAGTATCTAGAAGTGTGCAGATTAATTGTAACCTGGAAATGATTAATTTGTGGATAATGAATAGCAATGCTTCTCTCCTCTCTTGGTTAGAGTTGCAATAATCGTTAAATTCAAAAATTAAATAAGCAATCTCCATGGCAACGATGATGAGTAATGGGAACCTGTCATCCCCCCCCCCCAGGCATTTGTATCTAAAAGAGCCACCTTGTGCAGCAGTAATGCTGCATTCTGACAAGGTGGCTCTTTTAGTTCGGGTCCCTGGCACTGCTGAAAGAATAGTTTTTGAAATTTGTTCCTCATACCGTGAAATCGCCACGGGGGCAGGTTTTTTCCCCCCCTAATCCAGACGCCTCACAGCCATCAATCATGGCCTATGTGCGCCGGGCGCCCCCTCCTCTTCCTTCATTAGCGTCCCCGGTGCCTGCACAGTTATTTTTTGGGGGGGCACGCGCAGTTGCGCTGCCTTTCGAACTTACAGCGCAGGCGCCGGGGGACGCTAATGAAGGAAGAGGAGGGGGCGCCCGGCGCGCAGAGGCCATGATCGATGGCTGTAAGGCTTCTGGATTACGGGGGAAAGACCTGCCTCCCTGGCGATTTCACGGTATGAGGGACAAATTTCAAAAACGATTCTTTCAGCAGTGCCAGGAACAAGAATTAAAAGAGCCACCTTGTCAGAATGCAGCATTCAACCCACACTAATTGTGTACAGTGGAAAGCATGTATTAGAACCCTCCCCTAGTGTGTTGAATTCCAGACTAGGGTATGCTGGTTTATGGATGGAGTGGGAGACCCGTGTTTTGGAAAGTACCAGAAACAAGGGAAGCCAAGAGAATCGTGGCATGGTAGTGCACCCAGGAGAAAAGTGCTAGCCACAGTCTAGCCAAAAAGTCCTTACTCCAGTATCACTGCTCTCCATCAGAAAGTGTCATAGGAACATACAACTGGTGATAGGTAACATGTCTCTTCCAATCCCACTGCTAGTTTCACTTTACCTTCGATCAACTCCATGGAACATTATAGAAGTAGTCTGGGATATATTATCCTTGTCAGACTCCTACTTTTTCAAGATTTCCAACATTAAAAAGGGAATCTGGCAGAGTTTCGACATGCAATCTGAGAGCAGCATGAAGTAGGGGCCAATTGAGTTCAATTGTTAGAATTGTTGTAATAACTCCCACTTGCAAAATTGGTACTCATTCCAATTGTAAAATATTCCACTGCATTTGCTTTGTCAATCTGAATTCTATTTCTTAGTTACCCAATCTGTTGTGTTAGATAAAATAATAATCTTTGGTTAAGTTCATACTTTGTCTTCATCTTCTGCGCCTTTTCATCCACGCAACTGTTTACACTCCCTCACAGGGGCAGCACTGCAGTTACTTGTTTCTTGCATCACCGCCGCCTCTGAAGACATCCGGGATCCTGGGTGATGGATGCTGTGGGAGATGCGAGTGCAGAGTCGGCAATTTGCCGGTATGTCTCTGCAGCCAATGGGGCTTCTGTAAAACAAGTCACCATCAGGGGGTGGAAATACAAACAGTGAGTGAACAGCAGCACCATAGTTTCCAGCACTGCCTCAAATGAACGGCCATCAAGTGGTGACACTGGTGTCACTCGCTGCTTCTATAACTGCTCCCTGCTGACCAATCATTTCAGGTAAATGCTAGAAGATGTGGGGCAGTACTGGTGTCAGTCGCTGTTTCTATTTCTCCCTCTTGACAACATCTTTATCAGTTAGGAGCTATGGCAAAAGAGATAGAAGGAGAGTGCCAGCGCTGCACTCGCCACTCCCACAGCATCCGTCAGCCAGGATCAAGGAAGTCTTCAGAGGAGGCCGTGATGCATGAAACTGGTGAGTAACTGAAGTGTGCCCCCTGTGACATCCTGTTCCAAGAGAGGCGATAGACACTGTGGGGAATTAGTGCAGCCCTAGCCTCCTGTGATGTATCGTCCCAAGAGGACCGATGGACACTGCAAGGAGTGAATGCAGCCCTAGCCTCCTGTGATGTATCATCCCAAGAGGACCGATGAACACTGCAAGGAGTGAATGCAGCCCTAGCCTCCTGTGATGTATCATCCCAAGAGGACCGATGGACACTGCAAGGAGTGAATGCAGCCCCAGCCTCCTGCGACATGACATTTGAGACTCTTCTCAAATGAAACATCACCGTAAGTATAGTAAAAAAAAAAAACACATACAGGGATTAACTATATAGAGGGAAGTGTAGGGTATTGTGTAATAAAGTAAATTACAAAAAAATGGTTTGGGGTGTAAATATAGACATTTGAAAAATACATTTTAGGTGCCCGACTACCCCTCTAAATACTCCAGTAATCTGTTATGCAATGGTTGCTGGGCATTTCTTTTTCTGAACAGAGGCATTAGTATAGTGGTCACAGAGGTAGCAGTCTAACTTTATCTCTAGCACTTTAGGATATCTTTACCGAATACAGTTATGGGAAAGCAGCAATATAAATGGCACTTAGTAGGTGTAGGATGCCTTGGTTCAAATTTGCTGTTGTTCCCACATGCTTAAATGTACAATCCCATATCTGACAACTCCATAGAGAAGACTAGGATTGCTAGGCTTTGCTGCAACCTTTGTAACTACCCTTTCAGTCACAACTTTTGGCTCATCTTCAAAATGAAGATGGGCTGGCAGTAAACATACAGCGAAAAAATGAGGATGAGCTTGGCAGTGATCAGGTCAGGCCATTCCAAGTTCCGACAAAGCTAATAAAATACTACAAACGTTACTGTATTTCTGATTGAACAAAATCCACGGTAAATTTGAAAAGACAAGTTGAAAAGTGATGTATACCCCTTGGCTGCAGGCAATCACACACTCCAGGCTCACAGAGCAAGTCAAAAGAAAGTCATGGTTTTGCCCACAACAATGACTGTAAAAGAGAATAGGATAAGTGGACCATGGGGACACTGGTTCCTGGCCTCTTTGCATTTGGGATTTGAGTTAAGTCCTGTGTAGAAAAGTCAATAAGCTGTATAGGTAATTGGATTAGCAACACCCAACATACACAATATAGCAAGTCCACCACTAACAAACAGATTAGGTAGATCAAGAAATTTCAATCCATACATCTGTCCCAGAGGGAGGATGCCAGAAATTAGTCCATAGCAAAAAATGTTGATGGTTTATGGGTCAAGCTTGCAAAAAAAATTAACGAGAAAAATAAAAACAACACAAGGTTGGGGACAAAGACAAGCAGAGAAGAGACAAAATTAGAAGGGAGAACAAAGAGAAGAAAGGGGTTGGAAGAGAACAGAATGATTAAGGAAAAATTAAAGGGGGATTAAGAAAAAAAAAGTATTGGGCAAAAGTGTAAAGAGGAGGGAATTAAGTTGGTATGAACATAATTAATCCACAATTCCCATTTGGACGAAAACAAGTAATTTTTCTAGCAATATTTTATGTTTGTGAACCCCTGTATTTTTTTAGAAATGGTTATGTTAGGGCTTATTCAGTTTTTCATATACGCATTCTGCGTTTTTCCTGGATAGAACTTGTAAGTTTTATAGTCTATGGGGCTGTTCACTTGTCTGTGTATTTTTCCATACCAAGTGTTGTGCACCAAAACAAAGACATGTTTATCCTACTTGCAGATCAAACTCCGCAATGCAAGTCTATGGGTTTATTGAAAAAAAAAAAAAAATTACTCAGATTCTACACTTGTGCTGTCCAATTTTCTTGTTAGTTTGATATGAGAAGCTTTAAAAAATGTCTTGTACACAAAGAACATGATGAAACTGATGGTAAATGCTGACACACATTGATCAAAGACTAATGAGTATCTGATCCAAAGCACTTGTGAAAATCAGTCAATTTTTTGTGCATAAGAAAAATCACTGACAATTGAGTGAAGCATAAGGCTCAGTTCATATTGAATTTAGCCTCCAAATCCATAACTCCCAAAAAACACTTATCGGTGAACTGGAGTGGTGTTAACCACCCCGCCACTGAACTCTGGAGCAGTGCATGCATGTTTTGTGCAGTGAGAAATCATCAATCTTTATTGGACAGTCTCATGGACGAGTTTGGGTTTGGTAAATGCCAGGAGAATGTTACGTGGGCTGCCTCACTGCATTGTGTCAACTGTAGTTTGGTGGAGGAGAAATAATTGTATGGGTTGTTTTTGTGGGGGTTGCCTAACGGTACCGTCACACTCAGCGACGCTGCAGCGATATAGACAACGAGCCGACCTAAACTAGATCGCTGGAGCGTCGCTGTTTAGGTCGCTGTAGAGACGTCAAACACAGCAACTCCAGAACGATGCAGGAGCAATCCAGTGACGTAACGGCAACTCACTTCTCGTTCTCACTGGTTGTTAGCTCCATGTAAAACGTTGCTGGCGTCATTGCTTTTGATGTCAAACATGATGATACACGCCGACCTGGCGACGAAATAAAGTTCTGAACTTCTAGCTCCGACCAGCGATGGCACAGCGGGATCCAGATCGCTGCTGCGTGTCAAACACAACAAGATCGCTATCCAGGACGCTGCAACGTCACGGATCGTTGTCGTTCTCTTTGCAAAGTTGCTGAGTGTGACGGTACCTTTCTGCTTCTAAAGGTACCTTCACACTGAGCAACTTTACAACGAGAACGACAACGATCCGTGACATTGCAGAGTCTTGGATAGCGATCTCGTTGTGTTTGACACGCAGCAGCGATCAGGATCCCGCTGTGACATCGCTGGTCGTAGCTAGAAGTCCGGAACTTTATTTGGTCGTCAGGTCGGCGTGATTCATCATGTTTGACAGCAAAAGCAACAATGCCAGCAATGTTTTAACATGGAGCCAACAACCGGCGAGAACGATAAGTACGTCACTGGATCGCTCCTGCATCGTTCTGGTGTTGCCGTGTTTGACGTCTCCTAGCGACCTAAAAAAACGACGCTGCAGCGATCGGCTCGTTGTCTATATCGCTGCAGCGTCGCTTAGTGTAACGGTACCTTTAGTTCCAATGAAGATAAATCCTATTGCTTCAGCATACCAAGACAATTATAGCTTCCAACTTAGTGGGGGTAGCTTGGAGAAGGCCCTCTTCAGCTCCAGCATTACTGTGCCCCAGAGCACAAAGGAAGGTCCAAAAAAACATAGTTGGGCAAGGTAGATGAAGAAAAATTTGAGTGCCAACTCCATTCAACACCTATGAAATAAAATAGTACACAAATTGCAACACAGTCCCTCTCCTCCAACATCAGTGTCTGACCTCACAAATGCTCTTCGGTATGAAGGAGCAAAATTCACTGCACGGGATGTGGGTTGTTCCTTCTCATTCAATGTGAATGCTGAAGCACATGTTAATGTCTGAAAATGTGTTACAGGACTTACACTCGAGGCTAAATGTGGAATAACGCTAAATAATTAACAGGAATGAAAGGTTTCACTGAAAATTTCTTGAAATGGGCTAATATATAGTACCAAGAACTTAAAGGGGATATCCACTTCTAGGGCAACCCCTTCTCGATCTGAATGTTGCCATCTTGAAAATTAAAAAAGCTTATACTCCCCTCCAGCGTCGGCGCCATTCCAGTGGTATTCACACTCACGTTCCTAGGGCTCACGTGAGTTTGTTATGACATGTGAGCCCTGCGCCAAATCAGCATTAGTGTGACTGTCCCCATCTTTGGACATTTTAATAATCAAAAGAAGTGAGCGGTCAGCCGCAGCTCTCACTCTTTCTACATTATGTATACGTCCAAGGGCGGGGAAAGTGACGCTGGCAATGATTGGGGGCCAGGCTCACGTGTCATAAAAACCTCACGAGCCCCAGGAACGTGAGTGCCGACCCTACTAGAACGACACCGACACGGAAGGTGAGAAGAAGTCTTTTTATTTTTACTGGGGGCAAACATTCAGATTGAGAAGGGATTCTCCTGGGAGTGGACAACTCCTTTAAAAAGATTGCTGGTTTCAAACTCTGGCCAAATAAAGGAAACAATACAATAGTATAATTGTTTGTGGTAGGGCAATTCAAAACCTATGAAATGGATTTGATCTGCCCAATAGTAGGTTTTATCAGTATATTTAGTTGAGACAGGGGTGCTTAGTACAAGGTAGACCCTGTGCTGAGTCAATGACTCCTACAACAAATGCCTCATTTGTTACAATGGTTTTAACTGGGGTAGTACAAAAGGGGTCATATCTTACATTATAGAGGTCTTCTAGAAGCTAGCCTTAAAAAGAGAACATGCTCCATGTGGGTTATATGGCATAGAGATTTAGGTCAAATAAGTGATACCTAGGAGGAGGTATTACAGAGTATGTTGAAGGTTTCTCTTAGTGAGGTATCTATGAATTAGATATAGTTGCAAAATTCTAGAGTCTCCAGAGCTCACCAACTTCTATTCAAGATGGAGTATAAATGAGATTTACCTTACTGGAAGTGTAGTATGCCAGATATGGATTTAATACATGCAACGTGGAACTGTCCTCCACTACGTTGATTGGAGAGAAAAGGTGGAATTAATAAATACTGTCAAAGTTTTATGGACAATATGATTTGTATTCTTGGCTATATGGTTGAAGATCACGTGATGGAGAACCATCAGCTAGCTAACAAATCGAGCCCAAAAACATGGCCTTGATTTGGAAAAACCCTGAACCTATTACTAAAAGGGAATTGGTAAGATAAATAATATTCTAAGACTTGAGAAACATTTGAACCAAAAAAGGAGTACATTTGAAAACTTGTGGTCTCTGTGGTGGAATTCTCCAAATTTAGCTCCTCTGTCTGACTTGGTCCAGGTTGTTTTCTATTCAACCCTTTTAGCTCCATGTGCCTGGATGTGTGGCAAGTGATTCTGGTGTTTTTCATGGTTTATATAAAAGATGTGTTACCTGGGACATGCATTGTTGGGTTGAAAGGATAGCATTTATGGGGTTTGATGATGTCCACCCTAGTCAAATCCACCTGGTTGAGGAACTCTACTTTCATCTATCAACTCCATCACTGTGTGGACATATATTAATTGGGCTATCAGTTCTCTATATTATGTGGTTGCATTCAGGGCTGTGGAGTCGTTAAGCCAAACCTCTGACTCCTCAATTTCATGACACAGACGTCACCAAAATGGGCTCCGACTCCATGACTTCGACCCCACAGACCTGGTTGCATTGACTGCATACTTTCCTATAATGGCATTTGGGGGGGATGGGAATGTGGGAGTTATTGAATAGGGTCTTTAAAGTTGTAGTTTTTCCAGAAAAGTTGAAGGGGTTATATCGGCAAAGGGGGAATCAACTCAATATCAATGCCTTTGGATTTAGGTTTGGATGTCGTACAAGGATAATCTACTGTAGGCGTTAATTCAGCTTTTTCTTCGGATTTCATTATAGAACTTTAATTTCGCAATGTTCCTGGCATAATGCTGCTTCGGTAATGTCCCAAAATCAATCTCCTCGTAACATAATAAAAAGCTTTAGTATTTTTGTAGATAAATTAAAAGAAAAAGGAAGAAGAGATGGTTAAACTGGCGTCTTATTTTCTTGTAAAGCATCTTTTATAATAAATTTTTGTCTTCTGAATGCCTAATGAAGCCCTTTCCATAGTAATGCAATCTATGGCACGTGGACGTAATGAACGGATTTTTAAAGGTGTATTTGTTCCTGGCGGTTTGTGAAAATATAAGGAGGTTATTGGAAGTCAGATACATTTATATATAAAACCTGTTGCATTCTAGTCCCCATTATGAGGAGTAATGAAAAGTTAAACTGAAAATATGCAAGGTCTCATAAATTATAGATAATAAGGCAGGACCAATACACTGTCATCGAAGACATTCCGGATATTCAGGTATATAATTTGCATAGAAAGTAAATAAACGAAATAGAAACACACGGATTTAACGCTGAAAGAGTTAAGGGCAAAAGACATTACAATATACACGATACTACAGCTGTGCTTCATAGCAATGTCACATTCATGTTATCGCGTAGGAGGTCTAAATATCCTCAATATAATAAACTATAGTACAGATAAGAATTTTATCAAGGCAGAAAAATGTAAGAGAACAATACCGCTGAAAAGTAAGCAAAAAAAACGAATGGGAAAAAGGTTAAAGAAATATTTCACACATAAAACAAGATCATTTCATTAAATCCTATTACCAAATGTGTATAACACCCAGCCACTCGCCTGCCGCCTGCATTTACTGTGATGGAATGGCTAGTGGTAAATATCTCCCCGATACCGGCGCGGTCCTGTAATAGAAGCCACCGGGATAATAAGTCATTACATTTCTTCCCTCCTAAATATTCCATCATCACATGTGAGTGTGATTATTGAAAAGTGGGAGAAACCGCAGTAACTCAGTCACAAAGTGGAGAACATCTAAAGTTACAGAGCGAGATCAACAGTGCTGAGGAGCAGAGGACAGAAAAGTCACCAACGCTTTGCTGACTCCATAACTCCAGACCTACTCTCGTGTTAACATCAGGGCAAAAACTGTGCACCGGGAGCTTCATGGCATGGATGTCCCTGGCAGAACAGCTACATGTATCCACACATCACCAAACACATTGACAAATGTAGGATGAAGTGGTGTGAAGCCACCACCACTGGACCCTGGAGCAGTGGAAACCCCATCCAACATCTATGTAATGAACTAAAACTGAGATTGTGAGCCAGACTATCATTCAACATGAGTGTCTGGCCTCACAAATGCTCTCCTGGATAAAAGGGCAAAAAGTCCCAAACTCTAAAGTCTTGAAAAAAAAACCTTCCCAGAAGAGTGGAAGCCGTTCTATCGGCAAAGGGCGGACCTACCCCATATTAAGGTCTATGAATTTAGAATGGGAAGTCATAAAATATTCTGTAGGTGTGATGTGTAGGTGCCCCAATTCTTTTTTCTATATGGTTTATATCTATTCATATTAGCACATTGTGTACTTTTTATATAGAACATCAGTTCAAATAGACCATCCGAGTCTCATTCAGGGTTACAGCGTCATGACACTCAACCACTAGCCATTTCTACCTTTCCTCCTACTTTAGGTCTTGTTCGGGACTGAAACGCATTGACATGAACGAATAAACCGCCTCTTTGATGGCATCAATTGGGGGTTCATTGAGTCCTTTACTGTACCTACCACAAAATAGAGAAGAACAGTATCCAATCCGTGAGAAAAAATAAAATGAACTCTTTATTTTGCCAAAATGCAATGTTTCGACCATTACAGGTCTTTTTCAAGAAAAAGACCTGTAATGGTGGAAACGTCGCTTTTTGGTGAAATAAAGAGTTAATTTTATCTTTTACACCCGGATTGGATGCTGTTGTTCTCTATTTTTTGGTATGTATTTTTCCAATTGGGTCCAGTGGAATTAGAACGTGCATTCTGGTATCTGAAGTGCTGTTGGCTGCTGCTTTACTGTACCTATCACAGACTTTTGATCAAGACTAGTCCCTAGCATCCTCCTGGGATTCTCTCTGAAGTGTTTGTTTGCGTGAGAATATATATATATATATATATATATATATATATTTATTATACACACACACATATATATATATATATATATATATATATATATATATATATATATATATATATGTCTGATTAAACATTTATTCACTAGCGTAAACAAGAATAGAGTTCCTCTACCAGTCTTTGAGAGATACTGCTATTTCCAGGTTTGGCTATGGCAACGAAAATCACAGAGTAATAATATTGGCCTGCAAGTTCCTGCAATCATAAAATATCAGTCAGAAATATTTGCCAAAAGTTGAATCGAAAGATGTAAAGCACCCAATACACAAAAATAATAATACTGATGTAAAATACTGACCAAATACTAAACATGTGAACATGGTGTGATAGATCAGCTCTCTCAGCTGCACACACAGGCAGACACCGGAACACTTTCTTTAACCCCTTCATGACCTTTGGATTTTCCATTTTTTTGTGTTCGTTTTTCGCTCCCTTTCTTCCCAGAGCCATAACTTTATTTTTCCGTCAATTTGGCCATGTGAAGGCTTATTTTTTGTGGGACGAGTTGTACTTTTGAATGACATCATTGGTTTTACCATGTCGTGTACTAGAAAATGGGGAAAAAAAATTCCAAGTGCGGTGAAATTGCAAAAAAAGTGCAATCCCATGCATGTTGTTTGCTTGGCTTTTTTGCTAGGTTCACTAAATGCTAAAACTGTGCAATTATGATTCTCCAGGTCATTACGAGTTCATAGACACCAAACATGACTAGGTTATTTTTTTATCTAAGTGGTGAAAAAAATTCCAAACTTTGCTAAAAAAAAAATAAAATAAAAAAAAAATGCACCATTTTCCGATACCCGTAGCGTCTCCATTTTTTGTGATCTGGGGTCGGGTGATGGCTTCTTTTTTGCGTGCCGAGCTGACGTTTTTAGTCATACCATTTTGGTGTAGATATGTTCTTTTGATCGCCCGTTATTGCATTTTAATGCAATGTCGCGGCGAACAAAAAAACATAATTTTGGAGTTTTTAATTTTTTTCTCGCTACGCCATTTAGCGATCAGGTTAATCCTTTTTTTCTGATAAATCGGGCGCTTCTGAACGCAGCGATACCAAATATGTATATATTTGATCATCAGATCGCTGCTATGTAGCTTAATTACAGGCTTGCTATGAACGCCGACCACAGGGTGGCGCTCACTACAAGCCGGCATCAGTAACCATAGAGGTCTCAAGGACCTCTATGGTTACTCTCCTGACGCATCGCTGACCCCCGATCATGTGACGGGGGTTGGCGATGAGCGCTTTACAGGCCGGAAGCCGTAGTTAAATGCCACTGTCAGCGTTTGACAGCGACATTTAACTAGTTAATAGCGGCGGGTGGATCGTGATTCCACTCGCCGCTATTGCGCGCTTTGATGTGGGAGCCCACATCAAAGCAGGGTATCTGACCTCGGACGTACTATCCCGTCCGAGGTCAGAAAGGGGTTAAATCTCTCACTGGTTTATTAAGGGTGCTGCATAAGCCAGTTTAGACTTAGCAAAAATAAACATGGCCTTTCTAGCCTAAGGAAAACCATAACAAAATCATGTTGTTGCGGGGATCCACCTGCTCAGAAGAACAACCACACACTGGTCCAGCTTTTCCTTATCAGGACACAAAGCACTGGAGTTCCTCTCTCCAGCCCTACTGAACACAATGTCCCAGAAGGCTTACTATTTAAATCCCAGACCACATCCTGGGGTTGAGATATGGAGAACAACTGTTGTGAATTCTGTGGCTGAGTTCACTTCTGTGGTCACAAGTGGTATTGCAGTCTCTGGGCTTCCTCCCTCAGGTGTTTTGGTGAGCTCGTTGGCTGCCTTGCTATTTAGCTCCACCTGAGTCTGTCTTCCTTGCTCCTTGTCAATGTTCCAGTGTTGGATCTGAGCTACTGCATCTTTCCTTGGGCCTGCTGCTCTGCTAGATAAGTGCTTCTAGTTTGTTTTCTGTTTTTTCTGTCCAGCTTGCTATTATCTTTTGCTGGAAGCTCTGAGAAGCAAAGGGGTGCACCGCCGTGCTGTTAGTTCGGCACGGTGGGTCTTTTTGCCCCTTTGCGTGGTTTTCGTTTTAGGGTTTTTTGTGGACTGCATAGTTCTCTTTGCTATCCTCGCTCTGTCTAGAATATCGGGCCTCACTTTGCTGAATCTATTTCATTCCTACGTTTGTCTTTTCATCTTGCTAACAGTCATTATATGTGGGGGGCTGCCTATTCCTTTGGGGTATTTCTCTGAGGTAAGTCAGGCTTGTATTTCTATCTTCAGGCTAGTCAGCTCCTCAGGCAGTGCCGAGTTGCATAGGTAGTGATAGGCGCAATCCACTGCTGCTTATAGTTGTGTGAGGATAGATCAGGTACTGCAGTCTACAGAGATTCCACGTCTCAGAGCTCGTCCTATTGTTTTTGGTTATTGCCAGATCTCTGTATGTGCGCTGATTACTGCACGCTGTGTTGCCTGATTGCCAGTCATAACAAACAACATCCCACCCACTCTATGGTTGTGAAAAAAATATAGGTAGCCACCTTTTGCTTTGATGACTGCTTTGCACACTCTTAGCATTCTCTTGATGAGCTTCAAGAGGTAGTCACCGGAAATGGTTTTCACTTCACAGGTGTGCCCTGTCAGGTTTAATAAGTGGGATTTCTTGCCTTATAAATGGGGTTGGGACCATCAGTTGTGTTGTGCAGAAGTCTGGTGGATACACAGCTGATAGTCCTACTGAATAGACTGTTAGAATTTGTATTATGGCAAGAAAAATGCAGCTAAGTAAAGAAAAATGAGTGGCCATCATTACTTTAAGAAATGAAGGTCAGTCAGTCCAAAAAATTGGGAAAACTTTGAAAGTGTCCCTAAGTGCAGTTGCAAAAACCATCAAGCGCTACAAAGACACTGGCTCACATGAGGACCACCCCAGGAAAGGAAGACCAAGAGTCACCTCTGCTTCTGAGGATAAGTTTATCTGCGTCACCAGCCTCAGAAATCGCAGGTTAACAGCAGCTCAGATTAGAGACCAGGTCAATGCCACACAGAGTTCTAGCAGCAGACACATCTCTACAACAACTGTTAAGAGGAGACTTTGTGCAGCAGGCCTTCATGGTAAAATAGCTGCTAGGAAACTACTGCTAAGGACAGGCAACAAGCTGAAGAGACTGGTTTGGGCTAAAGAACACAAGGAATGGACATTAGACCAGTGGAAATCTGTACTTCGTTCTGATAAGTCCAAATTTGAGATCTTTGGCTCCAACCACCGTGTCTTTGTGCGACGCAGAAAAGGTGAACGGATGGACTCTACATGCCTGGTTCCCACCGTGAAGCATGGAGGAGGAGGTGTGATGGTGCTTTGCTGGTGACACTGTTGGGGATTTATTCAACATTGAAGGCATACTGAACCAGCATGGCTACCACAGCATCTTGCAGCGGCATGCTATTCCATCCGGTTTGCGTTTAGTTGGACCATCATTTATTTTTCAACAGGACAATGACCCCAAACACACCTCCAGGCTGTGTAAGGGCTATTTGACCAAGAATGAGAGCGATGGGGTGCTATGCCAGATGACCTGGACTCCACAGTCACCAGACCTGAACCCAATCGAGATGGTTTGGGGTGATCTGGACCGCAGAGTGAAGGCAAAAGGGCCAACAAGTGCTAAGCATCTCTGGGAACTCCTTCCAGATTGTTGGAAGACCATTCCCGGTGACTACCTCTGGAAGCTCATTAAGAGAATGCCAAGAGTGTGCAAAGCAGTCATCAAAGCAAAAGGTGGCTACTTTGAAGAACCTAGAATATAAGACATAATTTCAGTTTTCATACTTTTTTGTAAAGTATTTAATTCCACATGTGTTAATTCATAGTTTTGATGCCTTCAGTGTGAATGTACAATTTTCATAGTCCTGAAAATACAGAAAAATCTTTAAATGAGAAGGTGTGTCCAAACTTTTGGTCTGTACTGTGTATATATATATATATATATATATATATATATATATATATATATATAAAAATCCAGAATATAATATACCCGTATTTTCTGGTGTATAAAACGACTGGGTGTATAAGACAACCCCCATCTTTTCCATATAAAATATGGAATTTGGGATATACCCGCCGTATAAGACGGGGGTCATATTATACACCCAGTCATCTTATACCTGACTTTGACGTCATCGAAGGTCCTTCACTCACTGCATTCTTAGGAACGGAGGCCGACGCTTGCACCGCTGAGAGCCAGGGTCCTTCGGACGGTACGTATATCCATATTATTTTTTTTTTACATGAATATGGATCCCAGGGCCTGAAGGAAAGTCTCCTCTCCTCCAGACCCTGGGAACCATCCAGGACCGCTCCCTGCAGCCGTACCCGACGTATAAGACGACCCCCGACTTTTGTGACGATTTTTAGGGGTTAAAAAGTCATCTTATACGCCAGAAAATACGGTACTTAGTATCGTCGGGTAGTTAGACTTGCACTCAAAACAAAGTTATTTAAACCGTACATTAAATGCTGAACAGAAAAAAAAAATAGAAGTATTGTTTTTCAGTTGCTGCACTTACCTTAAAAAAAAAAGTACGGTAATTAAAATAATCAAAACGTGTTAAGTAGTCTAATTTGGTATCAATAAAAGAAAAAAAAGCAAATACAAAGTGTATAAATAAAAAAAATAAAACCCTTTTATCATGAGCAGACTTCAAGACTTGTGATCTCAGGGCCCAGAGCTAGTTTTTGCAAGTGAAACAAAAATGGTTTATAAATGTGTGTTGAATTCTGCTCCAGTGCCAGGAATCCAAGTCATGTGTTTAGGACGCCACGTGGGTGTCAGATGCCACGTTACGGATTCTTTTGAAGCACCTTATGATTCCCCCTGGTACATTATCTACAGTATACGGTAGTTGTTTTCTGTAATGCTTAAAGCCACTCTCAAATGCCCTATAAAGCAACTCTGAGTTAAAAGTAAAGGGTTCCCTTAATCCCATCCCTTGTTCTATTTCCCCGGAGGGGATGGCAGCTACAAAGAGTCTCTAGCTTTCCAAGACAATTCATGATCACATATTAAAGGGAACCTGTCAGCACGTTTTTCCATATGAAAGGACTGGTTTGGCTACATAGGTGCTTGTCTCCTAATAAAAATGTCCTTTTTTTCATAGAGATTAGTGATGCGTGAAGGTGCTGGGATAAGGCGTTATCTGAGCATGCTTGGGTGCCAACCCAGTGACTTTGACATGCTCGAATATTATGTTCGAGTCTAAAGCATGTGTCTCGGCTGTTCGACAGCAACAACGTATGCAGAGATTGCCTAACAACCGTCGAACAGCCACGAGACATGTAGCCGCGGGAACGCGAACATAATATTCGAGCATGCCGAAGTCACTGGGTTAGCAGTCGAGCATGCTCAGATAACACCTTATCCCAGCACACGTTGGCTCATCACTAGTAGAGATCTAATAAGTCAATCAAGAGAAATCATATGCAAATTAGGTTCACTCAGGGCGTGGAATGCTTCTCCCAAGTGCTTAGACACGCCCTTAGTGCATTTACAGCCTGATTTGTATAGGCCTCCTACACTATATTTCTTATGACTTGCAAATCAAATATCAAAAGGAAAAAAAAAAAGGTACATTTTTTATTGGGAAGCAAGAGCCGCCCTCTGTGCAGACGTTCCATATGTTAAAAGTAGTGCTGACGCATTCCCTTTAAACAAAAAGTCCATATAATTAACTAGAAACAGTGCAATTACCCTGATTACCTGTAGTGACAGTGCTGGAAGAATGAACACTTGTAGGCAGGTCTCCTCACAGATTGGAGGCGATTGATGGTGTTCCCAGTAGGTGGACAGACTGTAATCAGCATAGTATGAGGGCGCAGTAAGACGGCGCCGGCACGAGAGGCGAGTACAGTTTTTTAAAATTTTATCTGGTCCAAACATTTAGATCAAGGAGGGGTTTGTCCTAGTAGTGAACAACCCCCTTTAGGCTATGTGCACACTTTCAGGATTTCTCGCAGAAAATTCCTGTGAAAAACCGGACATTTTCTGCAAGAAATCCGCAAGAAAACCGCATGCGTTTTTGCCGCGGTTTTGACGCGTTTATGCCGCTTTTTTTTTTACGGACACTTCCCAATGCATTTTGTAGTGGGAAATCCGCAAAAAAACGCAAAATTAATAAACATGCTGCGTTTTTTTTACTGCGATGCGTTTTTTTCACGTAAAAAAAACGCATCATGTGCACAAAACATGCGGAATTCATTCTAAATGATGGGATGCTTATTGTATGCGTTTTTTTGCGGTTTTATAGCGTTTTTATCGGGAAAAAACCGCAACGTCTGCACACAGCCTTAAGGCTACGTTCCCACGATGAGTGTTTGGTGCTGCGTATTTTAGCAAAAAATGCAAGTAACCCATTTTACTTAAAGGGACTCTGTCACCTGAATTTGGAGGGAACAATTTTCAGCCATAGGGGCGCAAGATTGCCTTGTTCAGGCGTGTACTACGGAGGACAGAGAATGAACTTCAATCCAATATTGCAGCCAGCATGCAGACAGCGGGTAAGGAAAGGGTGAATCAAACACCCCAAAACCCCGCCCCTATGGCTGAAAATTGTTCCCTCCAAATTCAGGTGACAGAGTCCCTTTAATTCACCCCTTTTGCCCCATCTAACCCCTTCCCGACCTTTGACGCATACGCTGCGTCATGAAAGTCGGTGCCATTCCGACCCATGACGCAGCATATGCGTCATGGAAAGATCGCGTCCCTGCAGGCCGGGTGAAAGGGTTAACTCCCATTTCACCCGGCCTGCAGGGACAGGGGGAGTGGTAGTTTAGCCCGGGGGGGGGGTGGCTTCACCCCCTCGTGGCTACGATCGCTCTGATTGGCTGTTGAAAGTGAAACTGCCAATCAGAGCGATTTGTAATATTTCACCTAAAAAACTGGTGAAATATTACAATCCAGCCATGGCCGATGCTGAAATATCATCGGCCATGGCTGGAAATACTAATGTGCACCCACTCCACTCCTCCGATCGCCCCCCCAGCCCCCCGATCTGTGGTCCGCTCCCCTCCGTCCTGTGCTCCGCTCCCCCGTCCTCCTGTCCGCTTCCCCCGTGCACCAATCACACCCCCCGCGCTCCAATCAAACCCCCCCGCACTCCGATCACCCCCCCGCACACAGCGACCCCCCCCCCCCCGTGCTCCGATCCACCCCCCCGCACAGCGATCCCTCACCCCGTGCTCCAATCCTCCCCCGTGCTCCAATCCTCCCTCCCGTGTTCCGATCCACCCCCCCCATGCTCCGATCCACCCCCCCGTGCTCCGACGCCCCCCCCGTGCCCTGATCTCCCCCCCCTTATACTTACCTAGCCGCCCGAGGTCCGTCCGTCTTCTTTCCTGGGCGCCGCCATCTTCCAAAATGGCGGGCGCATGTGCAGTGCGCCCGCCGAATCGGCCGGCCGGCAGATTCGTTCCAGAGTGAATTTTGATCACTGAGATATAACCCATCTCAGTGATCAAAATAAAAAAAATAGTAAATGACCCCCCCCCCCCCCTTTGTCACCCCCATAGATAGGGACAATAAAAAAAATAAAGAATTTTTTATTTTTCACTAAGGTTGGGGTAAGAACTAGGGTTAGGGTTAGGGTTAGGGGTAGGGTTAGGGGTAGGGTTAGGGGTAGGGGTAGGGGTAGGGGTAGGAATGTGCACACATATTCTGGTCCTATGCGGATTTTTCCGCAGCGGATTTGAAAAATCCACAGTGCTAAACCGCTGCCGATTTATCGTGGATTTACCGCGGTTTTTCTGCGCATTTCACTGCGGTTTTACAACTGCGATTTTCTATTGGAGCAGTTGTAAAACCGCTGCGGAATCCACAGAAAGAAGTGACATGCTGCGGAATGTAAACCGCTGCGTTTCCGTGCAGTTTTTCTGCAGCATGTGCACAGCGATTTTTGGTTCCCATAGGTTCACATTGAACTGTAAACTCATGGGAAACTGCTGCGGATCCGCAGCATTTTCTGCAGCGTGTGCACATACCTTTAGAATTAGGCTATGTGCACACGGTGCGGATTTGGCTGAGGATCCGCAGCAGTGTTCCATCAGGTTTACAGTACCATGTAAACATATGGAAAACCAAATCCGCTGTGCCCATGGTGCGGAAAATACCGCGCGGGAACGCTGCATTGTATTTTCCGCAGCATGCCAATTCTTTGTGCGGATTCCGCAGCGTTTTACACCTGTTCCTCAATAGGAATCCACAGGTGAAATCCGCACAAAAAACACTGGAAATCCACAGGTAAAACGCAGTGCCTTTTACCCGCGGATTTTTCAAAAATGGTGCTGAAAAATCTCATACGAATCCGCAACGTTGGCACATAGCCTTAGGGTTGGGTTGGAATTAGGGTTGTGGTTAGGGTTAGGGGTGTGTTGGGGTTAGGGTTGTGATTAGGGTTACGGCTACAGTTGGGATAAGGGTTAGGGGTGTGTTGGAGGTAGAATTGAGGGGTTTCCACTGTTTAGGCACATCAGGGGGTCTCCAAACGCAACATGGCGCCACCATTGATTCCAGCCAATCTTGTATTCAAAAATTCAAATGGTGCTCCCTCACTTCCGAGCCCCGACGTGTGCCCAAACAGTGGTTTACCCCCACATATGGGGTACCAGCATACTCAGGACAAACTGCGCAACAATTACTGGGGTCCAATTTCTCCTGTTACCCTTGAGAAAATAAAAAATTGCTTGCTAAAACATCATTTTTGAGGAAAGAAAAATGATTTTTTATTTTCACGGCTCTGCGTTGTAAACATCTGTGAAGCACACCACATATCTAGATAAGTTCCTTGGGGGGTCTAGTTTCCAAAATGGGGTCACTTGTGGGGGGTTTCTACTGTTTAGGCACACCAGGGGCTCTGCAAACGCAACGTGACGCCCGCAGACCATTCCATCAAAGTCTGCATTTCAAAAGTCACTACTTCCCTTCTGAGCCCCCACGTGTGCCCAAACAGTGGTTTACCCCCACACATGGGGTATCAGCGTACTCAGGACAAACTGGACAACAACTTTTGGGGTCCAATTTCTCCTGTAACCCTTGGGAAAATAAAAAATTCTGGGCTAAAAAATTATTTTTGAGGAAAGAAAACGTATTTATTATTTTCACTGCTCTGTGTTATGAACTTCTGTGAAGCACTTGGGGGTTCAAAGTGCTCACCTCACATCTAGATAAGTTCCTTTCGGGGTCTAGTTTCCAAAATGGGGACACTTGTGGGGGGTTTCTACTGTTTAGCCACATCAGGGGCTCTGCAAACGCAACGTGACGCCCACAGAGCATTCCATCAAAGTCTGCATTTCAAAACGTCACTACTTCACTTCCGAGCCCCAGCATGTGCCTAAACAGTGGTTTACCCCCACATATGGGGTATCAGCGTACTCAGGAGAAACTGGACAACAACTTTTGGGGTCAAATTTCTCCTGTTACCCTTGGGAAAATAAAAAATTGCAGGCTAAAATTCATTTTTGAGAAAATAATTTTTTTTTTTTATTTTCATGGCTCTGCGTTATAAACTTCTGTGAAGCACTTGAGGGTTCAAAGTGCTCACTACACATCTAGATTAGTTCCTTTGGGGGTCTAGTTTCCAAAATGGGGTAATTTGTGGGGGATCTCCAATGTTTAGGCACACAGGGGCTCTCCAAACGCGACATGGTGTCCGCTAATGATTGGAGATAATTTTCCATTTAAAAAGCCAAATGGCGTGCCTTCCCTTCTGAGCCCTGCCGTGCGCCCAAACAGTGGTTTACCCCCACATATGGGGTATCTGCATACTCAGGACAAACTGGACAACAACATTTGTGGTCCAATTTCTCCTATTACCATTGGCAAAATAGGAAATTCCAGGCTAAAAAATCATTTTTGAGAAAAGAAAAATTATTTTTTATTTTCATGGCTCTGCATTATAAACTTCTGTGAAGCACCTGGGGGTTTAAAGTGCTCAGTATGCATCTAGATAAGTTCCTTGGGGGGTCTAGTTTCCAAAATGGGGTCACTTGTGGGGGAGCTCCATTGCATAGGCACACAGGGGCTCTCCAAATGCGACATGGTGTCCGCTAACAATTGGAGCTAATTTTCCATTCAAAAAGTTAAAAGGCGCGCCTTCCCTTCCGAGCCCTGCCGTGTGCCCAAACAGTGGTTTACCCCCACATATGAGGTATCGGTGTACTCGGGAGAAATTGCTCAACAAATTTTAGGATCCATTTTATCCTATTGCCCATGTGAAAATGAAAAAATTGAGGCGAAAATAAATTTTTTGTGAAAAAAAAGTACTTTTTCATTTTTACGGATCAATTTGTGAAGCACCTGAGGGTTTAAAGTGCTCACTAGGCATCTAGATAAGTTCCTTGGGGGGTCCAGTTTCCAAAATGGGGTCACTTGTGGGGGAGCTCCAATGTTTAAGCACACAGGGTCTCTCCAAACGCGACATGGTGTCCGCTAACGATGGAGATAATTTTTCATTCAAAAAGTCAAATGGCGCTCCTTCCCTTCCGAGCCTTACCATGTGCCCAAACAGTGGTTTACCCCCACATGTGAAGTATCGGTGTACTCAGGAGAAATTGCCAAACAAATTTTAGGATCCATTTTATCCTGTTGTCCATGTGAAAATGAAAAAATTGAGGCTAAAAGAATTTTTTTGTGAAAAAAAAGTACTTTTTCATTTTTACGGATCAATTTGTGAAGCACCTGGGGGTTTAAAGGGCTCACTATGCATCTAGATAAGTTCCTTGGGGCGTCTAGTTTCCAAAATGGGGTCACTTGTGGGGGAGCTCCAATTTTTAGGCACACGGGGGCTCTCCAAATGTGACATGGTGTCCGCTAAAGAGTGCAGCCAATTTTTCATTCATAAAGTCAAATGGCGCTCCTTCCCTTCCAAGCCCTGCCGTGCGTCCAAACAGTGGTTTACCCCCACATATGAGGTATCAGCGTACTCAGGACAAATTGGACAACAACTTTCGTGGTTCAGTTTCTCCTTTTACCATTGGGAAAATAAAAAAATTGTTGCTGAAAAATCATTTTTGTGACTAAAAAGTTAAATGTTCATTTTTTCCTTCCATGTTGCTTCTGCTGCTGTGAAGCACCTGAAGGGTTAATAAACTTCTTGAATGTGGTTTTGTGCACCTTGAGGGGTGCAGTTTTTAGAATGGTGTCACTTTTGGGTATTTTCAGCCATATAGACCCCTCAAACTGACTTCAAATGTGAGGTGGTCCCTAAAAAAAATGGTTTTGTAAATTTCGTTGTAAAAATGAGAAATCGCTGGTCAAATTTTAACCCTTATAACTTCCTAGCAAAAAAAAATTTTGTTTCCAAAATTGTGCTGATGTAAAGTATACATGTGGGAAATGTTATTTATTAACTATTTTGTGTCACATAACTCTCTGGTTTAACAGAATAAAAATTCAAAATGTGAAAATTGCGAATTTTTCAAAATTTTCGCCAAATTTCCGTTTTTATCACAAATAAACACAGAATTTATTGACCTAAATTTACCACTAACATGAAGCCCAATATGTCACGAAAAAACAATCTCAGAACCGCTAGGATCCATTGAAGCGTTCCTGAGTTATTACCTCATGAAGGGACACTGGTCAGAATTGCAAAAAACGGCAAGGTCTTTAAGGTCAAAATAGGCTGGGTCATGAAGGGGTTAAAAAAAAAAAAATTACATTTGGTATCGCCACATTCAGAATTGTCCAATCCAAATATAAAAAATTCTAAACATTGTATCTACCCCAAAATAGTATCAGTAAAAATGTCAACTCAGAGCACATAAAATAAGCCTTCATAGATCCTGAAAAATTTGAATATTAAGGGTCTTGGAAAATAGCAAAAAAAAAAAATTTGACATTTCTGATTTTTTTTCACCGCTTAAATAAAAAAACACACACACAAAAAAAACTATGCATATTTGGTATCTGCGTACTTGTACTGACCTGGGGAATCATATTGCCTGGTCAGTTTTACCACATATTGAACATGGCAAATGCAAAAAACATTGTGGAATTGCACTTTTTTTTTGCAATTTTACCGCATTTTTTTCCCGATTTCTAGTACCCTATGTGGCAGAATGGAATGATGTCATTCAAAAGTACAATTCATCCAGCCAAAAACAAGTCCTCCTAGTGCTATATGGCTGGAAAAACTAAAAAAAATAAAATAAATGCATGGCTTTTGGAAGAAGAGGAGAAAAAAAACGAAAACTCATTTGCGTATGAAGGAAATCTGCAACTTCAGAAACTCACCGAAAACTTATCGTGGGAACGTAACCTTACCATGTGAACATGTTCAGTATTTGGTCAGTATTTTACCTCCGTATTTGTTCCGCTCCTGATTTTGGCGTACAATCAGAGGAAAAGTATAATAGAAACACGTCACCACTTCTGTATTTATCACCAACTCCTGGTTTTGGTATACAAATACTGAGGTAAAAAAACTCACCAAATACTCAATGTGTGCACGTGGCCTTTGAGATTAGACGTGAAATTGAGCAAAATGATTCCTAGAACCATGGTCCAGCTGCCATGTTGGTAGTCAGTGACCATTAATCCAGGACTCTACCTGTGACATCCCTGGCACCTCTTATGATATGTAGGCCACCCCTTCACGTCATGCATTTGCTGTGCTGCAAAGTGATGATGATGATGAAGGGACAACTAATCAGAAGAGGCATAGAGGATGCCGAAAATAGGAGGTTTTCATGGCTCTGACTCAGTGACCAAGGACTACCAACGTTGCCTCTACACACGAGGTGAGAGGCCAGTGACGTCACATCTACTAATACCTGCCGGGACGTGTGCGCCTATAGGTATAGTGCACCTGTCCTATTCAGCGGGATTATATCTGGTCTCTTCAGCGCTGAAGCTCTTTTTTCACTTCCAGCCCTGTTTTCCCCATGTGTCACTTGGTAATATCAGGCCCTGAGACAAAGGAGTCCAGGTGTGATTGTAGCTATGGCCACCCCTATTGATACACCAAAAATTAATGATTAGTGACGAGTGAACTTGGTGCTAAAGCTACGTTCGCATTTGCGTCTTTGGGCGCAGCGTCGTCGACGCGACCCAAAACGCATATACACAATGCAGCGTTTTTTTGACGCATGCGTTGTCCTAAAATGCTTTTACTGTCTAGACACTTCATCAATTGGTTTTTACTCAAAAGGCGCATGCGTCGAACAACTCAGGCTCCTGCGCCCTATGCGTTTAACATAAACACTAATGTGTTTGTTTTGCGCATGTACGACGCAAGTGCGTTGCATGCGTTTTTACCCGCAAATTTGGCGCTGGAAAAATGCTACATGTAGCGTCGGCGGCGCCCTGTCTGGTGCGCCCAAATGACGCATGCGTCGTACAACGCTTGGCAACGCATACCGGCGCATGTCCATGCGCCCCCCCATGTTAAACATAGGGGCACATGACGCATGCGTCGGTATCCGCGACGACGCTGCGCCCAAAGACGCAAATGTGAACGTAGCATAACCGAGTGCTTGAAAAATATGTTCGAGTCCCCGCAGCTGCATGTTTCGTGGCTGTTCGACGGACGCAACACAGGCAGGGATTCCCTGTTTGTTAGTCAATCCCTGCATGTGTTGTAGCTGTCGAACAGCCGCGAGATATGCAGGCGTGAGGGCTCGAACATTTTTCGAGCCCGCCGAAGTCACTCGGTTAGCACCTGAGCACGATAACACCTTATCCCAGCACGTTCGCTCATCACTATTAATGATATATCTGCTATATACGTTCATTTGTTAAATTTTATACCATAAGCCCGGATTGTCAGCTCCTGTGCCAAACAAGCAGAACCTAGGTCATTCAGAGGGTACAGTGCTCAGGAAATCAGCATGTCAAGAAGCAGCAGACAGCGACAACAAGTGAATGGGTTAGAAAAGTAACCTAATAGTAATCCTCCCTCCTCTTACCTCTGCAGCTGCCTGTCAGATCCCCTCCATACTCATGAGCAGCATTTCCTATCCACTCCCCGCCCCAGGGTTCTGCTCAGACACAGGAGCGGCCTTGTGAAGTGGGAGCTCCTTACAGCGCCTGCCTGATCACTCCTCCTTCCTTGTCTGTGTGGCATGGCAGACTTTCTTCCTGCACAGGCACATGCTGTTATTAAAGTCACAATTATAGCAGATCCAAAAAGTTCTCCTTTCCCGTCTATTATAAGCAGGATATATACAGCCGCCTGGTTAGATCAGCAATACGGAGATGGTATATATTTATATATGTGTCAGAGGTGACCGCACCAATCTTCTACAAGCGTATAATCAATCTCACGCTGTCTACTAAATTGCAGCCGGAGGAGCAAATATATCTACTCTTGAAAGCGAAGATCCATTCTCTATTAGAAACTTTTGAAAGGCATTTAATTTGCTATTTATTTACGGTATATGTTGCCGGCAAGGAGACATATTATTGGTGCAACTTGTGCAGCCACACAGGAGCCCAAGAAGCGAGGGGGCCCGCTACCAGCTCCAAACAGAGCTTTATGCATTATGATGAGCTTTTGGGCTGCAAAGGGCCCATATATTGTTATTGCACAGGGGCCCTCTTCTGTCTGTGTGCACTAGTGGTAACAAGTATGAAAAATGGTTCAATTTTCATCCTAATTTTCAAAGTACCCATGGGTCATGTGATTTTTTTTTTTCCCACGAGCACTGAGTCCATGTGAAAAATACTATCATCTGAAACACACAATTGAGCTAGTTGAATTACTTTGGTCAGTGTGGTGTCCGATTTTACTTGGAGAGCACACATCCTTATAATATTCTTGTGTGAACGAGCCCTTGCGGGATAAGCGTCATGTTACCTAATGGATGTTTACCCACCACTTGTTTCTAGCTCTCTAGTTAAGGCCGCATTCAGACATCAGTCTCTAAAGGATAAACGAAGCCCACAGCAGAGCCATGAGCGTACTGACCCATGACTCACCTTCGCAGGGCAAACATGGGTTAAATTAATAAACGGTGAAAAAGCTTGGGCTCTGTGGGGTCAAACGTTTAAGGAGCTTAAGAAAAGGGGGGTGTTAACAGTAAGGGTATGTGTCCACTTTCAGGATGGCAGGCGGTATCGTCGGAGCGGCTTTGCCGCTCTGCGGTAAGCCCCACCCCCTTCTGGGACGCGATGATGCCGGATGTGTTCATAGCACACATCTGGGATCATCGCACCCATCGCATAGGGTCCTGTGCTATATCTTGCGGCGCCGCAAGATATACGGACATGCTGCGATCTGAAAAGACGCGCAGCATGTCCGGAGTCGCAGGGCCGCCGCGTGCGTGTTACCACGCATAGTGGAGACGGGATTTCATTCAATCCCCTCCACTATGCTGTAACATCTGGACGCTGCGTGTCTGACGCTGCGGCTCTATGCAGCGTCAGACACGCAGCGTTTCCTGCACGTGGAAACATACCCTAAGGCTGCCGTCACACGTTCAGTATTTGGTCAGTATTTTACCTCAGTATTTGTAGCCAAAACCAGGAGTGGGTGATAAATACAGAAGTGGTGCATATGTTTCTATTATACTTTGCCTCTGATTGTTCCACTCCTGGTTTTGGCTTACAAATACTGATGTAAAATACCGACCAAATACTGATAGTGTGACGGCAGCCTAAGGCTGATCTATATATAATTTGAGAGGGGGTGAGAGCTATTAATCGGCATGAGGCAACAAGAGTAAAGGTCCTACCCTAAGTAATGTTAAGTTATGGGAAGTGGTGGATGGGGTTGTCGTTGGGTCATTTCGGTGAACGGTGGTGAGGGGGTTACTGGAGTTGGTGGCAAAAATTGAGGTGGGGATTGTACATCAAGTTGATGGTAACCTCCCCTTTGTGTTTGGATTTTGGTAATTTGCCTGGCGGATTTTGGGACTCCTCAGGATGGGGTCCATGTGATATGGAAAAGGTTTTTCGGCAACAAAGGTTCCCCCGAGCCTGTGGCCACTTTGAGTAATGCTGGGCGGTTCATCATTATTATATTTGTTTCAATCAGGTTTTGAAACTCCAAAAACCTCCTTACTGACAAGTTATTTATTGTCGTAATGTTTGTATAATAAAAGACCGATTTGACCAATTAAGCCAAAGAAAGGTGGTATCAGTGTTTATTGGGTCGGGATCCGTGGGAGTGGGGTTGGTGGTGTGAAATGGTTGGGTGGTAGTAAGGGCATAGTTGGATCAAGCCTCACAATACTGCAGTCATGTGTAAGATAGATCCAAGTTTTTCAAGGCTAGAACTCATACTCATATAGTTCATGTGGCTGTTCATATCTCGTGTATTTTTTTGCAGACCGAGTGATTCAAATCAAAGCACAGAGACATGTTCAATGCCTCAGTTTTGCCAATGCAAGTCTATGTGTCCATGATAAAATCGGACAGCGCACGGATGCCATCTGTGTGCTGTCCGATTTTCATGTTTGTTTGACATGAGAAGTTTGAAAAAAAAAAAAAGGTGAAGCTTGTACTGACACACTGACCAGTAGATTTTTTAATGCATACAACCTAAATCAGAATTAGTCCCTGGGCCTAGTCACACGTCCTGGTGATTCCTGTACAGGAAAAACCAGTACTGGTGAGATCCGTGGTCCATGTTCGTGTGCCACCCATATGTATATATGTGACATCCGTGTGTCCGTTTGATGTTCGTGTTTCACTTCAGTGTGGCATCCATGTGCAGTCCAAGTGACACGTACCAAACCCCTCTGAAGAAGCTGTACAGTTTGCGCTGTTCCCAGGCGCCTGCGGCTAAAGGCAGCTCTCATCATTGTTTCCTTCACATGCAGATCAGCATGACCAGGAGCCAGTGATGGGAGTTGTATTCCGCACCCACTGTGTCCCTGCTGTGTAATATAAAGAATTCAATTAAAAAAGTACAAGCCCAAAATAAAGCTATTTTCTTGTACCTTTGTGACTTTTTCCCTCTCCTTTTGCCCCACTGCAACCACTTTTACTTTGCTGAAAGGGAGGTCCTATTCTGACACTGCTAAATACATGTGTTGTGATTACACAGGACTAGCACATGACTTAATCCTTCCAAAGACAATAAAAAGGACTAGCGGGCACTCACTATGGGTGGAAAAAAGGCAATTTCAACAGCTGAATAGGAAAGAGTTCTTTACAGTTAGAGCAGTCGGACTGTGGAATGCTCGACCTCAAGAAGTAGTAATGGCAAACACTATAACAGCTTTTTTGTGGTATAGATAATAAGTGATAAAGAATTTATCATTTGTAGAAAAAAGTTGAACTTGATGGTCTTTTTTTCAACCTATGTAACTTTGAAACTATGTAAAACTACATTACCTAACAGCACACTGTCTCTTCTCAGTGCTGCAGACCCCCTCCCTCTGCTCTCCTGTTTGCTTCCTGTAAGAGGTAGATAGAGCTCAATATGAGAAATTATTATTTGTATGGATGAGGTGACCACTGCGAGTTTTAAATGAATTGACTGTGACCCACTATTTTACCAATACTCTTTAAAGGGGCTGTCCACTACTTAGAGAACCCCTTCTCAATCTTCATGTTTCCCCCTGTAAAAATAATGACACCTATGCTCACGTCTGTTGCCAGCGCCGTTCCAGCGATCTAGGCTCTCCCGAGCATAATGTCACGCGATTCCTGCGGCCAATCAGCTGTGGCTTCACTTTTCCTGCCTTGGGACAAATCCATATATCCTCAGGAAGTGAGAGCTGTGGCTCCCTCATTTCCTCCAGCACCGAAGGTGAGTATAATGGCGCAATCAGGCAGCCGTATAACACGGACGACGATTGCATTGCAATGCTGGCACTGGCCGTCGGCTTTCTTGACACCAAGCGTAACAGAATATATTTTTAAGCAGCTGTCATGTTCGGGCCAGGATAGCTGCTGACCAGTCCGAGCATTGGAAGGCGATCATCGTATGCCTGACTGCGCTTTAAGTATTACTATTTTACAGGGGGCAACATAGGTATTGAGAAGTGGACAACCCCTTAAATATTAATAAACTTTACATTTAATTGGTGGATAATGGATCTTCAGAGCATAATCATAATCTCCAACGAGCAGATTTCTCAGAAATGCAGATTACTCAGTAACAGAGGAAAAGAATGGCTATGTAAAGGTATTGCCGAGCTAGTTTTTGAAATAGCTACATGCCCAAATAAGTAGTTTGGGGTGTGAAATCCTGCTGATAGGTTCACTTTAAACTGGTGTTATGGGAGTAAAGGTACCGTCACACATAACGATATCGTTAACGATATCGTTGCTTTTTGTGACGTAGCAACGATATTGTTAAGGAAATCGTTATGTGTGACAGGGACCAACGATCAGGCCCCTGCTGGGAGATCGTTGGTCGCTGAGGAAAGTCCAGAACTTTATTTCGTCGCTGGATCTCCCGCTGACATCGCTGGATCGGCGTGTGTGACGCCGATCCAGCGATGTCTTCACTGGTAACCAGGGTAAACATCGGGTTACTAAGCGCAGGGCCGCGCTTAGTAACCCGATGTTTACCATGGTTACCAGCGTAAACGTTAAAAAAACAAACACTACATACTTACCTTCAGCTGTCTGTCCCCGGCGTTCTGCTTCTCTGCACTCCTCCTGCATCCTGTGTCAGCGCCGGTCAGCCGGAAAGCACAGCGGTGACGTCACCGCTCTGCTTTCCGGCTGACCGGCGCTGACACAGTGCAGAGGAAAGCAGAGCGCCGGAGGACAGACAGCGGAAGGTAAGTATGTAGTGTTTGTTTTTTTAACGTTTACGCTGGTAACCATGGTAAACATCGGGTTACTAAGCGCGGCCCTGTGCTTAGTAACCCGATGTTTACCCTGGTTACCGGGGACCTCGGGATCGTTGGTCGCTGGAGAGCTGTCTGTGTGACAGCTCTCCAGCGACCAAACAGCGACGCTGCAGCGATCGACATCGTTGTCGGCATCGCTGCAGCGTCGCTCAGTGTGAAGGTACCTTTAAAAATCAGGTTATATTTTCCAAAAACAGTGCCAAACTTTTTTGGGGACAATTGTTTCCCCAATATGTTGCAAGCAAAACAGAGCTGCACCACAATAATTTGTTACACTTTACATCCAACTGATCCAATATATTAAAGGGAACCTGTCACCCCGAAAATCACGGGTGAGGTAAGCCCACCGGCATCAGGGGCTTATCTACAGCATTCTGTAAAGCTGTAGATAAGCCCCCAATGTATCCAAAAAGATGAGAAAAAGAGGTTAGATTATACTCACCCAGGGGCGGTCCCGCTGTTCGTCCGGGTCCGGCGCCTCCCATCTTCATCAGATGACGTCCTCTTCTGGTCTTCATGCTGCGGCTCCAGCGCAGGCGTACTTTGTGTGCCCTGTTGAGGGCAGAGCAAAGTACTGCAGTGCGCAGGCGCCGGGAAAGGTCAGAGAGGACCGCCCCTGGGTGAGTTTAATCTAACCTCTTTTTCTCATCTTTTAGGATACATCGGGGGCTTATCTACAGCATTACAGAATGCTGTAGATACGCCCCTGATGCCGGTGTGCTTACATGATACCGAGTATTTTTTAGTGCTCGGAGTTTTACAGTAGTTTTTATTGCCGCAGCTGAATGATTTACATCTGTTAGCCAGCATAAGTACATGTGGGGGTTGCCTGGTTGCTAGGGAATCCCCACATGTACTTATGCTGGCTAACAGATGTAAATCATTCAGCTGCGGCAATCAAAACTAAATCTCCAAGCACTAAAAAATACTCAGAGGACACCCGAGCGTGCTCGGCAAATCTCGAGTAACGGGTATATTCACTCATCACTAGTCACCAAGCTGGGTCAAAGCCGAGAAATCACATTAAGGACAAAATCAGGAAACAAGCGGATGGTTAAAATACGTGAAATACAAAACAGAACACAGGAGCCAAGTCAGAGAGCCTAGGTCACTAGATGAACAATAACTGATAACTGGCAGCTAGAGTCAGTTTGCTATAGAAGGGAGCCCTGCCCATGGCTTCCAGCAGTGAGTTAATTACCTACCGGCTCACTGCAGCAAAACACAAGCGTATAGGAAAGGAGCAACTAATCTCAGCAATCTGAAACATAAACACCCACATATAGACTGATGGTCAGAGACATAACGCCAAAGAAATTGTTCAGATGAGAAATGCTCTTTTAATTCAGTGAAGGCATGGATGGCCCCAGGCTTAGGAGTCGCCCAACGGGCTAGCGGTACACGGTACCGGGTTCTGCGGTTCACAGGGGGATGTCACGGTGGCTGTGACCCGGTCAGTGGCCCTGGGTGCCCATGAAAAAGGGAAAAGTCTTTAAAGGTATAAAGTTTATGCTCGTGACGCCACCTGAGGTATTCGGTCAGGGTGACCGACTCTGCTTTAAGGGGTCCGCTGGGGTGATGTTATGGCAGCTAGATGGTATACCTTCTCACAGGTGAAGTGTATCCCCAGGGCTCCCGGTGTGTAGATGGTGGTATGGTGAGAGGTGCAGTAAGGAACGAGGACACAGGTTTGCAGTCTCTTTACCTCGTTTACTGAAGTCTTCAGCAGCCGCGGTCCAGGGCACCAGATCTCAGGGCAGGCAGGGTCCGGCCGCTTTGGAGGCAAGCCAGATTCCCCTTGTCCAGGTGGAAATCAATAGCCTTCCCTTGCGCTGTAGTGGCGTAGTCCCTTACTGCTAAGCCTCTCGTGAGGTCCTCACAGATGTGGTGCTTCTCTCTCTCTCTGTCCCCTGTTTAGGATAGGACAAAACCCATATGACTGGTGACTTAAGCCTGTTTATAGGGTCTCTTAGATAACCCGGCTCTGTGAAGTGTCACCGTGCCTCCTGGGTGTAGGTGCAGACAGGTAACGTGCAATTAGCTGTCCTGCTGGTCTCTGAAGTAAGGCGTAGAGGTCCTTACTACCTCGGTGTTCTGGTTACCGGTTATCTGTGCCTCAGAAGGAGGCAGCCTGCTCAGGGCTGGTCCCCTTCTGGTATCCTCTCCTGTGCTTTGCTTTCCTTCACGCTCACTGTTATCAATTCTGCTTTCAAAATATCTCTTTCTGGAAGCTGCAGCTCTTAGGGCATGCACAGCTCCGTGAACCCTCTGTCCTCCTCAGAGGGATGTCTGGAACTAACTCCTGGAGCTCTGTCAGGAACTAACTAATTCTCCCTACAGACTACCAGTTATATATATGGGGAGTCACCTAGTAAATAGGAACAAAACTCCCCCTGGTGGCCTGGAGTGTGAATGTGTTGCATGTTTGTGGTACCTGGTGACAGTTATCCTTTCTTGCCTCCGAACGTAGCATCACTCTCACCGAGAGGAAAGCAATGCCACTGTGACGACCAGGACCCTGGGGCGCCACACTTCCAGTTAGCTACGTCTTCAGATTTTTTTCGTCAAAATAGCTAAAAAGTGTCCAAAAACGCACAATAGGGCATGACCAGGGCAATAAAAATAGTAGATTGGATGGTATTGCTTATCTGGCAGGGTTGTGTCAGGCACAACTCCTAAGCAGATATAGATTCCAGCTGCCGCTGCTCCATATGCTGGAATAAAACCAGCAGTAAATGCAATAGTAGAAAGTGATATATGAATAAATCTGCTCTGCTGTTGGTCAAGAAGTTTTTTCCTGATTAAGGAGTTTGTTTAACTCTGAAATGCGTAGATTAATAAAACTGCTCTTTATTCAACACCATAATTGACATTGGATATCTTCTTGACTAGTAGCACAGAAGATTTATCCATATATCACTTTCTACTGTGGCTTTTCTTGGTCAAGACAGTCAGTGCTTTGCCTATTATGGAACAATATTTAATACATTTACTATAGTAGTTGGCAAACCCAAGGAAACGCTGCAGTTCAAGTTTCAGATATTCAATATTTGCATAGATCTTAACGCTCACACTGTGCTGCTGTATTATTTTCTTTGTGTATTATGCAGTCATAGCAGCTTGCACCCCTTCAGACTTGCTTTATTCTGTTCAGAGGAGCTGGCTATTTATTTTTATTTTTGTAGTATACTATTGGAGGGGATGACTCCCTCCTTTTCTGACTGAGCACTACTCCCATCAGCCTAAGGTATTTTGTAATTATTGCTGGATCCTAACTGCCCTTTAAAATTGTTCGAGGCATGTTCGATAAATATTAGGTTTAGGATCCCATCAAAGAAAGGTTACCATGTTCTCATATTGTCCAATTTAATAGCTTCATTTAGTACCCTCATTTTTTAGAAGCATATTCTGTGTAGCAGTAATGCAGTTCAAATGTCATATAGTCATTGTTTGCATACATCTTAGCTCTTATAGTGCTGCCTCATTCTTCTGTTTGTATGCATACAGTATATATATATCTACTATGTAATTGTCTACGGGTCACTTCCGTCTTTCTGTCCTTCTGTCTTTCTGTAACGGTTATTCATTCGCTGATTGGTCTCGCCAGCTGCCTGTCATGGCTGCCGTGACCAATCAGCGACGGGCACAGTCCGGAAGAAAATGGCCGCTCCTTACTCCCCGCAGTCAGTGCCTGTCGCCCGCATACTCCCCTCCGGTCACCGCTAACACAGGGTTAATGCCGGCGGTAATGGACCGCGTTATGCCGCGGGTAACGCACTCCGTTACCGCCGCTATTAACCCTGTGTGTCCCCAACTTTTTACTATTGACGCTGCCTATGCGGCATCAATAGTAAAAACTGTAATGTTAAAAATAATGGAAAAAAAAAAACTGCTATACTCACCCTCCGTTGCCGCTCACCCCGGCTGCCATCCTACATTGCAGGTTCCGGTGGCAGATGGACCTGCCATGACGTCACGGTCATGTGACCGCAACGTCATCACAGGTCCTGCGCTGATACCAACCCTTGGACCGGAAGCTGCCGTGGACTACAAGGGCTCCCTCGGAAAGGTGAGTATATGTTTATTTTTTAACCTGTGACAAACCTGGCTTGGCAATATACTACATAGCTGGGCAATATACTACGTGACTGGCCAATATACTACGTGGCTGGGCAATATACTACGTGACTGGCCAATATACTACGTGGCTCTGTGCTGTATACTACGTCACTTGGAAGTATACTACGTAGCTGGGCAATATACTATGTAACTGACCAATATATTACGTGGCTCTGTGCTATATACTACGTCACTGGGCAATATACTATGTAACTGGGCAATATACTACGTCACTGTGCAATATACTACGTAACTGGGCAATATACTATGTGGCTCTGTGCTGTATACTGTTATGATCTGGTGGCCTTGGAGCAGCATGAGACGTACTCTGGAGAAGGTGGCCCCTGCACTGACCGCAAACCCTGAACTTAGCAGCGCAACTAGAAGTAGCCGTGGGGGGTACCTAACTCTCCCTAGACCCCTCGACACAGCCTAAGAAACTAACTACCCCTAAAGACAGAAACAGGAAACCTATCTTGCCTCAGAGAAAATCCCCAAAGGACAGACAGCCCCCCACAAATATTAACTGTGAGAGGAGAGGGGAAAAACACACGCAGACATGAAATCAGGATTTAGCATAGGAGGCCATACTAGCTAAATAGAAAGAATAGAACAGAGTACTATGCGGTCAGTATTAAAACACTAGAAAATATCCACCACAGAAAATACAAAACACCACATCTGACTAAAGACATGGAGGGTATATCTGCATCTCCAGAGACACAGCAAGGCTGCAAAAAATACTTCACAGACAAAGCTGGACAAGACAAAACATGAAAATGCACAGAACTATAAGGTCCACAGCAGGTGGACAGCAAAAACAAAGCCAGGACTTATCTTTGAAGAAAAGCACAGCGAACAGGATAGACCAGAAGGGATGTGAATCCTCCAAAAACAATGGACAACTGGCAGGGACTAAAGAGTCCTGCAAAGCTATATACCCCAGTCAGTTTTGCAATTAGTAGATACACCTGTCCACTCCTGCAGTCCAGGCACAACTGCATTACCCTCTAAAACCACCGGAGGGAGCCCAAAAGCTGAATTCACAACAGTATACTACGTTGCTGTGCAATATACTACATCACTGGCCAATATACTACGTCACTGGCCAATATACTACGTGGCTCTGTGCTGTATACTACGTCACTGGGCAATATACTACGTCACTAGGCAATATACTACGTAACTGGGCAATATACTACGTCGCTGGGCAATATACTACGTCACTAGGTTGGGCAATATACTAAACTTCGTGTCTCGGCAATATACTACGTCACTGGGCAATATACTGCGTGCCTGGGCAATATACTGCATGGCTGGGCAATATACTACGTGGCTGGGCAATAGACTACGTGGGCTGTGCAATATACTACGTGGACATGCATATTCTAGAATACCCGATGCGTTAGAATCAGGCCACCATCTAGTGTGTATATATATATATATATATATATATATATATATATATATATATATATATACAGTGGGGCAAAAAAGTATTTAGTCAGTCAGCAATAGTGCAAGTTCCACCACTTAAAAAGATGAGAGGCGTCTGTAATTTACATCATAGGTAGACCTCAACTATGGGAGACAAACTGAAAAAAAAAATCCAGAAAATCACATTGTCTGTTTTTTTTAACAATTTATTTGCATATTATGGTGGAAAATAAGTATTTGGTCAGAAACAAACAATCAAGATTTCTGGCTCTCACAGACCTGTAACTTCTTCTTTGAGAGTCTCCTCTTTCCTCCGCTCATTACCTGTAGTAATGGCACCTGTTTAAACTTGTTATCGGTATAAAAAGACACCTGTGCACACCCTCAAACAGTCTGACTCCAAACTCCACTATGGTGAAGCACAAAGAGCTGTCAAAGGACACCAGAAACAAAATTGTAGCCCTGCACCAGGCTGGGAAGACTGAATCTGCAATAGCCAACCAGCTTGGAGTGAAGAAATCAACAGTGGGAGCAATAATTAGAAAATGGAAGACATACAAGACAACTGATAATCTCCCTCGATCTGGGGCTCCACGCAAAATCCCACCCCGTGGGGTCAGAATGATCACAAGAACGGTGAGCAAAAATCCCAGAACCACGCGAGGGGACCTAGTGAATGAACTGCAGAGAGCTGGGACCAATGTAACAAGGCCTACCATAAGTAACACACTACGCCACAATGGACTCAGATCCTGCAGTGCCAGACGTGTCCCACTGCTTAAGCCAGTACATGTCCGGGCCCATCTGAAGTTTGCTAGAGAGCATTTGGATGATCCAGAGGAGTTTTGGGAGAATGTCCTATCGTCTGATGAAACCAAACTGGAACTGTTTGGTAGAAACACAACTTGTCGTGTTTGGAGGAAAAAGAATACTGAGTTGCATCCATCAAACACCATACCTACTGTAAAGCATGGTGGTGGAAACATCATGCTTTGGGGCTGTTTCTCTGCAAAGGGGCCAGGACGACTGATCCGGGTACATGAAAGAATGAATGGGGCCATGTATCGTGAGATTTTGAGTGCAAACCTCCTTCCATCAGCAAAGGCATTGAAGATGAAACATGGCTGGGTCTTTCAACATGACAATGATCCAATGCACACCGCCAGGGCAACGAATGAGTGGCTTCGTAAGAAGCATTTCAAGGTCCTGGAGTGGCCTAGCCAGTCTCCAGATCTCAACCCTATAGAAAACCTTTGGAGGGAGTTGAAAGTCTGTGTTGCCAAGCGAAAAGTCAAAAACATCACTGCTCTAGAGGAGATCTGCATGGAGGAATGGGCCAACATACCAACAACAGTGTGTGGCAACCCTGTGAAGACTTACAGAAAACGTTTGACCTCTGTCATTGCCAACAAAGGATATATTACAAAGTATTGAGATGAAATTTTGTTTCTGACCAAATACTTATTTTCCACCATAATATGCAAATAAAATGTTAAAAAAACAGACAATGTGATTTTCTTGATTTTTTTTTCTCAGTTTGTCTCCCATAGTTGAGGTCTACCTATGATGTAAATTACAGACGCCTCTCATCTTTTTAAGTGGTGGAACTTGCACTATTGCTGACTGACTAAATACTTTTTTGCCCCACTGTGTATATATATATATATATATATATATATATATATATATATAGTGACATATAAAAGTTTGGGCACCACAGGTCAAAATTACTGCTATTGTGAACAGATAAGCAAGCTGAAGATAAAATGATCCCTAAAAGGCCTAAGGTTAAAGATAACATGTTCCCTGTGCAACACAACCCCAAGTCCACAGGACTTGTTTCCAAAAAGCATCAGCCTTGTTTAGATGTTCTTTTGCATACTTCTGACTCTGGATTTTACAGTGGGGATGCAAGAGAGGTTTTTTTCTGATGACTCTTACATGAAGGGCATATTTGTGCAGGTGTCTCCAAACAGTAGAGCAATATAACACAACTCCAAAGTCTGCAACATTTTTCTGATGGCCTTTTGTAGCAAAGTGGGGGTTTTGATTTGCTTCTCTAGCAATTCTACGAGGATGGAAATTTTGATTGGTCTTCCAGACTTCATCTTGACCTCCACTGTTTCTGCTAACTGCCATTTCCGAATTACATTTTGAACTGAGAAAAGGGCAAGTTGAAAACACTTTCCTATCTTCTTATAGCCTTCTCCTGCTTTTTGGGCCTCCGCCATTTTCATTTCAGATTGCAAGACAGCTTCTTAGAAGAACCCATGGCTGCTCTTTTTTGGCACCAGATAAGAGGAGGCTGTGTTTTTCATAAAGCTGGACATTTTAGCCTTCCCTAACAATAGTGATAGTGAACAAGCCATAACCCTACCAAGCTAATTAAAAAGGTATATCCGGAACTTTACAAAACAACAATAAAATGCATCTAAGCACTAACAGGCAGGTTATTACAATATTCCTGCCTGTTGTGTCTGGCGCCGTTCTTCCGCGGTGCAGAGCAGTCACAGACCGCTTCAGCCAGGGATTCAGAAACCTCTGCTGATGTCATGTCTACAGAGTGGAGGCTTTTTTTCCAGTTCCCTCTGTCAACTGGGTAGGACTTCTGGGGTCACTCTGATTGACAGCTGGATCCCCGCTGCCTAATATGCAGAGAAAGAAGAACACACCAGCGCAACAGCATAGAGCAGGTTTCTCAGTGTCTTAATAGCTCATTTACATATAAAGAAAAACATTGATTTCTCTGGAATAACACATCAGATCACAATTATCAAGGTATCAGTTTATTCAACTTTCTATGATAAAAAGAAATCAATGATTTAGGCAAGATGCGATTAATGTATGTGAGGGCAGCCTGAAGATGTAATGACGTCTGTAAGTTGCCCTGTCAAGTATTTTATTTTACTGATTCACATAGGAAGATTGGCGATTACAACAATGAGATCACATTAATACTTTGTTGCATAAGCTTATTATGGCACTATTGAGAAGATTAGGTCTTAAATCATTAAGCTCTGGATTGAAAATCTATGAGTAGAAGTGTAAATCTTAAGACCAAACCACAGAGAGTTTTGTTATATGTATGGTCATTTAATGATCTAGATAATTAGTAGTTATAGCCTAACAAAGTGATATAAGGGAGCTGTCCCCATATGGAATCTGTTGGGCTTGGGTCCTGTTGTCTGCGGCCATAATTTTACATGAAGAATGTTAATATTTTACATAAAGAATATTTTAATAGAATACATGCAATGATCAGATAAATTGCACTTTTCTTACACAAAACTAGAGCAAAGGGCATAAGAGTAGGAATGCTTTTTGCACAACCAAGGGATTCCTGTGCATATTGGAACCTGACTCAGAAGCCGCGTATGCAGCTAAGGTTAGGTAAAGAGTGATGGCTTTGTCGGTGAACTTGTGAACGCTATGTCCTACGAGCTGAAATTTACCTCCAATACCATCATAACTCTTCGAAAAGCCATCAGATTCCCTGTTACTTTGGCAAAGGCTCCTTTACACAAGCCAAATTGCTAAATGACCATTCATGTGTAGACGTGCCATCGATAAGTCTACAAACAGGCAAAAAAACTCATGTTGACTGTTTGGATAGTTTATGGAGGTCAATACATAATCGTTGTGAAAGTGGAAAAAGCTGCTGGTCACTGGTCGTCAGTTGTTCTATTGTCCACCACTATGCTCTGTCAATTGACCCTTGTCTGCCAGGCGTGTTTCGCTGAGAGATGCTATATCAACCTTGTAACGAGCTAGCTCCCGAGCAACCAATGCCGTTCTTCTCTCTGGTCTGTCTGCCTTGGTATTATCCAGCAGAGTTCTCACATTCCATATGCCAAGGTTGAGTACCATCATTTTCTTTTTCTTTATTGTGTGTCGACCGCTGTATGGGAAACCCGCCAGCTGCGGTAGGCTGGCCAGGTGAAATGAAGCAGACTATGTTTGAGGCACCTTTTCTAGCCCCGTCCTCGATTGAGGTGAGCAGAGTGATCCTGAACAGGACTGCTCAGACACCCAGGAGGCTGTCGAACTCCACTGCTGCTTCGGTCCAGTGGAGAGCGACCATATGGCCTCGGCCGCCTGCGTGCAGGTTTGTGACTACAGCTTCCAGTGACTCCTATATGTGCCTCGCTGCGCCCTCTCAGTGCTCCACAACGCTGTGCTGGAAATCACTTGTCTGTCCGTTGAATCTTGGTTTCTTCCGCACAGTCTGCCATATCCAGTCTTCACATGCAAGGGTAGGCAAACCCTTGAAAATCACTGTAGGTCTCAAAGAAACCCAACAGCTACCCTCACCTGGTTTGGCCCGCCTGCCGAGATGGTGTTCCGGGGTGTACCCGCTGCTGCATGCTAGCAGCTACTTGGAGGTACAGGTGAGAGTTGAGCATCAGATGAGGACCAAAAATGGAAGAGCTGTCCAAAAAGGACACGGCAAGCACTCCACCAGAGGTGCTACCTCTATCTAGATACCCAAATACCCCACTTCTATTGAGATACACTACAAATCAATGGCTGAAACTTTCCATAGTGCACCTCTAGTTATTTATGATGCCAATAGGTCATGATACCAGACCTTTCAAATGACTTAAGAATAAGCTGTCACGTGTGTGGGGTCCTGGGTTCAAATCCCATCAAGGACAGTAAATGCAAGGAGTTTGTATGTTCTCCTTGTGTTTATGTGAGTTTCCTCTTGGTACTCTGTTTTTCGCCTACACTCCAAAGACATACTGATAGATTTAGATTGTGAGCCCCAATGGAGACAATGATGGTAAAGTCTGTAAAGCACTGTGCAGGATAATGATTCTATATAAGTAAGTATAATAATAATTTCTGGCTATTTTTCTCCACTTTCAATTGTCTCTGAGCTAGTGCGAGGATACTAGGCGCTATGAGGTCTTCCATGCATATCACAGCAAAAAGAGAGAGATGGATTTCTGCTATACATGATCTGTATCACACCGACAGAAGCAGCAAAAGCACAGTGGACAATACAGTATATAGCAGTACTGAGCTGTGTGGCTGTAAATCCAGCAGTAAGTAAAACAAATGGAAAGTAATGTGAATTGTGCATTTGTTATCACTGGTATGTGGCTGATGCATTAGTAACAGTACAGACTGAACGTAAAGCACATTCAGTTAGTGAATAATAAATCGTGAATGATGAATAGAAAGTTCTGTAGAAATATAAATTTCTGAAAATGTCTTTTTGTATTTCAGTTTATACTGTAGTCTGGATTTATACAATTATGATTATGTCCGCTGAGTTCATTATTCTTGAGTGTCATGATTTACTGTCTGTAAATATATGTCCTTACATATTAGAGGAAAGTTGAGTAGATTGAACAGGACTCACCCCCAAAAGCAGATCTTTGTTCACACTGGAAATACATTTTAAAGGGGTTTTCCACTACTAGGACAACCCCTTCTTAAACTAAATGTCCAGCCTCGATAAAATAATAAATCCTATACTAACCTCCTGTGCCGACTCCGTTCGAGCGATGTCGGCATCACATCCCCAGAGAGAGGGAGTGACGACACAGCAGGAACGACACCGGCACGGGTGCGGAGTACAGGCCTTATTATTTTATTTGGGAAGAACATTTAGTTTAAGAAGGGGTTGTCCTAGTAGTGGACAACCCCTTTAAAGTCCCCATACACATTAGATGGCTGTCAACCGATCAATTCTTCGGCCTTGTTTGGCCGACATCCATCTCAGCCTACTATCCCATTCACAAGAGTGCTCATTTGGCCAAGCACTAATATGCTTTATTTGATAAAGCCGCTGACCGACACATCGGCTGGTGTTTTATCCCCGGGAAAATAATATGACTTGCAGTCCAAAATTGGACATGTGCAATCAACACCTCCCTTGACCATTAGACCGTCAGTCGAACCCATCAATACCAACATTAGTCTAATGTGTATTGGGGGTCTTTACTCCTTTGTACCCATTGGAAACACATACCCATTTGCCACACGTGCATCAAGGTGGAAAACCGATAAAGTTAACAATGCATATGTAGGTTTATCTCCATTTATTTTTACAGGAGTTAATAAAACATGTTTTCCGAGGAAGGACTATCATTAGTTCATAAGTGGGTAGGTACAAACAGTGAACCTGCTGATCAGCAAAATGAAGTGATTGTGAAGATCCAGCGACCAGCGATCCCTGCATACCTTTCATTGCTTGCCTAGTCACAGCCACTCTGATCTGGGTAAATTATGAAGGTTTTATAGAGATTTTACCTCGGGGCTCCCTACCGCCATTAAGCAACAGTAGGTGGAACTTTTAAAACAAGAGCACTGAACCCCTAGGTTAGCAACACCTTTTTTCATTTTTTCTCCCTCCTTAAATAGGGTCACCCAATTGTGTGCGCTTTCCCCACAGCTTTCATCATAGACTATAAAAATAATACAGTCCTGCAAAAGTCAAAAATCAAGAGAATTTTTTATTTTGCACAAAATTATTGGACCCCATGCACCACTTTGAAGAATGTAAGTAATACGAGTGGGGAAAGTGCACACAATAGGGTAACCCTATTTAAGGAGGAAGAAAAAAATGAAAAAAAATGGAGAAAGAATAAAAGGTTCTTTTATTAGGACAACGCCTTTCAATTTCATTTTTTTTACTTGATAAAGACGTCTGTCTAGTATAGAAACGCGTTGTCCTGATAAAAAAACCTTCATCGTCCATCTTTGCAGCAAGTGATTCTTTTACCATCACCCCAGCCTTTCACAGTTTTATTTTTCCTTTTCTTTGGACACTTTGAAGAATTTGTCGCAAGAAATGTCAATAAATAACAGAAGGCAAAAACAAATACGGTAAGTGACGCACATAATGATGAATCATTTGTGCCAAATGTCGCAAATCAATGCAAAATTATTCGCAGCTTGCAACTATTAATTCCTGTTAATTGGCACCAATGCTAGAAAAGAGAGGGAGATCAATGTATTACAGTAAATGTTGGACGTTACTGCAGAATTTTCCCCAAATTGCGGCTTTTTATGAAGCGTAAAAATGACGCCTTTTTTCAGGCAGCTGCGACCTGTATAGAATATGTGACTTTTATGTTAAAGCGAAATCATAAATATGTCGAAGTTCACGACAAATGGTTCACCATGCGCGCTTTTTCTTGCCGTTTATCATTTTGGTGTAGCCAGTAAAAAAAAAAAGATGGAGTAATAAACGGGATAAACATTAATAAATTTGGCATAGGCCTTTATGACAATGAAAGGTCGCTATTTGTACACAGAAAAATGGGTGAACGTGCTATTGAATTGTCACTTTTCCTAAATTAAGCTCTGTCTGTTTTGGGAAAAGCTGGGTGACAGTCAATATGGCTTAAACAGGAGTGATCACAAAGCTTTCCTTGGCTCCTGAACAGACGTGTTATCCTTTTATAACCAGTCAGATTATATAACTAAACTGGGTTTAAACGTGAAATACTTGACAGAATCTGCTATTTATGAGGTAAAAGTTATGTCTTTTTTTTATTTTTTTGTCCTTTTTTCCTGAGAAGATTTGTCACCTCACACTCCCACTAAGGCTTTCTTATGCTAATAAACTACAGGGCCTTTCACTGGAGTGGAGAAGCTCCAGGCGGCCATGATGTCTGTACACAGGCGCCATGGTAACCCAAGGACCTGTGTGTGTGCAGCAAGTTTCACTTTTCAGGGGGCAGCTACAGCTTCCAGGACAGGGGCAGCGCTTGTTCCCTTATACACTTTGCTATTTCTGCCTTTTTATAGTGTAATGAAGGGATTATATGTGACTGACGGGGTTAATTGCACGGCTACACAAACACACCTTGTGGTCTGGGTCCCATAGAGCGTTACTTAGTTACCAGAGTTGTTCCTCTGTAAATCCATAACAGAGGTGCTGCTGAGCCCTATAGAGAGTTGTGCAATAATCCCTGTATGGGACAGGGAGGACTATAGTCACAGATCCCACCAGATCCAGGCGATCCACCATGGATTCTTCCCTCTCGCCGACGATTCAGAAGGTAATTTACATTTAGTTTTTTAATCCAATTTTCAGTGATTGCAAGGAATGTTAATATTACACAAGCTATAAAGCGCCGATCACATGTCGTGAATGTCACTGTGAAAAATAACATGATCATCCCCAACCACTTATATTGGAAGGCGACGATCATGCAAAAAGTTAAATCATATTGTAACTTATATGCACACTTTTATTAAAGTTTGGACCTTTTTTTTGTTCTAAGGATTGTGCGATAATATACTGACGACAGAGTCGTAGCCATATTTCTTTTTCACCTGCGGAAAAGGTTGTGGCTGCTGTCCCAGCTCTGTATCTAAATACTCTGTTCTCAAATTTAAAAGTTATCCCCTAGTTACGATCACTGGGGGTCCGACCACCATGGTCCTCACCGATGCCGAGAACCGAAGACTGCCAAGCTTAGCGCTCGACTGATCTTTGGCGCTCGTACTAGAATGAATGGTGCAGCAGTGCCCATAATTAACATCCCTCCTCCCAGGGGCCACGGTGGATGGACCCCAGTGATCAGAAAGTTATCCCTTATGTTTTGGCTAGGAGGTGTCTGTCAAACTTGAGAACACCCCTTTAAGTCCCCCATGCGTGTTTGCAGCTTATGTAATGAAGAACAAAGGGGTCAGCAATACAAAATTGGACATGTGAATCCTCAGTTACCCCCCAACATCTTCTGTCGAATAGTCAGATGGCCCCCGTACACATTAGGTGGCTGCGCCAGCATATGTTGCCCGATGTTATTCTAATGTGTATGGGGGCCTCCTCATTATGCCCTGAGAGCACAGGAGTGCTCGCTCTGCGGAGGAATCAGGAAAGATGGCTGTCATCTGAACCATTGCTCGGCTAACAGAAATGAATTGCATATGGGACCCTTAGGGTGCTTTCACATTGCGATTTTCTGCACGTTTGTGGGTCCCTTCCAGATTTGAATCTGAATCCCCTAGCAAAATGGGATTCAGACGTATGTGCCGACGGGGCCATAGACTATAATGGCGCTGGCAGAGTGAGCGTACTCTCTGTCATGCATCATTTTCTGGTGTATACACCTACTTGAGGCTTAGGCTAGGTTCACATTGCGTTAGTGCAGTCCGTTTAGCGCATACGCTAACGGACTGCGTTAACGCAATTGCCGAAAAGGGATTGCGTTATGCGATCGCACTAGCGCAGATGCTTGATCTGCACTAGCGAGAACGGACCCAAAAACGCTGCAGACAGCGTTCAAGGTCCGTCACAAAATAACGGCACATCGCTAACGCATGCCAATTATGGCATGCGTTAGCGATGCGTTGCATAATTGCGGTCAATGGGTGCGCTAACGGATCCGTTACATAGCGTTAGTGCCGCTATGAAACGGATTCCGTCAGCGGACACCCACTAACGCAATGTGAACCTAGCCTTACACTCAATAGACTGTAGACCAGTATTTCCCAAACTCCAGTCCTCATGGACCCCAGGGGTCATGTTTTCAGGATTTCCATAGTGTTGCACAGGTGAGACATTTCCTGATGCCTTGATGATATTTTCACTACTTGTGCAATACTAAGGAAATCCTGAAAACATTACCCGTGGGATCCGTGAGGACTGGAGTTTGGGAAACACTGCTGTAGACTGTGACTGGGTGTCTCAGTGAAAACGCCCAAAAATGATGCACGTCTACTCTGCTGGCATCATTATAGTCTATGGCCCGTCAGAGCTTACGTCCGAATCCCGTTTTGCAGGGTGGTTTGGACGCAGGCCCAGATGAGACCCAGGAACGTGCAGAAAAGCGCTGTTAGATCTCATTCAGACGTAAGGGGTTTTTTTCGGCCCGGTTTGCCTATGAGAAAAAAAGTAATAGGACCGATTTACTGATTTTCATCAATGTGCCGGATCTGAATTCCATCCATTCTTGTCTGTGTGTCAGAATTTACTATCAGTTTTTTCATATGCAAAAAGAAAAAACGGAGTCGTCCTTTTTTTTAATAGCTGAAAAAAAAACAGACTGATTTTCATCCGTGTTCTGGATCCGATTTTCATCCGTGTTTGATCAGTGTGTCTGTTTTTACCTTCAGTGTTTTTCTTGTATGCCCCCAAAAAAATAAATAATGATAATTGTAATGGTACGGGCAGACGATCAGCACTTGTGCAGTGTCCAACCCACAGCTTCCAACTGTTACAGCATAGTGGATGGGATTTCAAGAAATGCCATGCACACTATGCGCCCACAGACGGCCGCGGCTCACTTGAGGAGACGGACATGCGGCACGTCTCTCCAAATTGTCAATAGCGCCTCTGCAAGAGAAACTTCACCCATAGAATGTATTGAACGCGGTAAATCTGCACGATTCAGTGAACACATGTGGTTCAACCTGCGTTCAGTAGACGGCATACGCTGCGTCCAAAGCGCTGACAGTTCTGGATCATGGGCATATACCCTAAAGCTTCTCTCCTGCCCATTACAATGTTAAAAACAGACAGCACGCAGATGGCAGATGGATGGCAGCCATGTACTGTTAATGATATTCACACTTCTTGCTTCATCGTCTGCTGCATAGGAACTGAAGACATTTCGCTCCGGTGCAGATATCGGCAGTAAAATCTCCTGTATCTGCATTGTACTGACTGCTTCAGTATTGTGCCTATAGGTCTGCTCTGTGTTTAGTAATGAGGCGGTTTAGCGTTTCGTATGTAGAAATTTCAATAGAAAATGGATAACCCCTGTAGCCCCTTGTAACAATAAGGGATAGGGAAGAGGCAATGTGGCCCAAAGTGTCTACTGTCAGTCTGCAACGTCTGCACTGGCGTATATGACAGGTATCACACGGAAGTGCTGTCAAGCCTGAACAGATATCTCACATTTGACCCTTTTTCTGACTAAATTTATGCCGCTTTGCTGCATATTTTATTTTAATCATAAACCTTCATGTACCATGTCTCCATTGGAGCAGAACAATACAGTTACAGGTATATCAATCAGGCTAGTAAAAATATAGAAATCCTTCTAAAATATAAATCCTTTCTCTTTTTCTCCTATCAAGTGGTTTCTGGGAAGGCTGTTTGACATTCATTATGGTGGCTGTTCGAATATTGGCTAATATATTGAATATAGGCTGATCAGCCTTTTGATTAAAGTCGATTTCATACAGTCATGGCCAAAAGTGTTGGCATCCTTGAAATTGTTCCAGAAAATGAAGTATTTCTCCCAGAAAATTATTACAATGACTCTTGCTTTGTTATACCCATGTTTTTTTTTCTTTGTGTGTATTGGAACAACACAAAAAAACAGAGAAAAGGCAACTTGGACATTATTTCACACAAAACCCCAAAAATGGGCCAGAAAATTTGTTTGCACCCTCAACTTCATATTTGGTCGCACACCCTTTGGAATAGATATCTGCAATCAATGGCTTCCTATAACCATCAACAAGCTTCTTACACCTCACAACTGGAATTTTGGTCCACTCTTCTTTAGCAAAGTGCTCCAGGTCTCAGATATTTGAAGGTGGTGGTTCTCCCAATAGCAATTTTAAGATCTCTCCAAATGTGTTCAATGGGATTTAAATCCAGGCTCATTGATGCCACTTCAGTACTATCCAGTGCTTTGTTTCCATCCATTTTTAGGTGCTTCTTGAAGTATATTTGGGGTCATTTTCCTGCTGGAAGACCCATGAACTAGGACGCAAACCCAGCTTTCTGACACTGTGTACTACATTGCGACCCAAAATCCTTTGGTAATCTTCAGATTTCATGATGTCCTGTCCACAGTCAACGCACCCCGTACCAGAGGCTGCAAAACAACCATAAAACATCTTTGATCTTTCACCATATTTGATTGTAGGTACTGTGTTCTTTTCTCTGTAGGCCTCATTCCATTCTCGGTACATAGTATTGTGACGCCCAAGAGACCGGGGTACCCAGCACCGGACCAATGGGGTCTGTCTCTTGAGGGGGGTGTCACGGGTGGCTTGACCCGGTGCTGTGGCCTCAGGCAATGCACAGTGTAAAGGGTATCGTGAGGGAACAGGCACTTACTTGATCAGCAGCAGGTTCTCCCAGCGGTGATGATCCCAATCCTGGATAGATGGCTATTGTCCAAATGAAAGACTGAGGCACTGAAACGTTTAACCAGTTTACTTTAACAAAAAAGGATTTACAACCAGTCCTGTCACCGGAGTCTGTATGGGAACTCTGAGTTACTTTGACCCTGCCGGGGTCTTCGCCTCTTATTGAACGCAATATCTGTGTGGCCCTGCTGCTGTATGTGAACTGGCTGCCGGCCCAATCTGTCCCCTCCGGGTCCTGGTTCGACGGGCAACCCAAGTCCTTTTATCGGCTTACCCCCTCCAGGAGTACTGCTGAACTCTGTGTCTGTTGCTGCGTCCGACCCTAGTGAAGCTGATATCACCTCACGTTTTTCCGGTTGCTGTATTATATGTAATGAATACAGCCACGGATCCGGTATCCGTCTTTGCGCCTGTTCTGGGTAGTGATTAATGCTACCCGGTTCTCACAATGTCCTTTTTCTCTATCCCTCTTCTCCTCAGGCCGGTGATTTAGGCCTGGTAACAGTCACAGGGCTGTTAGAGATTCAACTGTATGACCTCTCACTTTCAGCTCCTTAGCCCAACTGCCAGTTCTTCTCTCAGACCAGAATGGATCAAGGGGAGTCTCTGGAGCTCCCCCTTCTGGCCGGAGGTGGTAGTGCAGTCTTGCTATTTTAGTATTTGCATTTACTGTCAGTAACTATTTTTGTGGCAAATACCCCTAGGGGTGCCACATGTGTATCAGCCACGCCCACTCCACTTAGCCCCCTTAGTTAATCCGGACCCTTCCGGTCCTCCGCTTCCATCGGGATAGTGTAGATTCGTTCCGCTGTGCAGCAGGATCGATTTTCCCCTTGCTCTGATGTCAGAGCGCTCAGCTTGGTGCCGCCCACAATGACACGCCCCCTGCTGCTCCCACCCACCGCGCTCTGTAATGGCGGATTCTGAAGTTTTTCAGTTAGACTGGGGCTCAGGTGATGGCGTAGCTCAATTAACAGTCTCGTGCCTAACGGTTATGAAGTGATTACCTCAGGGGATGGCGGCCATCTTTACTCCATTATAACCAATGGGGAAAAGTCACTTTCAATAGTTTTCAATGGAGAATGGATTTTTCTTTAATAAAGTCAATTTTCAAGATTCTTCATCCAAGTTTTCACAGTTTTGGGCTCCAATCACGGCACACAATACCCGGTATACGGGCTGGCTAGATCCTGTTCGTGACGCCAATACTAAAATAGCAAGACTGCACTACCACCTCCGGCCAGAAGGGGGAGCTCCAGAGACTCCCCTTGATCCATTCTGGTCTGAGAGAAGAACTGGCAGTTGGGCTAAGGAGCTGAAAGTGAGAGGTCATACAGTTGAATCTCTAACAGCCCTGTGACTGTTACCAGGCCTAAATCACCGGCCTGAGGAGAAGAGGGATAGAGAAAAAGGACATTGTGAGAACCGGGTAGCATTAATCACTACCCAGAACAGGCGCAAAGACGGATACCGGATCCGTGGCTGTATTCATTACATATAATACAGCAACCGGAAAAACGTGAGGTGATATCAGCTTCACTAGGGTCGGACGCAGCAACAGACACAGAGTTCAGCGGTACTCCTGGAGGGGGTAAGCCGATAAAAGGACTCGGGTTGCCCGTCGAACCAGGACCCGGAGGGGACAGATTGGGCCGGCAGCCAGTTCACATACAGCAGCAGGGCCACACAGATATTGCGTACAATAAGAGGCGAAGACCCCGGCAGGGTCAAAGTAACTCAGAGTTCCCATACAGACTCCGGTGACAGGACTGGTTGTAAATCCTTTTTTGTTAAAGTAAACTGGTTAAACGTTTCAGTGCCTCAGTCTTTCATTTGGACAATAGCCATCTATCCAGGATTGGGATCATCACCGCTGGGAGAACCTGCTGCTGATCAAGTAAGTGCCTGTTCCCTCACGATACCCTTTTACACTGTGCATTGCCTGAGGCCACAGCACCGGGTCAAGCCACCCGTGACACCCCCCTCAAGAGACAGACCCCATTGGTCCGGTGCTGGGTACCTCGGTCTCTTGGGCGTCACAATAGAATGATGTGCTTTACCAAAAGGCTCTATCTTGGTTTCACCGGTCCACAAGACAATTTCCCAGAAGGAATTTTGCTTACTCACATACTTTTTCCCAAACTGTGGTCTAGCTTTTTTATGTCTCTGTGTTAGGAATGGGTTCTTCTGGGTCTCCTGCCATACTTTTCATTCCATTCAAATATTGACGGATAGTTTGTGCTGACACTAATGCACCATGAACCCGCAGGGCAGCTTGAATTACTTGGAACTTGATTGAGGCTGCTTATCCACCATTCAGACTATCCTGTGCTGCAACCTTTCATTCAACTTCTCCCCTTTTTATCTGGTATCAGGTGGTATTTTCATATTGTCCACACCTGTTACTTCCCACAGGTGAGTTTGAACGAGCATCACATGCTTGAAACAAAGTTGTTTACCAATAATTTTGGAAAGGTGCCAACCATTTTGTCCAGCCATTATTTGAGGTTTTCTGTGAAATTATGATCCCTTCACAATTTGTAGCTAGGAAGACCACTGTGCAGGAACAACTTTGAAAGGAGAATTAATTTTCTTGCCTCTTTAGTCTTATGATGGACTTCATCAATCTCAAGTAATGACCTACCCTGTTGCTGGAGCTGTTTTTACCATCTACATTTCACAGTCGTTGAGCTCATGATGTCACCGTTGCAGCCAGTAAATAGTGACCCGAGCAGTGTTAGGCTACTTTCACACTAGCGTTTTTTTAAATCCGTCACAATGCGTCGTTTTGCAGAAAAAACGCATCCTGCAAAAGTGCTTGCAGGATGCGTTTTTTCCCCATAGACTTCTATTGACGACGCATTTGCGACGGATTGCCACACTTTGCATCCGTCTTGCGACGGATGCGTCGTGCTTTGGCGGACCGTCGGGAGAAAAAAACCCTACATGTAACGTTTTTTTCTCCTGACGGACCGCTTTTTCCGACCGCGCATGCGCGGCCGGAACTCCGCCCCCACCTCCCCGCACCTTACAATGGGGCAGCGGATGCGCCGGAAAAATGCATCCACTGCACCCATTGTGCAATGCAGCAAACGCTAGCGTCGGAATCTCTCCCCGACGCATTGCGACGGGGAGATTCCGACGCTAGTGTGAATGGAGCCTTAGTGAAGCAGCACCGGAAAAGGATCAGAAACACTTGATTTTGTTACCGTAACAATGACCAACCCTGCCCATAAGAGGCCAAAAATATATAATCAAAAGTCCCTTATAAAGGGGTTGTCCCAACTCAAGAACGCAGTTCTAAAATATCGCGTTGAAATGGATCGGTGGCTTGATTTTCACCTTATTCCTCCATATTACACATTCTGGCAGAAACGTTTTCTTGTACCATACTGCAATACCAAACACATTGCGGTGAACTGGATCTTCTATACTGTATATTAAAATGAGATAACCCCTTTAAAACGGAAGGATTTATAATCATTGGTGCTTTTTTATTCATTATTTTATTATTGTTAATTTTTTCTCCTACTTTGTATCATTTTTATTCTTTTCTTTAATACTCAGGATATTTTTGCAGGTAATTGCTAAAGTTGTATATCAGTACCATGAGATGGGTCAGTTTCTGCTCATTGTTTGTCGAGACGTCCCGCCGTTCCGGTATATTTCGGGTAACCCGTCTAATTGTTCTGTACAGATGGCAGTATTTACAGGATCGTACAATGTATCCATGTGCCAGAAACGAAACAATTGCAGCGTATTCACTCCCAAGCTTGGTATCTTTCAGAATGGTAATTCTTTGTGTACTGAATTGCTTTCCTGCCAAACGCTGTGTGGGTGGGTGTTCGGATCGGCAATGTAGAGGTTCTATTTCAGCCTGGCATATGGTCTGGGTGCATTTGTTTGCTCTAATTGCTGGTTGGTATGCTGAATGCACAACACACTAATAGTTTACATCTCTTATTACTACTATTACCCTCATTTTTTTTCCGGCTTTCATAAAAAAGTATATTTTAATTGATATTTATTCCTTTAAGAAAGATTGCAGGCTTTTAGGACAGGTTCACTCAGGGATAGTGAGATAGTTTGAGATTATGTGAGGGGTTGTCCCCTGTAGACAGGGCCAGTTTTAGACAAAATGGGGCCCTGGGCAAAAGGTTAAAGTGGGGCCCTATATGCTCACATATTGTAGTTCTGCAGTTCACACCAAGCGATGTGCTGCTGAGAACAATGGTTTTGTTCTGGCATAAACAATCCAATATAGATAATGCACTTCATAGTCATCCATATAGTATAATGCACACCCCACCGTCTTCCATATAGTATAACGCATCATAGTTTTACATTATAATATAATGCACCCCATGGTCTTCCATAAAGTATAATGCACACCCCATAGTCCTCCATATCATATAATGCGACTCATAGTTCTTCATATACTGTAGTATAATGTGGCCCATAGTACTCAATATAGTATAATGCATCCACCATAGTCTTCCATACAGTATAATGCACTCTCCATAGACCTCCGTACAGTATAATGCACCCTCAAAAGAGTATAATGCAGCCACATACAGTACACATAGTATAATCCACACCCCATAGTCCTCCATATCATATAATGCGACTCATAGTTCTTCATATACTGTAGTATAATGTGGCCCATAGTACTCAATATAGTATAATGCATCCACCATAGTCTTCCATACAGTATAATGCACTCTCCATAGACCTCCGTACAGTATAATGCACCCTCAAAAGAGTATAATGCAGCCACATACAGTACACATAGTATAATCCACACCCCATAGTCCTCCATATCATATAATGCGACTCATAGTTCTTCATATACTGTAGTATAATGTGTCCCATAGTACTCAATATAGTATAATGCGTTCACCATAGTCTTCCATACAGTATAATGCACTCACCATAGACCTCAGTACAGTATAATGCACCCTCAAAAGAGTATAAAGCAGCCACATACAGTTGACATAGTATAATCCACATCCCACAGTCCTCCATATCATATAATGCGACTCATAGTTCTTCATATACTGTAGTATAATGTGGCCCATAGTACTCAATATAGTATAATGCGTTCACCATAGTCTTCCATACAGTATAATGCACTCACCATAGACCTCCGTACAGTATAATGCACCCTCAAAAGAGTATAATGCAGCCACATACAGTATACATAGTATAATGCACACCCCATAGTCCTCAATAGAGTATAATGCAGCCCCCATGTAGTACATAGTATAATATGGTATAATGAAGCCCCACATGGTACATTGCAGCCCTATATCATATAATTCAGCCCCCATATAGTATAACGCAGCCCTATAGTCCTGCAGTATTATGACCACCACGTACCAATGTAAAAAAAAAAAACATATTCAACTCCACCCGTTCCCCTGCTGCTCCAATGTCGGCATCGCATCGACCTAAAAAGCTCCACTGCCCGACACAGCATGGCATGATGAAGTGACATAATTACACCCCCTGGCTGAGACATCAGATGCAGAGAGGGAATGATCGTAGATAAAGCATCACCTTATGCTCCCTCCTCCATCTCTGTTTTCAACTGCATAAGCATCTAGGATGCTAATACAATTGAATGTGCGATGATGGGTGCGGGGAGGGATGGGTGGAGCCGGCGCTGGCACTGCGGCCCCATAGCGGCTGCGTGGTCTGCCACCATTAGTGGCATACCACTGACTGGGAACCCGTGGGAAAGTGGTGGCCCTAGGCAAATGCCTAGTTTGCCTGCTCATAACGCTGGTCCTGCCCGTAGATAATCTCTTCTGTAATGGCTATCATGAGAAAATGATTTGTTTAAATCAGCTTTTTGGTGTTATATATTTTTTCAATTTGGCATTTTTTCCATATTATTATCATTAGTTAAAAACAAAAGAACAAAGAAAAATAGTTATCCTGCAGATTTCACACTGCCCACTGGGGCTTTTTTAGACTTATACTTCCTATCTACTATATAATTGTCTAAGGGTCACTTCCGTCTGTCTGTTTGTCTGTCTGTCACAGAAATTCAGTGTCGCTGACCAATCAGCGACGGGCACAGTTCGGCCACGAATTCGTCCCTGTCCTACTCTCTGTCAGTGCACCCTCCAGTCAGCGCTCACACAGGGTTAATGGCTGCGTTACACAGCGTTTTGCTGCAGTGTAACGCAGTCCGTTTACGCTGCTATTAACCCTGTGTGACAACCTTTTTACTATTGATGCTGCCTATGCATTGCGGTCTTATGAGATGATAATGTAGCGGTCTCGTGAGACCGCTACGTCATCATCTCGCGAGACCGCAATGCATACTTGGGACTGGAGCGTTGCGAGGAGCATCGGTAAATGCCTGAGGTGGATCCGGGGGCTGACAGAAGGTGAGTATATAGCTATTTTTTATTTTTATTCTCTTTTTTAACAGGGATATGGTGCCCACACTGCTGTATACTACGTGGGCTGTATTAGATACTACGTGGGCTGTGTTATATACTGCATGGGCCGTGTTATGTGCTACGTCTCTGTGCTATATACTATGTGGCTGTGGTATATATTACGTGGCTGGGCAATATACTACATCGCTGTGCTCTACACTACGTGGCCTGTGTTATATACTGCATGGGCTGTGTTATATTCTACGTCTCTGTGCTATATACTATGTGACTGTGCTATATACTACGTGGCTGTGCAATATATTACGTGGCTGTGCAATATATTATGTGGCTGGGCAATATACTACGTGGGCCGTGTTATATACTGCATGGGCTGTTTTATATACTGCGTGGGCAGTGTTATATACTACGTCTCTGTGCTATATACTACGTCGCTGTGGTATATATTATGTGGCTGGGCAATATACTACATCACTGTGCTCTATACTACATGGCCTGTGTTATATACTGCATGGGCTGTGTTACATACTACGTCTCTGTGCTATATACTATGTGGCTGTGCTATATATTACGTGGCTGTGCAATATATTACATGGCTGTGCAATATATAACGTGGCTGTGCATTACATTACGTGGCTGGGCAATATACTACGTGTCTGTGCTATATACTACGGGGGCTGTGCTATGCTATATACTACGTGGGCTGTGCTATATACTACGTGGGCTGTGTTATACTACGTGGGCTGTGTTATATACTATGTGGGCTGTATGCTACTTGGCTGTGCTATATTTCTCTGCTGTATCTGTGCATCATGAATCGTGGTATGTGTTAAAGAAGGGGACCCACTGAGACTCTTTCGCCCGAGGCCCTCAAAAACCTGGAGCAGGCCCTGGCTTCACTGATTGTTCACGGCCAGGCGTGACCAATCAGCGACAGGCGCAGTCCGGCCGAGAATTGGCGTGGAATTTGCACCACGCTTTGCTAGTTGGTCGCACTCGACTGGCTGAATCCTGTGTATAAATTGCATTATTCTGATAACTTCATAAATGAACTACATACATATTCTATAATACCCGATGCGTTAGAATCGGGCCACCATCTAGTCCTTTAAATAAGAGTTTATACCAGGTTCAATATTATATTTATGCTTTGATCTTATTGATGTACTCGATCTGCTCGATGGGAGACAAATCCGGAGATGTTGCCAGCCTAGGTAGCACATTAAGGTCATGCAGTCACAGTAAGATGTGGCCTGGCATTATTGTGTTGAAAAACAGTTCCTGGGACACTTTAAAGAAATGTCTGTACCATTGTTTACACAACAGCACTAAATGTAAAGGTACCTTCACACATAACGATATCGTTAACTATATCGTTGCTTTTTGTGACGTAGCAACGATATCGTTAAGGAAATCGTTATGTGTGACAGCGACCAACGATCAGGCCCCTGCTGGGAGATCGTTGGTCTTTGAGGAAAGTCCAGAACTTTATTTCGTCACTGGATCTCCCGCTGACATCGCTGGATCGGCGTGTGTGACGCCGATCCAGCGATGTCTTCACTGGTAACCAGGGTAAACATCGGGTTACTAAGCGCAGGGCTGCGCTTAGTAACCCGATGTTTACCCTGGTTACCAGCGTAAACGTTAAAAAAACAAACACTACATACTTACCTTCAGCTGTCTGTCCCCGGCGCTGTGCTTCTCTGCACTCCTCCTGCATCCTGTGTCAGCGCCGGCCAGCCGGAAAGCACAGCGGTGACGTCACCGCTCTGCTCTCCGGCTGACCGGCGCTGACAGTGCAGAGGAAAGCAGAGCGCCGGAGGACAGACAGCAGAAGGTAAGTATGTAGTGTTTGTTTTTTTAACGTTTACGCTAGTAACCAGGGTAAACATCGGGTTACTAAGCGCGGCCCTGCGCTTAGTAACCCGATGTTTACCCTGGTTACCGGAGAACTCGGGATCGTTGGTCGCTGGAGAGCTGTCACAGCGACCAAACAGCGACGCTGCAGCGATCGACATCATTGTCGGTATCGCTGCAGCGTCGCTTAGTGTGAAGGTACCTTAAGGCCGAGCTGGTAATATGCATGGAATGAAGACTAGGTGAGTTTGGCTGCCATACATCATGCCATACATCATGCCATTCCACACCATAATGTTGGGAGTAGGACTGGTATGACATTCCCTTGTGAAGACCTCTTCATGGCATTAAATATGTTTAATATAAAGGCTACACTTTCACATAAAACCTGTAGAAAAGTACAGTCTTGCTGCCCTAATCCCCCACAATAAATCCAATCTTTTGGGGTTCACATAGCAATCTAATTTGTCCAGGGACATTCCTGATTTTCGTACTCCTGCAATCCTGTTTTCCAGTGGGTGGTTCTGCTTCATCATCATCATACTGCCAGTACTATTGGCGATGGGACATCCGTCCACTCACTTCCAGCATTTCACCTGCTTTTCTCTGTTGTTTTTCCTGCCTTGAAGTGAAAACTCCCTTCTCTATTCTGTCTGTATTCAGAGAGAACGAAGAGAGCAGAAGCAGAGAGACAAAAACCCTTTGTCACGACTCAGCTGTGGGGTGACCAGGGGCTCCTTCCCTGTCCCTAACACTAGGGGGCATCCTAACTTGCCTTATTCCTTGGGATACTTCTGAAGGTGAAGATGCCGGGGCCACCAACCTTGCCTTATCTCCTGAATCCACCCTATGTCTGTTCCCTTACTCCACATAGGGAAGGCGGGAACTACCGTGCATCGCAGTACACCAACCAGACAAACAAGGCATCATGAACAAGGGCAACTGAAAATACCAGGCATACAAATATTCACTCACATATAACAGAGGAATGCATCAGGAAATGGAGGATGGGTTAAAACCAAACTAAGAGGAGGAAAGGGAGTTATCACACTTACAAACCCATTCAACAGTCATAGATAAATCCACCAAACTCCTTCTCATATAAGCACCAAACAACTATCCTCCCAGCCATGCAGCATACGCTAGCTCTGACAATGTGTTTCAGTCAGGACCCAGATTATATTTGGGATAGGATTGGCTAACCGAGCTCAGCTGAGAGCTCAGACTCCCAGAGCTCCCAACATGGCCAATTAGCCCCTGTTTTGCCAAAAGAAACGTACACCGTTTAAAACGAACGTGAGGTGCTTCTTTTCAGAGCAGGAGCAAACAGACGCTGTGGTCTTCTGGCTCCTCTCTGTCGTGATAACCCTGTGACATCCTTCCTCACTTCCTGTAAATCTCGGTGTTTCTGATGTTAGAGATGGATTATACTTTACAACAGGCAGCGAAACTCAAGTTAGACAGAAGCGAGACACCTAGTGCCTGGCACTTTGGAGTCATTAAAAGAAATTATTTGCAGATCGTCTGTTTTCACAGTATTGAATAAGATCAAGTTTTCTGAAAGCATTTAATAATCAGCATAAGTTTTATAACTTATATATATATATATATATATATATATATCTACTATATAATTGTCTAAGGATCACTTCCGTCTGTCTGTCTGTCCTTCTGTCACGGTTATTCATTCGCTGATTGGTCTCAGCAGCTGCCTGTCATGGCTGCCGCGACCAATCAGCGACGGGCACAGTCCGGAAGAAAATGGCCGCTCCTTACTCCCCGCAGTCAGTGCCTGTCGCCCGCATACTCCCCTCCGGTCACCGCTAACACAGGGTTAATGCCGGCGGTAACGGACCGCGTTATGCCGCGGGTAACGCACTCCGTTACCGCCGCTATTAACCCTGTGTGTCCCCAACTTTTTACTATTGATGCTACGTATACAGCATCAATAGTAAAACGATCTAATGTTAAAAATAATAATAATAATAATAAAAAAAAAACTTATTCTCACCTTCCGCCGTCGCATCCTCTCCTCGGCACTGCAAGCGGCAGATTCCGCTTCCAAAGATGCTATGGGCGAAGGAACTTCCATGACGTCACGGCCATGTGACCGCGACGTCACGGTCATGTGACCGCGACGTCATGGAAGGTCCTGCGCTCATATCAATCCTGGGACCGGACACCGCACACAAGCGCCGGAACTACAACGGGCTCTTCGGATGGTGAGTATGTTTATTTTTTATTTTTTAACCTGTTACTACGTGACTGGGCAATATACTATGTGGCTGGGCAATATACTACGTGTCTGTGCTGTATACTACGTGACTGGGCAATATACTACGTGGCTTTGTGCTGTATACTACGTCGCTGTGCAATATACTACGTCACTGTGCAATATACTACGTGGCTGGGCAATATACTACGTGGCTGTGCAATATACTACGTGGCTGGGCAATATACTACGTGACTGGGCAATATACTACGTGGCTCTGTGCTGTATACTACGTCGCTCTGCAATATACTACGTCGCTGTGCAATATACTACGTGGCTGGGCAATATACTACGTGGCTGGGCAATATACAACGTGGCTCTGTGCTGTATACTACGTCGCTGTGCAATATACTACGTCACTGTGCAATATACTACGTGGCTGGGCAATATACTACGTGGCTCTGTGCTGTATACTATGTCGCTCTGCAATATACTACGTCGCTGGGCAATATACCACGTGGCTGGGCAATATACTACATGGCTCTGTGCTGTATATTACGTGGCTGTGCAATATACTACGTGACTGGGCAATATACTACGTGACTGGGCAATATACTACGTGACTGGGCAATATTCTACGTGGCTGGGCAATATACTACGTGACTGGGCAATATTCTACGTGGCTGGGCAATATTCTACGTGGCTGGGCAATATTCTATGTGGCTGGGCAATATACTATGTGACTGGGCAATATACTTACGAGGACATGCATATTCTAGAATACCCGATGTGTTAGAATCGGGCCACCATCTAGTATATATATATATATATATATATATATATATATATATATATATATATATATATATATATATATATATATAACAAGCTAATTGTATGGGGGAAAAAAGAATACTATATATATATATATATATATATATATATATATATATATTAGTATTCTTTTTTTCCCCATACAATTAGCTTGTTTCATATGCATACATTGGTCTTCTGTTGTGATTTTTGCTACAAGTTGGTGGCACAACAGTCTTTGGTTGATTTGAAGTACCGGTAATAAGACAAAAGCAGCATTGCCGCATTTGATTTAACCTTTATTTGGAATTATCATTATAAAGTGAGGACAAGATGAAAGGACAAGCAAACATTGAATCTGTATACAGGGAAACCCAAGGGAAATATAAGACAGTCCTTCTCAGAAACACAGTCTATCATAGAGCGATCTTAGAAGAAAGTGGGCACTGAGCAGATGGGACTCCTGTGGGACCCCAAATACAAAACAAATACATATCAAAGGGCCACCCCATCTCCAATGCTTATAGGCCAGCAGCAGAGAATGTTGTACTTCATGAATTGTTCTCATTTATCATTTATATTGCACTGGCAACGCCCGATCACAAAAATGGAAAAAAAACTGAACATCAATAAATAAGAAATCTGTAATAAATGGCACTGTTAAGGTCACATATACAGTGGGAATTCTGATGGCTTGTATGTGAATTCAAAACATTTTTAGAAGTAAGACAAGGATGATTTATCAAAACTAATACGAGGAGTATGTGAGAAAGTGTTCAATACTAACCAATTGGATTGCACCTTTGTTTGGGGTGAATTCACACATGGCAGATTTGTTGCAGACGTTGTAGCTACTGTCCCACTGCTCTGAATTGGAGTTTCATAACTGTGACTTTTCTGTAACAAATCCATGGACCAAAATCCCACCGATCCAGAACGTCTGGGGTGGAAAGGAGTTGTTTAGAGTAGCGACTTTTTAGAAGGTACTGCCAAGTGAGAACTGACAGAGAAATGCCCTGCTAATCAATATTTATAATTGCAAGATCCACATAGCTCCATTGTTTTGCATCAAATAAATGTGCTTCGTTCTCCACTGATGAGCCATTTCTTTTTCCTATCTCCTGATCTCATCATCCACTCTGGAAAAACTGCTAAAATCTGTCCTGCTCCAGACAAGATGGACTGTCAGCTCACTGAGATTTCAGATTGTAGCTACCTATTGAGGTCTATGGAGAGGGGAGGAGGAAGGAGGAGCAGAGTTAAACATGCAGAGAGAAAGAGCCTAACCTGTGGATCTGCTTTCTAAAACGTGTTTATCTCAGCCACAGAGCTGCAGTCACAGCTACCCTTCTCAATACTGCTATGTTGTGTTCTCCAGGCAGTGTTGCTCCTGATCATGTGCTACATAGAAACAGGAGAGCAGTAATCTCTTGTGTCTCTGTTTACTTAGTCTCCACCCAGTAGCTCAGAGACAACTGAAAATTAGAAAGAGAGCCTGCAGAGGGGGAAAGTGGTATGCAATGCAGAATACAAGTCAAAAATAATGTGATTCCTCATGTACACAGTCGTGACAGCTTATTCTACAAAGTCATCTAAAATGACAGCTACATTTAAGGCTATGTGCACATACTGCGGATTACTCTGCAGATTTTTCCGGACTGATTTTGGTAAATCTGCAGGTAATCTGCACTGTGGATTTCCTGCGGAATTAACACGTTTTTTTTTTGCAGTTTTTGTGCGGATTTCACATGCGGTTTTACACCTGCGGATTCCCATTATGGAGCAGGTGTAAACCACTGCGGAATCCGCACAAAGAATTAACATGCTGCGGAATAAACAACACTACCTTTCCGCGCATTTTTTTCTGCAGCATGTGCACTGCGGATTATGTTTTCCATAGGTTTACATGGCAGTGTAAACGCAAGGAAACCTGCTCGGAATCTGCAGCGGCCAATCTGCTGTGGATCCGCAGCAAAATCCGCAAAAAAGAGCCACCTTGTGCAGCAGTAATGCTGCATTCTGACAAAGTGGCTTTTGTAGTTATTGGTGCTGTAAATGCAGAAATAATGCGTTTTGTAATTTGTCAGAAATACCTGTCTTCAGTTCTGGAGGCAGGTCTTTTCCCCCCCGCTGCAGACGCCTCACAGCTGTCACTCAAGTCTTCTTGGCGCCGCCTCCTCAGGGCTGTTTGTTTTGAAATCTGCCGCTGACTGCACCTGTGCGGCTGCCCTGCTTGTGAATCCCAGCCCCTCAGTGTCTTATGATTTGTTCACACTGTGGTTGAGTGGCTTAGACATGCAGTGCGCATGCCCAGGAATCCCAGCCCCACAGTGTGAATAAATCATAAGACACTGAGGGGCTGGGATTCAAAAGCAGGGCGGCCGCACAGGCACAGTCAGCTGGACTGCATATGAGGACAGACTGGCAGCGCTCACTGCGCCTGCCCCAGGCAAGACAAAAGAGAGCAGGCGCTGGCAGATTTAGAAACAAACAGCGCTGAGAAAACGGCGCCCAGCGCAAAGAAGACTTGAGTGACGGCTGTGAGGCGTCTGCAGCAGGGGGGGAAAGACCTGCCTCCAGGACTAAAGGCAAGTATTTCGGACAAATTAAAAAACTGATTATTTCTGCATTTACAGCACCAATAACTAAAAGATCCACCTTGTCAGAATGCAGCATTACTGCTGCACAAGGTGGCTCTTTTAGTTTAAAACGCCTGGGGGGGGGGGGGGTGACAGGTTCCCTTTAAAGTTTTCCTTTTCTAAACTGGATTAATATCAATATGGCTGCCACGACAGTCTGAAAAAGAGTGATCGCCTACAGTCTTAAATCAACCTCATTATTGTCATGATCTAGGCCGGGGTTTGTTTCTTGCTATCTTCTCCCCGGTCTGATCATGCGGGGGTGAACCTTCTTTGCCTCATTTTGGGTTCTGTGTGGCTATTTCAGTCTGCTGTGGCCTGCAGACCAATGTCAGTGATAGTTCATGCTCCCAGGCTAGAGCAGCTGACCCCTTGATACCGTGTTTTGTCCTCTGCCCGTGTACTCTGTTCCCGTGATTTCCCTTTCCTGCCACCCCGCTTTGTCTTAGTGTTCACTCCCTGTGCTTGGACCTCTTGGTATGTGACCCAGCTTGTCTTCTGACCTGTTTGACTGTCTCTTGTCTCGGGTATATCTGCTCCCGTCTGGCTCTGACTTCTGGCTTGTATTTGACCACGTGTATTGCTGTGACCTCTGGTACTTCTTGTTCTGACTCTGCTCATCTGACCACTCTTTCGCCACTCGGTGGCGCTTGTGCAGCTGCTCAGTGGTGTTACGCTGTGTGTGCAACCTCTTCCCTCATCAGCATCCCCTGGTGGCGGTTGTGCTATACTGCACTGCAGCAGCATTACAATTATGCAGTAAAATGTAGTAAAATATCCTCAGCTCCCGTATGAACACATAAACTGAGATCTTCATATGTTTCTGGTTGGATTCAGTAAATCTCATTTTCTGGAGTTATTGATCAAGCTCAGGATTAAGTTGTATGATAAATGAAAAGGGAATAATGACTTTCACACTGGATAGTCTCATCACAGTGATGAACATAATATATAATGGCTCTGTGCGACCTGGTTCTCAAAACACAAATAGACAAGTAAAGCAAGTGGAGAAATATACTCTTCCGTTATCCCCATAAAGGAACCCAAATTCATTTTTACGCCAAGATTACCATTGCAGCCAGCGTTAATCTGAAGGAATTGGCAATGGAATGCTATGGGATTTTTATAGTGCTACTCATCATGGTCTCTGTCTGGCCAATACTTTTCTCCTAAATTCTTGGGTAGGATGACTTTTACAAGTCGGAAGTTGTTGGTCATTTAACCACACTATGCAATTTACATACTTTCGGCCACATCCCGACTAGACGTGTCCTGCCTTGCTCAACACACTTGGATTGATCGAGGCTATGAATGTCTAGTTGGCATGTGACCGCATGTATACAAATGTCATACTTGCGGTCATGCGTCTGCCACTCCCGGCACGAGCACTGAAGAATCCTCACAGCGTGCAATTTGAGGACTCACAAGTCATACTGTAGCCGTGTACACCAAGGCTGGAGAACCGCTTTTATCTTCTGGTAGCATGGTACAATTCATATCCCTTGAATATGGTTCCGATTTTCTTGTATGGTTTGAATTTTTCACATTTTTTTTTTTTTTACTTTTTTCACTTTTTTTAAAACGTGTTTTCTTTACTTTTCAATGGAATTGTTCTTTACATTTTTCTCCCTTGATAAGAATAGTTCTACCTGTACAACTATAATGGGGATATTTAGACATCCTACGAGATACCATGATACAACATAAATGGGACATTACTGTGAAGCGCAGCTGTAGTATTGTGTATATTGCAATGAGTCTTTTGCCTGTCATTCTTTCAGTGCTAAATCCATGTCTTTCTATATTGTTCTTTTCGTTTCTATGCAAATTCTATATCTGAATATCAAGAAATTCTCAGACGACAACGTATAGTAACTGCCATATTATCTGCAATCCACATTGACTGTGGATTCATCTTGCATATTTCCAGTTTAACTTTTCATCACTCTACTTTGTTGTGACTAAGATGTTACAGGTTTTATACAGAAATGTCTTTCACTTCCAAAAACGTCTTATTTTTATTAACTGCCAATAAAAAATACATTTTAAAAAGCCATTCATTACACCCACGTGCTATAGATTGCGTTACTATACAAAGGGCTACATTAGATATTTAGACAAAAACCTATTATAAAGATGCCTTACAAGAAAGTAAAAGTCTCTTTAACCATCTCGTCTTCCAAATTCTCTTAATTTATCTGGAGAAATGATAAAGCTTTTTATTATGTTACATTGAGATTGATTTTGGGACATTACCGAAGCAGCATTATGCCAGGAACATTGCGAAACTGAAGACCAATAATTCAGAAGAAAATGCTGAATGTACATCTACTGCTATAAGCAAAGCTTGGCCTTGTATGACTTCCCAACCTTAATCCAAAGGTATTGACATGGAATTGGCCCCCCTTTTTGAAACTATAACATTTTCCCCTCTACTGGGAAGACTTTCTACAAGATTGTGCCTTTGGGTATTTTGCCCAGTCTAGAAGAGCATTTGAGTTCAGACACAGACTTTTAGACGAGAATGCCAGGCTTGTATGTTCTTCTATGCCAAACTGACCCAATCATGTCTTTATGGACCTTGCTTTATACACTGAGGAGTAGTCATGCTTCACCACAAAAGGGCTCAAAAAGGCCCTTACTAAACTGTTTTCCCAAAGTTGGAAGCATACATTTGTCCAAAATGTCTTGGTATAATGAAGAATTAAAATTTACTTCACTGGAACTAAAGGGCCAAAGTCAACCCCTGATATCTACCCCATAGCATCATCCCTCATCCATCAGTCTTTACTGCAGGTACAAAGTAGTCAGGTAGGTAATGTTCTCCTGGAAATGGCAAAACCCAGATCATCATCATCATTCGTCTCCCGGTATTTTCCTGCACGCAACCTCCGATCCTCACAAGATCTCCTTCTCTACTCCCTTCTTATCGCCTCTTCCCACAATCGCATATAAGATTTCTCTCGTGCATCCCCCCTACTCTGGAACCCTCTACCCCAACATATCAGACTCTCACCTACCATCGAATCCTTCAAAAAGAACCTGAAGACCTACCTCTTCCAGCAAGCCTTCAACCTGCAGTAATCACCGAACGACCAAACCACTGTACGACCAGCTCTATCCTTACCTACTGTATCCTCACCCATCCCTTGTAGATTGTGAGCCCTCACGGGCAGGGTCCTCTCTCCTCCTGTACCAGTTGTGACTTGTATTGTTCAAGATTATTGTACCTGTTTTTATTATGTATACCCCTCCTCACATGTAAAGCGCCATGGAATAAATGGCGCTATAATAATAAATAATAATAATAATAATAATCCACCAGCCTGCCAGATGGAGAAGCATGATTCATCACTCCATAGGAGATGTTTCCACGGCTCCAGAGTCCACTAGCGGCAACTTTACACCACTCCATCCGACAATTGTCATTGTTTTTGATGATGTAAGGCATGTAACTTGTGACATGAAGCTCTGAGGCACAGTTCTTGTGCTGATGTTAATGGTAGAGGAGGCTTGGAAGTCTGGAGTTATTGAGTCAGCAAAGTGTTGGCGACTATGGTCTCAGCAATAAGTGACCATCTGAGTTGCCTGGTTATGACATTCCCCCTCTTTTAATTGGAACTACATACATGTTCTGTTGCCCATCTTGTGAGGTCTCCGGGCTGAGGTTTTCCAGTGTAAGCGACAACCCTTTTGATAAGACCTTGGTGGTACTTTTATCACTACGGTGCACATATCTTCTGCCCGTATTCCCCACACAATCTCAGCAGCTTGCTTTTACAATTCAAGGGTCTAATAATATATCTACTGTATACGCATCTTTTGCATAATGCTCATAATTAAAGGCCAATTTACATGGACTGATTTGCCAAGCAGATTATCATACGAATATTTGTTCCCAATCATTTCCCTGCGCAAACATGTATGACCATAAAATGAGCAAATTATCGCTTTCCGTTGAACCACATCTTTTATGCAGAAATACAGATCATTGCTTTTATCAGCACATCAAAAATAATGAAACTGGATGGGCACTGGATGAACAGTTCATCTAAGAATAATCTTGCATTTCCGATTTCACCATGTCCTATCATTTTGTTATGTCAACAGACAGGCCATTGCCTTGATCCAGGGGCGTAACGTAAATAGGTGCAGGGGTTGCAATTGCACCCGGGCCATGGAGGCTAAAGAGTCTAAAAAGTCCCTTTGCCTAAATAAAAAGACCAATACTATTAATGATTTCCAATAATTGGGTGTCCCGTTGAAGTTTTTGCGTTGAGGTCCATGAGTTTCAAGTTACGCCATTGCATGCTCAGTTTAACCAGCAACTATCTCAAATTTACAGCTAACCTAAAAGATTTGTGCCATCAACAACGTTTATTACCTGTCGACAGGATAGGTGAGTAAATGTATGATTAACAAGGGTCCAGCTGCTGACACCTTTGCCTACCCTGAGAAAAGAGGTCCAAAATTCACCTGTGCGAATGAAGCAGCAAGGAGCATGTGCGACCACCACTCCAACAGGCAGTGAATGATTCAGTGGCCACATGGTCACTACCACTCCCCATGAGTTGACACTGACCCTGAAGGGTCAAGCCTTGCATAAATATATGTAAATTAGCATGCATAATAACACTAGGCACACATATAAAACATACGCATGCTAATTAGTGATGAGCGAGTGTACTCGTTGCTCGGGCTTTCCCGAGCACGCTCGGGTGACCGAGTATTTGTTAGTGTTCGGAGATTTAGTTTTCATCACGGCAGCTGAATGATTTACAGCTGCTAGCCAGCGTGAGTACATGTGGGGGTTGCCTGGTTGCTAGGGAATCCCCACATGTAATCAAGCTGGCTAATGGCTGTAAATCATGCTGCTGAGGCGATGAAAACTAAATCTCCGAGCAGTCATAAATACACGGAGACCACCCGAGCGTGCTCGGGAAAACCCGCTCGCTCATCACTAATGCTAATACATTTCTCATTCATTTACACTAAAATACACAGTACTCATATGCACTTAATCATATATAAGAAAGAACGTAGACACACACAGTGACATTTTTGTGATGCACTTGTTCATATGACTAGATGATTTTTTTTCTTTCATTCATAGTTCTAATAACCATAACTTTTATGTTTATGTAAGATCACTATATGAGTGCTTGTTGTTGACTTTTATTGTATCCCTGATATACATATGCATAGAGATGTACAGGCATATAGAAATACATCTCAATATTTACTAGTACCTTATGCCTGTAAAGAAGAAGAATGCTATTTAGAGCTTTAGGCAACGAACATGCTCCTCCCAGTGCAGCCTTTGGCTCACTGCTAAAGCTGCTTCCTGCCATGCCACAGGTTGTGAGTTTGACTCCTAAGGAATGCCAGGCCTCTCTCCACAATATCCTGAGTCAGAGCATTCAGTTCAACTGGGCCCCTCTCCACCATTGGTCCCTGTTCAGCTGCACATGTAGTATGACCCACCCTGGTTCTCCAATCACACAGGGAACTTTTAGACCCTATTCATGTCCATAGAACACCCCCATAAATGTGTCAGTAGTAGACTCGTTAGAAACAAGAATTGACCAATATAATAACCTTTGACGGGTGCATATGGAATGAGATCCACCACATGTTTATTAGCATATGTAGTTAGTTATTTTTCTTGACTAGTATTGCTTAGAGGTTATCATTTACCTTTTAGTTCGTTGTTGATAGGGTTTCTCCATTCTATATACTGTATAATAAAATATTACCATAACTAAATTGTGAGCATATAGAATGTGAAAGTATAACAAGTATCACTTGGAAACAAAAACTTTTCATTATTCGAAGATATTACACACAGAGTTGATGAGCAGGTGATAATGCCTCATTAAAACCACATGGTACACGATATAGCCCAATTATTATACCGTCACACAATGATAGTGTCGTCATGGTAACAGATTTTGTTCTTATTTTCCCGATATCATCCTCTAAGTCTGAGAAAAGTGTTTTTAATGGAAAGAGTGATCTGTTTGTTTTGCGCAGCGAAGCTCTATTTATTTTCCCATATTGAAGCAATTTCTGAGTCATGTCATGTCAGTCATGTACTAGACTTTGTTATTTGCTTGGTAGAAATATGTCACTGAGAGTAGACCCCTACTGTCATGAGCTCAGGAGGAGAAGTGACCCCTTAGTGAAAGCAAAATTGAGCCCTCTCTTAGAGCTGGTTCACATTGGTATTTTTATAACTCTATCTCCTGCTCTAATTTTTCCTTATTTGTTAATATGTAGGTCCCAGATGAGCAGGTTCACAGCACCCATGGGGAAGAATTACAATGCAGCCAGAATTAGTACTGTGTATCAGATGTGTTGGGGTCTGACACCCGTCCCCCTTACCGATCACCTGTCATTAGCTCCAGCAGGTGGTTGGATGCAAATATCGAATTGATCTGCAGTACTCGGCACTTGCCGTTGAACATTGAATGATCTAAAATTGATAACTATCCCAAGGTCATCAATATAATGTGACCAGATAACCCCTTTAACTTTTTAAAGATGAATTATGTACATTTTCATCATATTTGGCCAAGGAAAGTATTCAGTTGGCTCAGGAGCTGAGTGCGTCAACCAGGCATACGCGTGACATAGCCGTTATCTGCCTGTCAATAGAATCTTGCTCCAGTAGCTGCAGTTTAACCATCTAAATGTCACCGTCATCAATCTCTGATAGGGCATTTAGATGACGTCACACATCGGTTACCACTGGCTATCTGCAACACGATTGCGGGGAACCGATTTGTTACCATGGCAGTCGGGGGACTGCTCATCACCCCTGTAACTGCCATCTTAGTCCTCCTGTGGTTAGAAATCTGTGATATTGCAGAATACAGTATACTAGCTATTGAATCCGTTCTACACCCGGGTAATGAACATATTTATTATTAGTTCATTTCCGATGCCATTTTTTTTTAAGACACTATGTCTGTGAATTCGCATATACAGTGTCTTCAATAAAATGGCGCTGGAGATTGCGGTATGCGCACGCACTGACTCTGGCGCCATTTTATTGAAGTAATGTCCTCTAATACTGATCCTTCTGTCAGTCAGTTCCAGGGAAAGACTTACACCCGCCTCTCTCTATACACAGAGCGTTGGCTGAAACTGTTCCGGGACCATGAACGCTGCCGGAATAAAGTTAATTTCCTCCCGGCAGCGGAAGTCTAAGTGCCGGAGCAGGGCAGGTTCAGAACGCTATTAACCTGGAGATTAACCCCATATCCACAGGTTATAAGTAACAGATTCCCTTTAACCTATCTCAAGTGGCACATTTACAGACAAATCGGCATCAAATTTCGTGTGCATTTGGGACTTTGGATGTCCCTGAGGTTTCTTGTGAAATTGCTGCAGAGAGTTGACGCAGCATTTTTGCCCAGTGTGAGCCCTAAGAGTAGCTGTAGTAAAGCATAGTGGCATGGAGCTTCTTACTAATTACGGCTCAATAGAAGCACTTATCAATGTGGTTTGGTCCTGAAGAAGAGGTTCGAAAAACCTTGAAACGCGTCCACAAAATAAATCGCATTCATGCTTCAGTTTTGTGTGTGATCGTATCTTTAAACCTTGCGCAGCGCGGACCCTGAAACACCATATTCCTCATTTATTGCAATGTATCTCCGTGGTGGTCCTACTGCAGCTTTTACATGCTTCTACGGGAGTTGTGACTGTCACAACCCTAACAGATGAGGGTACCTAGAATTTTTTTATACCACTTGATTAGCAGATAAGACCCTATTTGGGTTTTTGTCTTTCCAGTTTTAGCATTTCATTTAGTATGCTTAGTGCCCATATGAGATTTTTGCCACTTGTTACTCTTGGACACCTCTATGGCGTCTTGTTAGCGAAGTAGCTCACTGTATTATTATGCTGTGGGTTTCTGTTCATATGAGGCAAGAGAAATGCCGGATTTCTGTCACGAGAGCTGATAAGCTGCAGAAGACCTGCTAACTGTCAGACAAGTTCATGAAGCGAATCTGCTCTCCTGTGACTGGATCTCAATACTATAGGCAGGAAAATACATGGTTATTGCTCAGTGCAGATTTAGCTAAACTAACAGACACAGCAGGCATTTTGTGACCATTTCCTAAAGTATCAATGCAACACTAATCCAGTGAAAAAACGGTAATCTTGTCCAACACTCACTCCAAATCTCCAAGTAAAAAGAGAGCTTATTGATCCATTTAAAAAAAATAAAAAAAATACAACGCGTTTCGAACCCAGAAGTGCGTATGGTTCTAAGTCATGATATGACTAAGAACTGTACATATTTAGTGGTTCAAAATGTTTAGGATTTTTGGCATGGCATCGTTCTCCCTCAATCCCCACCCTTCCTGGTAAGTGCGGGTCGCAGTGCTATCTACAGTATAAGCAATTAGGTGTCAAGACCCCCCCCCCCCGTGTATTGACCCACACATATTATTATTATTTATTTATATAGCACCATTGATTCCATGGTGCTGTACATGAGAAGAGGTTACATACAAATTACAGATATCACTTACAGTAAGAAAACTAACAATTACAGACTGATACAGAGGAGCGAGGACCCTGCCCTTGCGGGCTTACATTCTACAGGATTATGGGGAAGGAGACAATAGGTTGAGGGTTGCAGGAGCTCCGGTGTTGGTGAGGCGGTATCTTCGGTAGTGATGAAGAAGCAGCGGGGTCAGTGCAGGCTGTAGGCTTTCCTGAAGAGATGGGATAGTCGGACGTGTTGGGGCAAAGAATTCCAGAGGATAGGGGATATTCGGGAGAAGTCTTGGTGGCGGTTGGGTTAGGAGCGAATAAGTGTGGAGGAGAGAAGGAGGTCTTGGTAGGACCGGAGATTACGTGAGGGAAGATATCGGGAGATTAGTTCGGAGATATATGGAGGAGTCAGGTTATGGCTTTGTAGGTTAGTATTAGTAATTTGAACTTAAAGGGAACCACACGGTGGAAGTATTTCTGTTACAAATTGGCTCAAAACAAAAACACTTTAAAGCACACACATTATATATATATACAGTGGGGCAAAAAAGTATTTAGTCAGTCAGCAATAGTGCAAGTTCCACCACTTAAAAAGATGAGAGGCGTCTGTAATTTACATCATAGGTAGACCTCAACTATGGGAGACAAACTGAGAAAAAAAAATCCAGAAAATCACATTGTCTGTTTTTTTATCATTTTATTTGCATATTATGGTGGAAAATAAGTATTTGGTCAGAAACAAACAATCAAGATTTCTGGCTCTCACAGACCTGTAACTTCTTCTTTAAGAGTCTCCTCTTTCCTCCACTCATTACCTGTAGTAATGGCACCTGTTTAAACTTGTTATCAGTATAAAAAGACACCTGTGCACACCCTCAAACAGTCTGACTCCAAACTCCACTATGGTGAAGACCAAAGAGCTGTCAAAGGACACCAGAAACAAAATTGTAGCCCTGCACCAGGCTGGGAAGACTGAATCTGCAATAGCCAACCAGCTTGGAGTGAAGAAATCAACAGTGGGAGCAATAATTAGAAAATGGAAGACATACAAGACCACTGATAATCTCCCTCGATCTGGGGCTCCACACAAAATCCCACCCTGTGGGGTCAGAATGATCACAAGAACGGTGAGCAAAAATCCAAGAACCACGCGGGGGGACCTAGTGAATGAACTGCAGAGAGCTGGGACCAATGTAACAAGGCCTACCATAAGTAACACACTACGCCACCATGGACTCAGATCTTGCAGTGCCAGACGTGTCCCACTGCTTAAGCCAGTACATGTCCGGGCCCGTCTGAAGTTTGCTAGAGAGCATTTGGATGATCCAGAGGAGTTTTGGGAGAATGTCCTATGGTCTGATGAAACCAAACTGGAACTGTTTGGTAGAAACACAACTTGTCGTGTTTGGAGGAAAAAGAATACTGAGTTGCATCCATCAAACACCATACCTACTGTAAAGCATGGTGGTGGAAACATCATGCTTTGGGGCTGTTTCTCTGCAAAGGGGCCAGGACGACTGATCCGGGTACATGAAAGAATGAATGGGGCCATGTATCATGAGATTTTGAGTGCAAACCTCCTTCCATCAGCAAGGGCATTGAAGATGAAACGTGGCTGGGTCTTTCAACATGACAATGATCCAAAGCACACCGCCAGGGCAACGAAGGAGTGGCTTCGTAAGAAGCATTTCAAGGTCCTGGAGTGGCCTAGCCAGTCTCCAGATCTCAACCCTATAGAAAACCTTTGGAGGGAGTTGAAAGTTCGTGTTGCCAAGCGAAAAGCCAAAAACATCACTGCTCTAGAGGAGATCTGCATGGAGGAATGGGCCAACATACCAACAACAGTGTGTGGCAACCTTGTGAAGACTTACAGAAAACGTTTGACCTCTGTCATTGCCAACAAAGGATATATTACAAAGTTTTGAGATGAAATTTTGTTTCTGACCAAATACTTATTTTCCACCATAATATGCAAATAAAATGTTAAAAAAAACAGACAATGTGATTTTCTGGAATTTTTTTTCTCACTTTGTCTCCCATAGTTGAGGTCTACCTATGATGTAAATTACAGACGCCTCTCATCTTTTTAAGTGGTGGAACTTGCACTATTGCTGACTGACTAAATACTTTTTTGCCCCACTGTATATATATATATATATATATATATATATATATATATATATATATATATATATATATATATATATATATATATATATATATATACACATATATATATATACACATCATGACCAAAAGTGGTGGCACCCATGAAATTGTTCCAGATAATGAAGTGTTTTCCCAGGAAATTATTGCAATTACACGTTTTGTTATACACGTTTAATTCCTTTGTGTGCATTGGAACCCCACAAAAAAAAAATTAAAGAAAAAAATTGGACATAATTTCACACAAAACTCCCAAAATGGGCTGGACAAAATTGTTGCCACTTTTCAAAAATTGTGAGTTAACAACTTTGTTTCAAGCACGTCAAACTCAACTGTGGCAAGAAATAGGTGTGGACAATATGAATATCACACCTGAAACCAGATAAAAAGGGGAGAAGTTGACTCAATCTTTGCATTGTCTGTTTGTGTGTGCCACACTAAGCATGGAGAACAGAAAGAGGAGAAGAGAACAGAAAGAGGACTTGAGAAACAAAATTATTGAAAAATTTCAGCAGTCTCAATGTTACAAGTCCTTTTACAAAGATCTGATGTTCCTTTGTCCACGGTGTGCAATATAATCAAGAAGTTTACAACCCATGGCACTGTGTAGTGCTATTGACATCGCCCCTGCATGGTGTCCTCTTCTCCCTCCAAGCAGGAATGCCAGCTTACTCACTGTCATGGCTCTCTGCATGGTTTCCCGGGGTGTGTTTATGCTACTTCCTGGTGCGCGAGCCGTAGTTCCCGGCGGTGCACTTAGTGTGCATGCTCCCCTGCTCTTAAAGAGGCAGTGCGCAAATATAGTAAATGCACTACGCTTGTTGCACCCAGTGCACAAACATTGTCCCCAGGTCCTGGAGTGGCCAGTCTTGAATCCTAAGACCCGTGGTCCCGCTGTGGCCAGTCCTGTTCCCAAAGTCCCCTGGTCCCAGTTCAGCCAGGCCCTGAATATTGTCCCCCAGTCCATTCCCTCAGGGTGCATCAGTGTCAGCTCAATCTATTTGTTGACATGTGGATGAAATGAAACGCTATGGCAGGAGACCCAGGAGGACCCCAGTGCTGACAAAGAAACATAAAAAAGCTAGACTACAGTTTGCCATAATGTGCATGCATAAGCCAAAATCATTCTGAGGAAGCGTCTTGTGGACAGATGAGACCAAGATAAGCTGTTTGGTGAAGCACATCATTCTATTGTTTTCCGAAAACTGAATGAGGCCTACAAAAAAAAAAACACATTGCCTACAATCAAATATGGTGGAGCTTAAAATATGTTTTGGGGTTGTTTTGCTTCCTCTGGCACTGGGTGCCTTGACTGTGAGAAAAGCATCATGAACTCTAAAGATTACAAAAGGATTTTGTAGTACACAGTGTCAGAATGCTGGGTTTGCGTCCTAGGTCATGGGTCTTACAGCAGGACAATGACCCCAAACATATTTCAAGAAGCACCCAGAAATAGATAAAAATAAAGCGCCAGAGAGTTCGGAAGTGGCCAGCAATGAGACTGGATCTAAATCCCATTGAACACTTGTGGCAAGATCTTAACATTTCTGTTGGGAGAAGGCACCCTCAGATATGAGAGACCTGGAGCAGTTTGGTCTAAAATTCCAGTTGAAAGAGGTGTAACAAGCTTGTTGATAGTTGTAGGAAGCGTTTCATTGCAGTAATTTATTAAAAAGGGTTTGCAACCAAACATTAAGCTGAGGCTATCCACAATTTTGTCCTGCTCATTTTGGGGGTTTTGTGTGAAACTATGTCCAATTTACTTTTTTTTGTGTTTTTTTGTGTTGCTCCAATACACACAAAGGAAATAAACATGTGTATAGCAAAGCAAGCATGTCTAATTGCTGTAATAATCTTGGAGAAATACTTTCGGCAGTATTGAAGTTAGTATTGAATAAGTCACCAATTTTCTAAATAAATGTATTATCTTATTCTGGGTTTACACTTTGTTTTTTCCCTACATTTAGTATACATCTCCATGGGGATCCATTAGTTAGGATGAAATCCATTTCACCTGTAACGGGAATAGTGGTGGAATAGAAGAGAGCCTGGAGAGGCATGACTCTTCGCTAGAGCTTCCGATGGTGGAGTTAGACTTGGCTCTGGATAGACACCAGGAAGTTACCTCGAACACACGGCAGCTGACCCCCAAAGAGGCAGGTAGTTGGTAGAGCCAGGAATGAGTGGATTTTTACAAGTACTGGCAGGCACAGCAAGAATACTGGAAGACAAGGCAGGTGTAGGTACGGCTGGTATACATGCTTTGCAAAAAAGAAAAAAAAGAGCATGAACCGCACATCCCAAAATCATACGTTGATCTAAAGCCGCTAGGCAAAAATTAATATAACTGAATATGAGGTTTTCAGTTTAACATTCTGATCAGACTGTATGAAGCCCACTGCCACTTCACGGCAAACCTCGTAGTGGGTCCTATCGCCCTAACGGAGCGGAGCCGTGCGGCGCCCACCGCCACAGCGGCCATGCACCAGCAGGGCGGACGGCCTGTTGCCCCACAGCACCCATGCTGCGAGACTGAGCCCACATGACCAGCACTCCTCCCATTTGGCACAGGTGATTTTAATTAGCAGGAGACTGCAAAGTATGGGGTCTAGCCCATTTTGGCTCTCACTGAAGAGCTGGAGGAAGGTGAGTTTCAATGCTCCTTTCATTTTGGTGCTGGTGCTGTGTGGCGGCCATTGTTGCTGTGGCTTTGTGCTGGTGGGGCGGCGCGGTCTGGAGTCATGGGGGCTCAGTCTCGCAGCATGGGTGCTGTGGGGCAACAGGCCGTCCGCCCTGCTGGTGCGTGGCCGCTGTGGCGGTGGTTGCCGCATGGCTCCGCTCCGTTAGGACGATAGGACCCACTACGAGGTTTGCCGTGAAGTGGCAGTGGGCTTCATACAGTCTGATCAGAATGTTAAACTGAAAACCTCATGTTCAGTATATAAATTTTTGCCTAGCGGCTTTAGATCAAAGTATGAATTTGGGATGTGCGGTTCATGCTCTTTTTTTTCCTTTTTGCAAAGCATGTCCTTGTCTCTTTCTTGGACCAGCACTCCTCCCATTTGGCACAGGTGATTTTAATTAGCAGGAGACTGCAAAGTATGGGGTCTAGCCCATTTTGGCTCTCACTGAAGAGCTGGAGGAAGGTGAGTTTCAATGCTCCTTTCATTTTGGTGCTGGTGCTGTGTGGCGGCCATTGTTGCTGTGGCTTTGTGCTGGTGGGGCGGCGCGGTCTGGAGTCATGGGGGCTCAGTCTCGCAGCATGGGTGCTGTGGGGCAACAGGCCGTCCGCCCTGCTGGTGCGTGGCCGCTGTGGCGGTGGTTGCCGCACGGCTCCGCTCCGTTAGGGCGATAGGACCCACTACGAGGTTTGCCGTGAAGTGGCAGTGGGCTTCATACAGTCTGATCAGAATGTTAAACTGAAAACCTCATGTTCAGTATATAAATTTTTGCCTAGCGGCTTTAGATCAAAGTATGAATTTGGGATGTGCGGTTCATGCTCTTTTTTTTCCTTTTTGCAAAGCATGTTCTTGTCTCTTTCTTGGACCAGCACTCCTCCCATTTGGCACAGGTGATTTTAATTAGCAGGAGACTGCAAAGTATGGGGTCTAGCCCATTTTGGCTCTCACTGAAGAGCTGGAGGAAGGTGAGTTTCAATGCTCCTTTCATTTTGGTGCTGGTGCTGTGTGGCGGCCATTGTTGCTGTGGCTTTGTGCTGGTGGGGCGGCGCGGTCTGGAGTCATGGGGGCTCAGTCTCGCAGCATGGGTGCTGTGGGGCAACAGGCCGTCCGCCCTGCTGGTGCGTGGCCGCTGTGGCGGTGGTTGCCGCACGGCTCCGCTCCGTTAGGGCGATAGGACCCACTACGAGGTTTGCCGTGAAGTGGCAGTGGCTTTGACATACAGTCTGATCAGAATGTTAAACTGAAAACCTCATGTTCAGTATATAAATTTTTGCCTAGCGGCTTTAGATCAAAGTATGAATTTGGGATGTGCGGTTCATGCTCTTTTTTTTCCTTTTTGCAAAGCATGTTCTTGTCTCTTTCTTGGACCAGCACTCCTCCCATTTGGCACAGGTGATTTTAATTAGCAGGAGACTGCAAAGTATGGGGTCTAGCCCATTTTGGCTCTCACTGAAGAGCTGGAGGAAGGTGAGTTTCAATGCTCCTTTCATTTTGGTGCTGGTGCTGTGTGGAGGCCATTGTTGCTGTGGCTTTGTGCTGGTGGGGCGGCGCGGTCTGGAGTCATGGGGGCTCAGTCTCGCAGCATGGGTGCTGTGGGGCAACAGGCCGTCCGCCCTGCTGGTGCGTGGCCGCTGTGGCGGTGGTTGCCGCACGGCTCCGCTCCGTTAGGGCGATAGGACCCACTACGAGGTTTGCCGTGAAGTGGCAGTGGGCTTCATACAGTCTGATCAGAATGTTAAACTGAAAACCTCATGTTCAGTATATAAATTTTTGCCTAGCGGCTTTAGATCAAAGTATGAATTTGGGATGTGCGGTTCATGCTCTTTTTTTTCCTTTTTGCAAAGCATGTTCTTGTCTCTTTCTTGGACCAGCACTCCTCCCATTTGGCACAGGTGATTTTAATTAGCAGGAGACTGCAAAGTATGGGGTCTAGCCCATTTTGGCTCTCACTGAAGAGCTGGAGGAAGGTGAGTTTCAATGCTCCTTTCATTTTGGTGCTGGTGCTGTGTGGCGGCCATTGTTGCTGTGGCTTTGTGCTGGTGGGGCGGCGCGGTCTGGAGTCATGGGGGCTCAGTCTCGCAGCATGGGTGCTGTGGGGCAACAGGCCGTCCGCCCTGCTGGTGCGTGGCCGCTGTGGCGGTGGTTGCCGCACGGCTCCGCTCCGTTAGGGCGATAGGACCCACTACGAGGTTTGCCGTGAAGTGGCAGTGGCTTTGACATACAGTCTGATCAGAATGTTAAACTGAAAACCTCATGTTCAGTATATAAATTTTTGCCTAGCGGCTTTAGATCAAAGTATGAATTTGGGATGTGCGGTTCATGCTCTTTTTTTTCCTTTTTGCAAAGCATGTTCTTGTCTCTTTCTTGGACCAGCACTCCTCCCATTTGGCACAGGTGATTTTAATTAGCAGGAGACTGCAAAGTATGGGGTCTAGCCCATTTTGGCTCTCACTGAAGAGCTGGAGGAAGGTGAGTTTCAATGCTCCTTTCATTTTGGTGCTGGTGCTGTGTGGAGGCCATTGTTGCTGTGGCTTTGTGCTGGTGGGGCGGCGCGGTCTGGAGTCATGGGGGCTCAGTCTCGCAGCATGGGTGCTGTGGGGCAACAGGCCGTCCGCCCTGCTGGTGCGTGGCCGCTGTGGCGGTGGTTGCCGCACGGCTCCGCTCCGTTAGGGCGATAGGACCCACTACGAGGTTTGCCGTGAAGTGGCAGTGGGCTTCATACAGTCTGATCAGAATGTTAAACTGAAAACCTCATGTTCAGTATATAAATTTTTGCCTAGCGGCTTTAGATCAAAGTATGAATTTGGGATGTGCGGTTCATGCTCTTTTTTTTCCTTTTTGCACGGCTGGTATACAGACTGACAGGGCAGGTGCTAGCAGGTACGGCTGGTACACAGACTGGCACAACTAATTCAGGCACGGCAGGTGCAGGCAGGTATGGCTGGTATTTAGGCAAGCAGTTGCTGTAAGGCACAAGCAGGGATAGGCAGGAACGAGCAAGAAAAAGTGGGTACTGGCAGGTACTAATAAAAACTAGTGGATACTGGCAAGTACTAACAGACAAGGCACCTGAGAACCAGCAAGCGTGCAGACTAACTGACCAAACACATTTCTCAGGCAGCTCCCAATAGGTGGAGGTGCCTTAAATGTTAAGTGTCTCCCAGCCATTGGCTGGCGAGACGGTTGGACAATGTGCACTGTGTCTTTACTAGACCAGGGGCATGCAATCCTAAGGGACCTGCCAGGCATGCGCAGACCCCTGGAAGCAGGAGGAGGACGTGGGGGATGAGGGCCAGGGCAGTGAGTGAATCAGCGGGACGCCAGGGAGGAAAGGATGCAGGGACGCCAACACTACATGTCTTTGTCTGTCGTTACTACACCTCAAAAAAAGTAGAATGGAATTGTATAGTAGACTATGATATTTCCAGAAATGGTAAATACACACATTCGTTTAATGGATACCATATTAACCTATTGGTGATATGACATCTTTAATGGACACATCATAAGCATTTCAATAGCTTTTCATGATCTGTCCATTAAATCGCAGCAATTATAGCCTATGGGTGACTTATACTGGCATCATTTTAATGAATGTGTTACGAAAAACGTAACAATGTATCCATTAAATGAATCCCATATCAGTCCATTGCTGATGAATGTCACCATTGGGCATCCATCACTGATTCCGGTAACATCGGATGAAGTCCCAGGTTATTTGTTAAACAGAGGCCAAATGTGCAACCTGAACATTTTCTTAGATAAGCCCCTATAATATACAGGAGATTGGGGTACAGCTCTCAGAATGTAAATCACAAGTTTAAGATATGTGTAGACACCGAGCCAGCAAGGAATTGAGATTTCAGCTCTGGACTGTGTATTACAGACTCTCACTCAGAACAAGATAACTAAAATATAAAATGGTTTTTTTCAACTCAGACATATTCTTTAATGAATTTGGATAAATTGAATAGTAAAATGAGGTTAAAAAAATATTTTCAATTTTAATGTCTATGCATATTATTGGTGTTATATCTGCAATTATGTTACAGGCACTACGGCTATTATCTGTCAGGCACAGAACTTTCCATGTGATCAGAAATAAATATGTTCTTGTATCGTCTTGTCTTTTTTTTAATATCAGACCATCAGACAATAAATCTTCTCTGCGGGTTTTCCATAATTGCAAATCGGCATCATCTCAGCAGAGTTACAAGCTCATAATTCCAGTATTGTGATTTGCATTAAGCGGCTGCTGAAAAGATGTAAAGTGATTTCTAAAGGAAAAACTCATTTCCTGACTTTTCTTTTATTAAAAAAATATATTTCAAGCAACTAAGGTTCTGCAGAGTAAATGTAGCAGTAAGAAAAAAACAAAGAAAGGGATCTCATAGGTTTAATACATCCAGGGTATATCTTGGTAAAGGGATTAAGAACTCATGCACGCATCGATGATTTTCTTGTACAGGGAAATCGCATCGAGTTTCATGAGTAATTCTGATCAGAATTTCATCAGAGTTTTTCAATCAGTGTCATAAGAGTTTGGTCTGAGTTTCATTAGTTTTTCTCTAGTGAGAAAAATAAAAAATAAAAAAAGTTTCTCCACCTTCTTCTATCATTCCGTGATGGTTTCCAAGTGATATCCGACTTTTTTCACGAACCTATAGACCTTCATTGCTATGTTTGATCCAACACTCAGGTCAACATCGGACACGTCTCCACGATTTTGCAAGGACCACTCGGTGCACATAAAACCACTGACATATGAACAGCCCCATAGTCTATCCCAGGTATGAGTGCCATCTGTAAAAAAAACATAAATAGCACTTATACGTCTAAAACTGACCACATATGTAGATCTATGTAAACCCTCTTATTCTGGCAAGTGTCAGTATTTTCAAATACTTCTTACTCATCTGAACATTGTTCCCAACTCTTAGGCATGAGTGCTTCAATTTATATGAATCCTTCAGAGCCAAGATATGTACAAATCTAGATATACCTAAGTATTTTCCCATAAATAGAGGAACGAGGTAGAGACGCCCATTATCGCTTCATTTATTTTTTCGCTCTGGCCAATGGCTATACACCAAGATCAATATAAAGGTCTTGTTTAACCCTGTATAACTGAAATACAGGGTGGACCATTTATATGGTTGCATTAAAAAATGGCCGATTTCAAAATGGCCGCTGTAACGGGGTCTACCAAGCTTGGGTACCTTTTTCAGTACCACCCCGTGTTTCAGGAGGTCCACTCTGCTTTGGCTGGAGTCTGAATGAAGGACGCTGGCTGGAAATCCTTGGTTACCTGGGAGCATATAAAATATCACTGCTTCTCCACGTATTTCCAGTCTGACAACACTTTATTCACAGGACACAGAATATATCACACAGATACAGAGGGCAGGCCAGACATACATTACAATAGCCGCAGGGGGCCGGAGCGTGCCGATATTTACTGTGGGAATTACAAAGGTGGGGGAGGACAGAAGGGGGATATCTTCTCCCCTCTGCCCAGGGGCGCAGCCTGTGGGCTGATGCAACTCACATGGAACCTATTATACATGCATATAACTGCACAACATATTCTGAGTGCTTAGTAGTTCCGTAACACATAACAGCCGCCATGGTCACCACCCATCTTGAAAAGTTTTCCCCCTCCCATATACTAATGTGCTACAAACAGGAAGTTGATATCACCAACCATTCCCATTTTATTTAGGTGTATCTATATACATGGCCCACCCAGGTGTATCCATATAAATGGCCCACCCTGTAGTATATCTATACATTGATGACACGTTGGTGTATCTGGCGGATCATGAGCTTTCCCTGGCATTTCTCCTAGGATTGGTAGAGAGGTTTGGGTCATTCTTGGGTAATTGGTCATTAAATATGTCTTATTTTTTATACTAGTAGGAAATGTGCATACATATATTTAAAAAAGGATTGGGGAGGTAGATGGAAACAGTCACTGTAAAGGAGAAGGCGGGCTAATCTATTGAAAAGTTTAATTAAAGACGCACTCCTCCTCCCATCAAAGTTTTTAGCTTCTTAATATATTGCAGTCAGTTATCATATTATATAGCACTTACAATTGCTCATTTTGCCTTTCTACACACTAAATTCTTCTATTTTCTCTACTCTATGTAGAAATAGGAAGTCTCTTGTCCCTACATTTACCATCCCCCTCCTGACTCTGCTGCTCCTTCTTCCCCTGTCGGGAACTTTTGCAGTTAATTATGACTTGTGCAGAGAAAATTGACCTCCTGTTTTTACATAGAGCTAAGGATTCAGCTAGTCAGTTTTTAAACATGTGATGTCATAGACCTAATGGAAAACAGAAGAATTAACTGGGTAGAAAGGCAAAATGAGCAATTGTAAATACACAGTGCTATATAATATGATGATTGAAATATGTTAAGAGGATAAAATCTTTGATGGGAGGGCTTCTTTAATGTGCATAAGCATGATGATGGTAACGGGGATGGGGGATCGGAGTGGTAACTTGTATGACTGACTGGTTTTTAAATCATGTACATTTATGTAACCTCACATATATTCCATGTGTTATTCTCACCTTTAATTTAGATAAATACTACGTCCAAATTGCTCTGTTCTATCTTCTTTATGTTACGTGATGCTGAAAAACGTGATCATACTTTATACATGACTGAAAGAATGTCAAACACAATGTTATTGAATTGCTAAGTTGAGTTTTTTGCTTTATTGGAGATTAAAAACCTATTTCTAAAATAGAAAATGATCACCTCTTCATAGGATAGGGGAAAACTTTCTGATCACTAGGGGTCTGACAGCTGGAAGTCCTAGCGATCCCAAGAACTTGGCTCTGGTTTCCAAAAACCTTTGTGAATGTTGCAGAGATTGACATGTAAAACCTTTTGCTCCATTCATTGTGTTTGGGATTTCCAGCTAAAGCTCAGTACAGCACTTGGCTATTTCGGCAGTCCTATAGACAATGAATAGAGGTTGAGCACGTGGACCTCTTCTCCATTCAAGAAGCAGAGCCCCATTCTATGGTAATCAGTGGCGGACCACCGGCCATCAAAAAGTTATCCACTATCCTATTCTGGGAATACCCATTTAAGACTTTTCATTAACACTGTGATTTGTAACCATGTGGTGGGACAAGTTGAGAACCTTGGCTTAGAATGTCTGGAATATTTTCTTATATTTTTTCTTATTATTTTTTATGACCAATGTTCTAACCAACAACAGAGAAGTCCATCAATAAGCTTGTACATTATTTAGGAGCATAAGTCGACGACCTCTCCATCTATTGACATTTCTCATATATTCATTTCTAAACTTTTCAGCATACTATTTATTTCCCGTAAGCAAATAACATCAGTAAATGTGTATTCATGTTGATAAGCCTTTGATGTGCCGATTGACATCAATCCTGGTGAATGCATGAAAGGCATGCGTATCTAAGTAAGAGACTCAAGGATTGACTATTCGACGATACCTCGGGAATGTCAGGAGAAATAAATTGATACCTCCCTAAGGCATGACGGTGCTGCCGTGTACTTTTGTTACTCAGATTTCTTTCATATATGTAGTACATAAAGTTTGTCTCATAATTCCTATAGCTCTATTATACAGCGCCTTGAAAAAGTATTAATTTCCACATTTTTTCACGTTACCCTCATAAATTTAAAGGGGTATTCCCAACTCCAAGATCCTGTCCCATTATATAGTAGGTGTAATAATAATAATATTAGCAATTAACTCCAATTAGAAATGTTGTATTTGTAAAATTTTTCTCATGGGCTATGTCAATTACCCCATGTGCAGGGCATTGCAGTAGTTTTGGTATAAATGGTTACAGGAAGAAAATGATACAAGGTTTTCTAATCATTTCTAACATATAAATCTGAGCTTTGTGGCATGCAAATATCCCAGAAGACCTCAGTCGCTGTAATTTTGGTCACCTTATTAAGTGGTGCGTACTAGGGTTCAGACCCACCGCGATCCTATGGATATGGGCCGGCGGTGAGGCGGTGCAAGTAACAAGGTGGAAGTGCATCACAGGAAGGGGCGGATCGCAGTGATTTTGAAAATAAAATGAGAGCTAGAGGAGGGAGGATGTGCTGCATCTCCATCCAACACCATCCACAGAGCCATGTGTCCTTGGAAGGCAAAGACCGCTCTGAATAACAGAGAATATCGTCCCACTCAATTTCCACGGTCAGGGGAGAAGTTTGCAGTGACGACGTCAAATGGAGGGAGATGAGCCGTAGTCCCCAGGAGTCGGTATCAGCGATGCAGCTAGAAGCCCCTCCAGCAAGCTAGCAGTGGTACCACGCATCGGTTGGAGATGGGCCATCTCCTGCAGTTTTCGGTCAGGCGCACGCAACTCTGCAGTGTTAGAGCGACTACACCCAGGTTGGTAAGTCCTGAGCTCAGGCCTACTGCAGGGATCACGTTGGGAGCGTGCTCACACACACAGTTAATTCGGTGCCTAACTCAGACAGGCAGAAACAGGCACTTGATAGCATCAGAGTCAGTGCAGTACTAGATCGATAACTGGATTCTACCTAGGAGCATCCAACTCCACCATGCGTGCCTGCTCCGATTAAGGAGTGCTTCTTTACCCATGGGGTGGGGAGAAGTGGGTTTAAAGTTATTTGGTTAAGTTTGTGAGCTCCTATTCTGCACCACCAATAGGCCATCCCTGACATACTGTACATTTGATTATTCAAGAATTCTAGGCAAACATGCGGTGCCCGTACTAGGCAGGTGCCCAATTACCGTAGGTAAATTATAGCATTGTAGTTAACACTTCTAAGCCTACGGAGTTGTGGAGCACAGAGGTCCTGGTCAGTCTTGGCTGGGTGTGTGAGTTAACTTGTTTCACCATTTTTTGGGGTTGGAAAAGTATTCTATCCAAATTGGTCAGTAAAAGTTAATCTGGCAAGGTTGGTGCTGGCTGTTTTCCTTGTTCCCGGCTTCTCTGTATCCAGGAGAGCCCACCTCAGTACACTGTCTACACTGCCACAGGGCAGTCTGCCAAGTATTGAAATATTTGTTTTCACTTTAGATTGTGATTTATTGTTAATAGTTACATTACAGCTGAAACTATTTGGGACCATATAATAAAAGTATTGATTCCGTTATGTAAAATTACATTTTTTTTTGTCAAAGTCAGTAACTTACAATGTAATTTTCTATAATCAAATCCTAAACATGTCCACAATATTGAAACCATATATTAAGATGTGGAGAAGTTTTGTTATGTGTTTTAGTTATTGCTTTCATTTTGTTTTTCAGGTTATAAAGTTTTACTATTCTTTTTAATAAATTGTTAACAAGTTATTGTATTTTGTTTCATACGGTGACTTTACCTTTCCCAGTAATAATTTTATTAACTTTTTTAGTTGAAGGTGGACACTGAACGCTACATGAGTCATTCCAGTAATTTGCCAGGATTACCTCCTCTGCCCGCAGCACCGACAAGAGAACCTTCAGAGCTGTATCAGGTATGCCAGTAGGGTGAAAGCTTTCAGAAAGCACCAAATATAGTCTATGATACAGCTGGGTGCCAGTAAGGAGTACCAAAAATCCTCTCCACCTTTGTCTTGTTTTTCAATAAAAAGCTATAGTCAAAAGAAATATATATATATATATTCCCAGGATTAAATAGAATGTCAGTTTGACTAAATGTGTACCTAGTTTTATTAATGTTGTAACTCAACTTTTATTGAATATTATACCCCTTTCCCTAAATTTTTTTTTTTTGGTATTCAGCTGCACTAGTGGAGGTGTGGAGGACTCAAGGGCATTATGTTGTGTGGTGGGCCTGTGGGGGCATCATAATAGGTGGGTGGGGGTGACTGGGCGATCATGCTGTGTATAGACGGATGTCATTATGGGGCATCGTTTTGAAGGCTATCATAAATTGTAGGTGAGGGTATGTAGGGGGTAACTGGGGGCATCATTCTCTGCACGGGATGGTGTCATTATGGGGGCATCATCCTATGTCGGAGGACTGTAGGGGTGTCATACTGAGTGTAGGGGGGTCATTGTGTAAGCATGATACTGTGTTGGGGGTCACTTTGGGGCCTTACAATTCGTGGGTGAACTGTGGGGGCATCATATTGTGAGGGCTCATTGTAGGGACATCATTCCGTGTGGGGGAACTGATGGGGACATCATATTGTGAGGGCTCATTGTAGGGACATCATACCGTGTGGGGGAACTGATGGGGACATCATATTTGTGAGGGCTCATTGTAGGGACATCATACCATGTGGGGGGAACTGATGGGGACATCATATTTGTGAGGGCTCATTGTAGGGACATCATACCATGTGGGGGGAACTGATGGGGACATCATATTTGTGAGGGCTCATTGTAGGGACATCATACCATGTGGGGGGAACTGATGGGGACATCATATTTGTGAGGGCTCATTGTAGGGACATCATACCGTGTGGGGGGAACTGATGGGGACATCATATTTGAGGGCTCATTGTAGGGACATCATACCGTGAGGGGGGAACAGATGGGGCATCATATTGTATTGAGTAGCACTGTGGGGACATCATACTATTATGAGAGCACTGTGGCCACCTCATAAACTATTGGACATAGTGGGGGCATCATACTTTGCTGGGGGCACTGTGGGGTTATCATACTTTATGTGTGTATGGAGGCAAATTGTGTGGGGTAATTTACAGTGGCGGGTATCATACTCTGTGTGTGGGGGAGACATTTTGAGGTGAGGGGACAATGAAATGGGAATTGTTGTGGGTTAGAATACCAAAGGAGTACAGAAGGGGAATGAATTTTATGCACACACCACAATACATGTTCCTATTTTTAAAAGTCAAACCTTCTGAGTTTTAAACAATGACCCTGATTGCAGGAAGGAAGCAAACACTTCGCCGCTCTCCTGAAAATGAGTTAAAATACTGCACTAAATTATTCATCGAGTCTGAAGAGATAATTATTCAACTGGTAAAGCAAAGTGGAAAGCTATTGTTCACTAGCACAACAGCACTTAGGATAGCGGCTGATGGGTATCATTAATGCATTACAGGAGCTGCTGCCAGAAATGAGGACTTAATAGCCGCGGCATCATAGAACATAAGCTGTTCTCATAGGGATGGGTATCACCTACACACCTAGGAATGTGAGGACAGCTGGAGTTAGCACGCTCCGAGCAGGAAAACCTATTGGGAATGCGCAGATAAACGGATCGAAACGGTGAAAACAGACTGGTTAATCTATGCAAGAATTGTCTATATTTTTAATACATCTCAGAATGTACAAAGGAAAAATTACATTTAACTTTTTAGTGTCAGAATTGTAAGAAATCTATGAAGAATTCTTCTTCTGCTGCTGCTCATAGTCGATAGTGAATGATTAAGATGTTTTGAATTTTTTTTTTCCATTTTTTATCGTTTGCATATACCGTAATTAACTTATCTATCCATCCTGTGATTTCCATTACTCCACTATTTTGTCGTCTTGGTGTTGTGATTTAAATGTGTATAATTTGGTCAGAATCAATGTGGGTGTAGTTATCGGCGCTTTTTCATTTCTAAAAGTTTGAAAAAAAAACACATGGAAAAATACTATAAAAACTGCATGAAAAATGCAGCTTTTGCCAAAATTTAAGAGTGAAATACATGGTTAAGTATTGACCTGATGCTTTTTTAAAAATATTAAAACGCACAATTGCAAAAATACAATTCACAATTGGTGCAGAATCCAACCAGAGGAGCAGCACTTTTAGACCTAATACTATCTAATAGACCTGACAAAATAACAAATCTGCAGGTGGTCGGGCATTTAGGAAATAGCGACCACAATATTGTGCAGTTTCACCTGTCTTTCACTAGGGGGACTTGTCAGGGAGTCACAAAAACACTGAACTTTAGGAAGGCAAAGTTTGACCAGCTTAGAGATGCCCTTAATCTGGTAGACTGGGACAATATCCTCAGAAATAAGAATACAGATAATAAATGGGAAATGTTTAAGAACATCCTAAATAGGCAGTGTAAGCGGTTTATACCTTGTGGGAATAAAAGGACTAGAAATAGGAAAAACCCAATGTGGCTAAACAAAGAAGTAAGACAGGCAATTAACAGTAAAAAGAAAGCATTTGCACTACTAAAGCAGGATGGCACTATTGAAGCTCTAAAAAACTATAGGGAGAAAAATACTTTATCTAAAAAACTAATTAAAGCTGCCAAAAAGGAAACAGAGAAGCACATTGCTAAGGAGAGTAAAACTAATCAGAAACTGTTCTTCAACTATATCAATAGTAAAAGAATAAAAACTGAAAATGTAGGCCCCTTAAAAAATAGTGAGGAAAGAATGGTTGTAGATGACGAGGAAAAAGCTAACATATTAAACACCTTCTTCTCCACGGTATTCACGGTGGAAAATGAAATGCTAGGTGAAATCCCAAGAAACAATGAAAACCCTATATTAAGGGTCACCAATCTAACCCAAGAAGAGGTGCGAAACCGGCTAAATAAGATTAAAATAGATAAATCTCCGGGTCCGGATGGCATACACCCACGAGTACTAAGAGAACTAAGTAATGTAATAGATAAACCATTATTTCTTATTTTTAGTGACTCTATAGCGACAGGGTCTGTTCCGCAGGATTGGCGCATAGCAAATGTGGTGCCAATATTCAAAAAGGGCTCTAAAAGTGAACCTGGAAATTATAGGCCAGTAAGTCTAACCTCTATTGTTGGTAAAATATTTGAAGGGTTTCTGAGGGATGTTATTCTGGATTATCTCAATGAGAATAACTGTGTAACTCCATATCAGCATGGGTTTATGAGAAATCGCTCCTGTCAAACCAATCTAATCAGTTTTTATGAAGAGGTAAGCTATAGGCTGGACCACGGTGAGTCATTGGACGTGGTATATCTCGATTTTTCCAAAGCGTTTGATACCGTGCCGCACAAGAGGTTGGTACACAAAATGAGAATGCTTGGTCTGGGGGAACATGTGTGTAAATGGGTTAGTAACTGGCTTAGTGATAGAAAGCAGAGGGTGGTTATAAATGGTATAGTCTCTAACTGGGTCGCTGTGACTAGTGGGGTACCGCAGGGGTCAGTATTGGGACCTGTTCTCTTCAACATATTCATTAATGATCTGGTAGAAGGTTTACACAGTAAAATATCGATATTTGCAGATGATACAAAACTATGTAAAGCAGTTAATACAAGAGAAGATAGTATTCTGCTACAGATGGATCTGGATAAGTTGGAAACTTGGGCTGAAAGGTGGCAGATGAGGTTTAACAATGATAAATGTAAGGTTATACACATGGGAAGAGAGAATCAATATCACCATTACACACTGAACGGGAAACCACTGGGTAAATCTGACAGGGAGAAGGACTTGGGGATCCTAGTTAATGATAAACTTACCTGGAGCAGCCAGTGCCAGGCAGCAGCTGCCAAGGCAAACAGGATCATGGGGTGCATTAAAAGAGGTCTGGATACACATGATGAGAGCATTATACTGCCTCTGTACAAATCCCTAGTTAGACCGCACATGGAGTACTGTGTCCAGTTTTGGGCACCGGTGCTCAGGAAGGATATAATGGAACTAGAGAGAGTACAAAGGAGGGCAACAAAATTAATAAAGGGGATGGGAGAACTACAATACCCAGATAGATTAGCGAAATTAGTATTATTTAGTCTAGAAAAAAGACGACTGAGGGGCGATCTAATAACCATGTATAAGTATATAAGGGGACAATACAAATATCTCGCTGAGGATCTGTTTATACCAAGGAAGGTGACGGGCACAAGGGGGCATTCTTTGCGTCTGGAGGAGAGAAGGTTTTTCCACCAACATAGAAGAGGATTCTTTACTGTTAGGGCAGTGAGAATCTGGAATTGCTTGCCTGAGGAGGTGGTGATGGCGAACTCAGTTGAGGGGTTCAAGAGAGGCCTGGATGTCTTCCTGGAGCAGAACAATATTGTATCATACAATTATTAGGTTCTGTAGAAGGACGTAGATCTGGGTATTTATTATGATGGAATATAGGCTGAACTGGATGGACAAATGTCTTTTTTCGGCCTTACTAACTATGTTACTATGTTACTATGTATGTTACAATCTCTATTGGACAGTTTCATAAATCTGACCTATTATTTCTGCTTTATATCAAAGAGGCTTAATTTAGTAGTTGAGACAAGCAGAAGCTGCATAACATAGGTTACACCAAGACTGCTGTCTACATCACATAGGATACCCCAAGACTGCTGTATATATCGCATATGATACACCAAGACTGCTGTGTATATCGCATATGATACACCAAGACTGCTGTGTATATCGCATATGATACACCAAGACTGCTGTGTATATCGCATATGATACACCAAGACTGCTGTGTATATCGCATATGATACACCAAGACTGCTGTGTATATCGCATATGATACACCAAGACTGCTGTGTATATCGCATATGATACACCAAGACTGCTATATAGGATATACTGAGACTGTGGTTTATTCATCACATAGGATTCACTGAAAGTGCTGTATACATCACATAGGATTCACTGACACTGCTGTATATACATTGCATAGGATACAGTGAGACCAGTATATGCATCACATAGGATACACTGAGACTGTGCTGTATACATTACATAGTATACACTGATACTGTTCTATAAACATTAAATAGGATTCACTGAGACTGTGCTCTATACATCATAGGATTAACTGAGACTGCTGTATACACTACATAGGATTCACCGAAACTGCTCTTTACATCACGCAATATACACTGAGACTGCTGTAGGCACATCACATAGGATACACTGATACTGTGCTGTATACATTACATAGGATTCACTGAGATTGTGCTGTATACATTATATGGGATTCCCTGAGTCTGCTGTATACATTATATAAGATTAACTGAAACTGCTGTTTATATCACATAACATACACTGAGATTGCTGTTTCCAACACAAAATGTACACTGAAACTGTTGTATATACATCACATATGACACACTTAGACTGCTGTATACACATCACATAGGATACATTGTGACTGGCTATGGAGCGCACAATGGACCAAAATCAAACTAGTTTCAGAATACACTGATTCCTTCGTCAGGGATGGTCTGGTTAGCAGAATAGGCGCTTAAATATCATGCAGCTGGTAAGAGTCCTGTATTATGTATTAAAAGCGAACAATTCTATTTTGCTATTCAAGCCATTGGGTATAAGCGTGTTCATTTCAAAAATCCACCTGCTCTCATCTCGTGACATTTGGTGAATAAAATTGCCCTTTCTCCAACTCTTTTTAACTATTTTGATTCCAGTGACTATGATATCTTTAATTGGGCCCCCATGATACTTTGCAAAGTTTGTGATAAAGGATGGCCCATGAATTTATTGCTAATATTGCGCAAATGCTCTGCAATTCTTACACTCATTGGGCGTATAGTTCGCCCTAGGTATAATTTCCCACAGGGGCATTTCATACCATAAATTACCCCCTGGGTGGCGCATGTAATAAAGTCCTTGATGCCAATTTCTGTGGACTGCTTGGCAATGGTAAATTGTTTTTTGGTTCCTAGTTTTTTACACGATAGGCATCTTTTACATGGGAAACAAAACAAATGGAAGATGTTGCGGGTCAGGATCTCATAAATTGGGGGGTTTGGAAATCGATGGCATAATCATATTGCCCAAATTGTTAGCCCTCCTATATATAGATCTAGGACGGTATTCCCCAATGACCTTATACTCCTTTAGGATACTCTAATGTTTATATACAATCCTTTGCAAGATTTTACTGTTGGAGTTGTACTGAGTTATAATAGGGACTTCCTCATTTGTCAAATAATTCCTGGTTTTCTCCTTATGTTGGAGTAATTTTTCACGTGGTCATTTTTCCACCAGCTCTCTCGTTTGTGTTAACAAGTTCTTATCATATCCTTTATGATGGAACCGTTCAATTAAAGTATCAGCCTCTACGTCAAAGTCATTCGGTTTTGAACAGTTCCTATGAACTCTTATGAATTGGCTTTTATGGACATTCATAAGCCAACTTGGTAGATGGCAACTCTACAAAGAAATGTAGTTGTTGGAGTCTGTGGGTTTATGGTAGGTTTGAGTTTGAATTGTATTTTCCTCTATAAAAATTTTCAAATCTAAAAAATTAATTTGTTTGATGCTGGTGGTAGCTGTAAAATTTAAAAAATATTGATTTTTATTTAATTCATTAATAAAATCGGACAATAAATTGGGACCACCAGACCAAATAAAAACAATGTCATCAATAAGAAGCTGCCATAGGACCAGGTTTGCCCGCATGGAGCCACCCTGGTAGATGGTTTCCTGCTCCCACCTGCCCACATACAGGTTGGCATAATTGGGGGCGAACTTGGTCCCCATGGCAGTCCCCCACTGCTGGGAGTAATAGTGCATCCCAAACCGAAAGTAGTTGTGGGTTAGTATAAACTCTATACAATCCACAACAAAGGCAATCTGCTCCTCAGGTATAGTACCATTCGTGGACATAAAATGCTGGACCACTTCACAGCCCTTTTCGTGTTGAATGATAGTGTATAATAGTGATAGTGGCAGCAGCATTTCACATCCTCCTCCTTTTTTTTTCTCTACGATGAGTGAACTATGGTCCGACAGGAAAGAAAAGGTCTTTAGGATCCAAAAAATTTTTCATTTAGTACATCAGGAAAATCCCATAGATCCCAATAAGAGTGATATGAGTAATGTGATTGAATTTTTGAAGAAACTTGAGCAATATTTAATTAAGAAAATGAGGGATCTATGGGATATTGCCAGACTGGAAAGATATCTGGCATCTAATCACATACCAAAGGGTCTAGTAATCTATAAACCACTAACAGGTTATATTGGGAATTCAGAAACTATGGCGCAATGGGACGCCATGTTTAATGACTTCTCTAAACCGACAGTATCCTTCATTATTGAGAAAAGAAGAACCGAGTTAATTAAAATATGAAATGAAATTTCTGGTTTACTTGAAGATATTAAACCATTTGAAATGCACCCAGAAATTATTCACCTTTCCACGAGTATACGTAGAAGGATAAGGCTGAAAAAAAAAGAAATAATAGAATAGAAACAGAAGAAATTTGGAAGGGACCTAATATTAGATAGTGAGAACAGACATTTTCACTCATCTCAGAATAATTACAATAATCACAACCACGGGGGACTAGTAATGAGGATTATCATTCTCCAAGGAGGAATAGTCAATTAATAACGATGGATGAAATACAATGGGGTGAGAGTTCACTCCTAACATCAAGTGAAAGGTTCTCAATTCACCTCACTTCTGATATGGAAAACCTTAATATTGATGAAGGGACTAACAACATACCTGGCACAGAAATAAGTGATAATCAATTTCCTCAGGGTGTCACACGGAACATCTCTCCCCACTACCTTCTGTGGCCATCCAGAACAGATTTTCGACACTTGAAAATATTGAAAACTCCCCATCTATCCCTAGAAGAAATTGTAGCCTCCAATCACCAATAGTAAGAAACCTCCCAACCCGCCCCGTAGAACAGAGAAAGTCACAACAGAAAACTAAACAAAACCATCTTCCTTTTTTTCAGGTAGGCAAAAAAAATAAAAATACGGAAAAGGGTCTGTAGGGGAGGGCAATCTACCAAAAAAAAGTAAACAACTCCAACAACAGAAAAATAAAATAGTTCCTCTAAAACAACAACAACAAATATTCAACTTGAGTGATCACACATTAAGTGAAAATGAAATTGGCCTACTAAGTAAAGGCCTGAAATATGCACCCAGCACCAAGTTTGACAAATTTCGGGCCTTTGTAGGTACCAAGCTATTCATGAGGAGGCTGGTTATTATATGAAAAAGAAACTGATTATAAATGACCCAAATGGCTCAATGGAAGTTTATGACCCCTATGAACATACTTCCCTAAAAAAGAAATCAAACTTCCATCCCATTCAAGAATATTCAGAAGCCTTTGAGGCTTTTCAGAAAAATGTTATTTATGACATTAGAAATATCTCTAATAAAAAATGCGCAAAATTCAAATATAATCTGTCCAATCAGGAGCGAAAGGCGATTCGAAACTTCCAAGATAATAAAGAGATTACTATTAGACCATCAGATAAAGGAGGGGGTATAGTTATTTTAAACACTGCTGACTATAATAAAGAGTCTTTACGTCTATTGGGGGACACACACACGTACCAAGTACTATCGGTGGACCCATCAGACAATTATCTTAAAGAGATGCACCATTTAATTAAAGGAGGACTTCAAAAAGATTTTTTAAACAAGCATGAATTTGATTTTTATTAACACTACTCATCCCAGAGTTCCATATTTTTATTATCTACCTAAAGTACATAAAGATCCAGTCCATCCACCCGGGAGACCTATAATTTCAGCAATAGGAGGTCTCACAGCCAACCTATCTAAATTTGTAGATTGTCATCTACAAAAATTATGCCCTAAACTCCCATCTTATTTGAAAGATAGCTCCCATATTTTACAAATTTTACTGTTCAATGGGAAGAGCATTATATAATGGGATATCTTGATATCATCTCCTTATACACTATCATTCAACACGGAAAGGGCGGTGAAGCGGTCCAACATTTTATGTCCAAAAATGGTACTACACCTGAGGAGCAGATTGCCTTTGTTGTGGATTTTATAGCGTTTATACTAACCCACAACTACTTTTGGTTTGGGATGCACTATTACTCCCAGCAGTGGGGGACTGCCATGGGGACCAGGTTCACCCCCAGTTACGCCAACCTGTATGTGGGCAGGTGGGAGCAGGAAACCTTCTACCAGGGTGGCTCAGTGCGGGCGAACCTGGTCCTATGGCAGCTTTTTATTGATGACATTGTTTTTATTTGGTCTGGTGGTCCCAATTTATTGTCCGATTTTATTAATGAATTAAATAAAAATCAATATTTTTTAAATTTTACAGCTACCACCAGCACCAAAGAAATACATTTTTTAGATTTGAAAATTTTTATAGAGGAAAATAAAATTCAAACTCAAACCTACCATAAACCCACAGATTCCAACAACTACATTTCTTTGGAGAGTTGCCAACTTCCGAGTTGGCTTATGAATGTCCCTAAAAGCCAATTCATAAGAGCTCATAGGAACTGTTGAAAACCGAATGACTTTGACGTAGAGGCTGATACTTCAATTGAACGGTTCCATCATAAAGGATATGATAAGAACTTGTTGACACAAACAAGAGAGCTGGTGGAAAAATTACCACATGAAAAATTACTCCAACATAAGAAGAAAACGAGTTATTATTTGACAAATGAGGAAGTCCCTATTATAACTCAGCGCAATTCTAACAGTAAAATCTTGAAAAGGATTGTATATAAAGATTGGAGTATCCTAAAGGAGTATAAGGTCATTGGGGAATCATTACCAGAACGTCCCAGATTTATATATAGGAGGGCTAACAATTTGGGGAATATAATTACACCAACGATTTCCAAACCCACCAAATCTCCAGATTTCGAGCTCCAGACCCGCAAATCTTCCTTTTGGTTTTGTTCCATGTAAAAGATGCCTATCGTCTAAAAAACTAGGCACCAAAAAACAATTTACCATTGCCAACCAGTCCACGGAAGTTGGCATCAAGGACTTTATTACATGTGCCACCCAGGGGGTAATTTATGGTATGAAATGCCCCTGTGGGAAATTATACATAGGGCGTACTATACGTCCAATGAGTGTAAGAATTGCAGAGCATTTGCGCAATATTAGTAATAAATTCATGGGCCATCCTTTATCACAACACTTTGCAAAGTATCATGGGGGCTCAATTAAAGATATCATAGTCACTGGAATCAAAATAGTTAAAAAGACTTAGAGAAAGGGCAATTTTATTCACCAAATGTCACGAGATGAAAGCAGGTGGATTTTTGAAATGAACACTCTTATACCCAATGGCTTGATTAGCGAAATAGAATTGTTCGCTTTTAATACATAATACAAGACTCCTACCAGCTGCATGATATTTAAGCGCCCATTCTGCTAACCGGACCATCCCTGACGAAGGAATCAGTGTATTCCGAAACTAGTTGGATTTGGTCCATTGTGCGCTCCATAGCCAGTCACGTAAGGTCCTGCAGCTCCTCTGCACCTTGCCGGCTTTACTATAGATCCGGTGCAAGCATCTACTGCACGTGGCTGCTTGATATTTCCCAGAGGGGCGTTTGTTACCGGCTGGAACGGCCCAACTTCTTGGGTATCATTTTTCTTTTTTTCCCTTGCTCTGGACTCTGAAAACTTACACACCATAAGAACTGCTCTCAGTTGGGACCATCATTCGTACGTCGCTATCCTTTTTCAGAGAGGTAATTTGATATTTTCTTTTTTGGTTTTATCTGAGTATCAAGGTTTTCTCTTTCTTTTATATTGCATAGTTTTATTCCAATATTAGGTTGGATTTTTTTTTGTTTAAGTGTTCTCAGTTTCTTAGCGCAAATATAAATTTCTCTTTTACAAATCGTTTTATACTGGACAAATAGGGTGGTATTGTCCCTTTATTTGCTGCAGAGACTCGAGACTGTGTGCTGCGCCCTTAGTTGCTTATTTATATTTTACAAATAATATAGTTGAATGGATTCCTGGGATTATTATGGTTGTATGACACCTAATATGTGTAGACCTTTTTTCCGTTTGTTTTCTGTATACATTAAACTGTATTATGGATGAAAATAGTATTTTTTCACATTTTAGCTGAGGGGACTTTTCATTTTTGTATTACCTTTTTTTTTATTATTTTTCCCAGATGCTTTATATAATTTTTTAAACATTTTTAGAGTAAAAAAATATCTCTGGGGTATTCAACAAGAGAAGATAGGAAGGATATATTGGATTCCTATCTTCTGTTCACAAATAGAACTGCCTCAGTTTTCATGCATTTACTAAATCAAGCAATAATTAAATTGCATGTGAGGAGGTAATTGCATTTCAATGATCATCTTATAGTTGTCCTGTAACCATGACTTCGGAATATGTGACTGCATAGGCCCACATGTAAATAAATCTAAGGACCCAAATTCTCTAATCTAATTTAATAAAACACCATCCCTAGACTTGTCTCCCCCATCCTCAGTGCAATCAACCTCCTTCAAAACCCTCCTTTTCCACCACGACAAGCAGGCATGACCCTTTATGCATGCGAGTCCTACCACAAACATAAAGCCTTCTCAATCCCTTTCATCAGAGAAAAAGACCAACTATCTATACCAATTGTATTTGAATGAATTCCATCTGACTTCAAAAATTCCTGAAAAGGAACTTCCAAATTATAGTGCCATTCCACGATTCCCCATGACGTGCAACACCACTCTGTTGACTTTACTGCGGGTCTTGTTCATCCTTTTGACCACTTGCCCATGTTTCCATGATAGGCGTGAAACGATGTTACACCAAATGAGTAGAACACCTGGGTGGGAAGACAAGAGTCTATGGCAATCGTACTTGAAGTCACGGATAAGCTCCCTTGAAGCTCTGGTGTCCAAATCATTACTGCCCACGTGAAGAAGTACTGGAGTGCCGACGTCCCGGAACGCTGTCCCCTCACCCGGCAGGGACGCCGACTCACTCACTGCCATAGCCTCGCACTAACTCCTCCTTCTCCTCTTGCTGCCTGCGGTCTGTGCATGGCTAACAGATCCCTGGACACTGTACTTATGGCAAAGGAGAATAGAAGCCGCTGCTCTGTCAACGAGACTTCAGCAGATGCTGCAGAATCGCCGGCAGGAGTGGTCAATAACCGCTCGGTGTCAGGCAGACAGGCATGTAGTTATCACCCACCAATCTGTTAGTTCTCTAGCACATAGGAAAAAATTAATATAATCCTGGATAATCCCTTAAAATTGTCAGGGAAACAAAATCCTTCAAAAGATCAACATGCAAAATGTAAGTAAAAATAAAAAACAAAAAAGCTTTTTCTAGCTCCAAATGTCCGTAAAGAAGGACAACCTCTTTGATCTTCTGAGTGGTTCCCATTAATCAAGTAAAACAACACAATAGATCACTGGAAGCCAGTGCAATTAAAATTCAGGATATTTCTCATTCCTGCTTACCCTTAGATAAGGTTTTCCCTCCGACACTACCCAACTCCAACATGGAAGAATGATGAACTTGTGATTCGGGTTCTCCTCAAAGCTTCTCCATCTTTTATACAACAGTAGAGTTTCTAACGCTTCTTCAAAGTGACGATTATTGCACTTCTTCTTATTCACAGACTTGTTCTTATTACTACTATTAATAAAACAGGGAATGACTTATCGGCTGTAAAAGAGTAACTTTACCATTTACAGATGTACAGCCGGGTGATCTATGGCTTAGGGTGTTGAAGGCGAATTTTCTCCAAATTGGTCTCTGGGGGATAATGAGAAGACTACAGGAACTTTAATCAAAGGGAAAAGTAAACCGTATTGTATTTTGCACAGATCTGTCGTTTCTTAGACCACGAAGCCTGTCGCTTTGACTTCAGAATGTCATACTTTGATCAATATTCTCTGCTTATGTTTCGATGCCTGATAGAAGGATCATAGGAGGGTGCATCAGGTGACTTGTGATGTCCATGTCTCATAAATGTGAAATAATCACATGGGATTCGCAACGCACAGAGATAACGTATTTCTTTCATCGGTCAATTCATACATGAATAAAGACGTGCTAATGAAGGCGTATTACAGAGGTTTTTCAGGAAAGATCATCAATGGCTTGTTCATAAAATGGATCAATGTAATCTGATCGCATCGAACCCTTGGGAGATTCACATATCAGCAAAGCAATAGGGGCTACTGGAACATACATAAAAAAGCAAGGACCCCATAATTAAAGAAAAAGGGGCTCGGTGTTTGTTTTCCCTTTTATGCTATTTCCCTAACACTTTGGCCAATTCTACAATCTCTTGTTTGCTGACAATGCTGTTCCTATATAGAGGTAAAGGCTGTACACGTTCTTGCTACACTTTCTTCAATTGAATAATTTATCATTGCTGCAAAGTAATACAATCTCAGCAGCATGATGTAGGGGCAGAGAACCTGATTCTAGCTATGTGTCACTTACTGGATGGCTCGGTGCAGTTTTGATAAAATCCTGCTGACCTGTGTATATCCCCGCCCACATCACGGATTGGCAGATTTCTGTATACACTGTACATTTTCAGCAAACAGCCAATCAGTGTTGGGGGCGTGATTACACAAATTAGTTGGACTTCCTGGCAAGTAACACTTAGTCCTGCAGTGTTTATCTCCTGCTGATAAAACACTGATTGTATTAAAACTACAGCAAGCTGATGAAGCTGCCTCCAAACCGATACGTGTGAGGTTCTAACCATGACACCCTAATCATTAGGTTTCTATTGTAATCTCTCCAGACATCAAACGTATTGAAAATTTCACAAAAAAAACAATGGTGTGCTTGGTTTTAATGTAACTTTACCCTTTAATGAGTTAGTTACAAATTTATGACCACTTATAAAATGTGTTCAAAGTGCTGCCCATTGTGTTGGATTGTCCATGCAACCCTCTTCTCCCACTCTTGACACACTGATAGCAACACCGCAGAAGAAATGCTAGCACAGGCTTCCAGTATATTTTGTTTCAGATGCTGCACATCTCGTATCTTCACAGCATAGACAATTGCCTTCAGAAGACCCCAAAGATAAAAGTCTAAGGGTGTCAGATCGGGAGACTTTGGTGGCCATTCAACTGGCCCACGACAACTAATCCACTTTCCAGGAAACTGTTCATGTAGGAATGCTCGGACCTGACATCCATATTTAGCACATTATCTTTATGGAATTGCACTTTATTATTCTGTTGTCTCAATTGCATATGGGGTTATTATGACATTATCAGATATATTTTTGCATTAATGATATTTATTATATTATTTACATTAATGATATTTATTATATTATTTACATTATAAACTTTTCCTAAGTTGCACCAATTGTTTGGAATGCTCTACCACAAGAAATTAGGACCAACCACAACTTACACAGTTTTAGGCGCTCCCTAAAAACACATCTGTTTATGGCGACCTATCATATTCCCTAATCGAAGTCCTTTTATATATAGCCCATTCACTATTTCTCTGAACATAATTCTCCATCAAACTGTTGAAATTTTCAGACTTTACATTCAGTCTGGCTCAGGGTTCCATCTGATTCCCCTTTTTCTGGGCTTTACATGGAAGCCCCTGATGGAGATAGAAAAAATGGTGTGAAACAGTAGTTCAGTAATGTGTAATTCATGGCAATGTTGGCTGGAAATCTGATCATCGCAAGATGGTTCATTAAAATGCAAGTTGATGAAACAATCATATTCTTTACCCCTCGCGAAATAGTTTCCTCCCCGATAGCAGCGTGGATTGATTCTTCTGATGGAAAAGAATTTAAGATCTTTGACAAATTCTTTTCAGCTGAGGGTGTAAGGGGTAGTTGGATGTTAAGGACCAAACATCTCAAGGTTGAAGAGTTTATTGGCAACAGTCTGTAGGTTTGAAAGCATGCAGCGACATATAATATTCCGTTTGTTACGAAGTTGTCTCAGATACAGGTCTACAAGAAGTATTGTTACATCCCTTTATTCACCTTCTTGATTACTTCTTAGTTCTGTAATGATAAAGAAAATACCTCTATCCATCCTATTGTTTTTGCATTTTAGCTCGTTCTTATGCACAGTATCTACCCTCCACTGATGCAAAGCAAATCATGGACCCTGGCTGCTCCATTCAAAGAACAAAGATACCACCGTAATCCCAGTAACTCCATAGCCAATAATTACTCACCGACAGCTCGTGACCTGAAGCTCCCAGAGATGTCAAAGAAGATGCCATCTCCTAGGCCGAGCACAGCAAAGATGTCACCTAGACTCAGAGCCGCCTCGCGTATCCTTTACCTTGTTAGAACTTCAATGAAGACGTCCTTACTTATATATGGGTTGTTACTTGTATGGGTCTATCCATTGCGAGCATGGAGTTATTAACATCTATTCAAGGTGTTGTCTACTACTTGCACAACCTCTACCGAATCCCTATGTTTCCTTACACTTACCTCCAGTGCCGGAACAGTTCCCGTGGTGTGGCACTGATTCTCCCTAAGATCGCGCTACAATCCCTGTGATCTCTGAGGCCAGTCAGCGTTGGCTTCACTTTCACCTCCTTCAGACAAATCAAGACATCTGGAGGAAGTGAGAGGGCAGCCACAGCCGATGTCAATTACATCTGTCGGAGAGGAGAGTGAAGCCAGTGCTTATTGGCCTCAGTGATTCCCCGGAGAGCCCATCCCAACACTGCTGGAAGGGCGCCTACACCAGGGGTCAGTATAGGTGTTATTATTTTACTGTGGGGAAACAGGGATTCACGAGAGGTTGTCCAGGTAGTACGCAGAGGTTTTTATTTGGTGGCCTTTACTAATATATATAAGTATTACCTTTTCTCTCTATGTGAATCAACGTTCACTTGTTAGTGTTGCCATCCTCATAGTTATTCTCTTCTTGCATTGGTAGTTAATGCGGGAGCATGTGAGCAGATCTGTCCATTAGCCTCCTAAAATACTGTGCATGGGGAAGGTGGTTTTTTTTAATGGCAGGAGGATAATAAACCATGTGGTCACATGCCCCCATTTCAGCCATCAGGGCACAGTCAGACGACTGTATAACACGGACGAATATTGCATCGCATTGTTTGGACTGGCTGGCAGCTCTTTGGACATGAGCGTGACAGCTACAGAGAAATACAGGCTGCCACGTTCGGGTCAGGAGAGCCACCGGCCAGTCCAAGCATTGCGATGCAATCTTCGCCCGTATTATACGCCTGTCTGACTACGCCCTCAATGTGGGCAGACTGCGAAGAAGCGGTGCTAACAAGTGGGCAGCGCTGCACAAAGGAGGAGAACCTGAAATACTGATATATTAGCAAGTGCCTCAAAATTAGGTTCCCAACGCATTTATTAAAATGAAAATGAAAATAGCCAATCCTTAGAATGAATAGTTAGGGTTTTTTAAAGATCTAGAAATTGTGATCCTAAAAATGTGTAAGGCGCATTACAAAGCTTATCTTCACCTGTGCTATTGATTTGTGGGAAACAAAATTAAATTGACAATTATTATTTAAGTGGGAAAAAGATCTGAAAATGTATCTTCTTTCTTGACAAGTCATATTTTCATTTTTCTTCATAAATGCTGTTTAAAGGCCTATAAAAAAAATTTCTCGTTCAGATATTCAAATACAAACTTTTCTTCCAATGCTTCTTTACATCATAGTACATATAAACTTCCCCAATGCACATAAATCTTCAGTGCAAAAATGTAATAGAAACGTTCATCACAATTCTCACCAAGGTGACATTAATCTTCCTTGATTCTGCAGACGCTCCCAGTCATACTGCGCTCTGCATGACCCGGATATTACTTTTACAGTATAATCCTGTGGAGGGTCAGAACGTGGCCCCACAAATTTTTATTGTAAAAGAGACTTAGAATCATAAAATATTAGAGTTGGAAGGGACCTCCAGTGTCATCGTGTCCAATCCCCTGCTCAATGCAGGAGTCACTAAACCATCGCAGACAGATGTCTGTCTAGCCTCTGTTTGAAGACTTCCATTGAAGGAGAACTCATCACCTCTCGTGGCAGCCTGTTCCACTCATTGATCACACTCACTGTCATAAAGGTTTCTCTTATATCTAATCTGTATCTTCTCTCTTTCAGTTTCATTCCATTGCTTCTCATGTTTCCATGTGCAAATGAGAATAATGATGATCCCTCTACACTGTGATAGACCCTCAGATACTTGTAGACAGCTATTAAGTCTCCTCGGAGCCTTCATTCTTGCAAGCTAAACATTCTCAGATCCTTTAACCATTCTGAGTTAGTAGGACATACTTTGCAGTCTGCTCACCATCCTGGTAGCTCTTCTCTCAACTTCTCTGAACTTCCGGCTCATGCATAGAGCACAGAGTGACCTGGATAATCGCGGTCACGTCACTGGGAAGCTGAGAAGATCGGTGCTGGACACCAGAGAGCGCAGTGGTAGGTGAGTATATTAATACACTCACACTACATTACGTGCATACATACACATTTATAATTAGTAAAAAATCTAATGTGACTGCTTCATTAACTACACTTTGGTGAGAATTGTGGTGGACTTTTCTATTCAATTTTTTGTGCTGAAGATTTTTGTGCGTTGGGGAAGTTTATCTTTACTGTGACTTAAAGACGCATTGGACAAGAAGTTTGTTCATACCGACTTTTTATTGAATGACTTCCATTGCAATCAGTCGAGGCTCTGCCTCCACACATAGCCCTTTTAATAAAGACTAATTGCAAAGTGGTCTAATTTTTTATTTTTTATTGAATTCAAGCAATAGAAAAATAGTAAGCCTTTGTATGCAGCATATCAGAAGATTTTCTTTAAATCTCACACTATTATTAATGATAGTATCATACACTGTCTAATTCAGTAGTATCCTATGATATCAGAGCAATTTTGCCATTAGGTGTTCACACCCGTATTGCCATGGCTTGCACTTCTGACGTACCTGTCCTTCCTTCTGGATTGTGTTTTCTGGCTGCCTTGTGTAAGCTACTTCCAGTCTTCCACCCTTTGTGTACATGAGGCACTTTTCAGCCAACCACAGCTACCTAGTCACCAATGCTTTAAAATCCAAACACTCCATTAATGAGACCTGAAACATTTGGAGAATGCAATGTTGAAGGCCATAATGTGTGTGGCTTCAAGTGGAGGTGACTCTGTAAGGTGCTATATTTGTTCTTAAAGTAAGAAATACTTGGTGAGAATATCTCCATAATACGTGCTGGATTATATCATGATTTTAATTTACATTTCTAGGGATTTATATGGAATCCATGGGAGAAGAAAAAACTAATTAAAGGGAGCAAAATGCGAGCCACAAGTCAGAGCCTTGAGATGTTCTCCTAACCTTTAGTTGTCAGTCATTAGCCTTTTCAATGTCCTCGAAGGAGTTAAGCATGGTTTTCCGGTGGTGTTCTCTGCAGAGACATATTGCGTCATCTGCTAGAAAAGTGAATTAATGTTTTATAAGCATATCCTTAAAGTCATTCCTGCTGATCTGCCACTGGAGAATTAATTGAAGGAAAAAGAAAGTCTGCCTTGAGCTTTTTTTTTTTCAGACACCTCCGTCTTCAAAATTATTATCTACAAAACGTGTGCTCCTGAGATGGGTTATTAGAAGTTTGTCCTTTCAACGTGCTCTGCAAATCCAACACCATGGGTTTTTAGGCTGTGTCTTATTTACCTCCACTGTAGTCATCCAACAACCTAAAATGTCTTCTGGTGAAAAGTTTCCTCTTTTTACTGCTTATACAAAATAGTTAAAAAAAACACAAAAGAGGTAAACTGTATGAGTATAATAAAAATGCTAAATAATAAGTATTATGATTAATCAATCAATATTGCAGATATTCTCCCTTGAGCCTAGTAGTTCTGGACTATTTTAGCATTCTCAGTTTAATGTAGGTGGCCCATTAAGGATCCTCATCTATTAGCTGAGTGAACAGAAGAGCTTCTCCCGCTCTTGAGGACTCAAAGCTTTTGTGGATGTCCCTCTACATTAATTTTTAAGATAACTCGGTAATGTTTTATTTTTCCTTGGTGAAAAATAACCTTACCAGTGAGGTCACAACAATGTGATACCCTTTAGAACAGGGGTGAGGAATCTTTTTTCTGCCAAGGGCCATTTGGATATTTATACCATCCTTCGGGGGCCGGACAAACTGCGCCCACAAAGTACATCCTGACTCTGGCACTGGTGTCAGGACGTAATCTTGCATTGCATGCCCTTCAGTGTTCAGTAGTGAACTGTGTGTGTGTGTGTGCTAATAGAGCAAGAAGAAATTAATGAGCTGGTTGTAATCAAAATACACCTTCCTGCCCAAGAATGCGGTCCCTGAGAATCTGCTTGGGGGGCCTGACAAAAGGTCATCAAGAGCCGTAAATGGCCCTGGGGCCTGAGATTCCTCACCCCTGCTTTAGAATATCAACAGGTATCCATTTAAAGGAGCTATCTAGGACTATTTTTTTTTTTACTATAAGCCTAAGAACTAACAGGTAGGTAGTTGATAGCTATCTAGCACCGATCTCTGCCGGCACAGAGCAGTCACTGACTACTACTGCTGGTGATTCAGCGGCTTCTGCTGACATCACATCAACAGAGCAGCAGCTTCCCTTCCGCTCTGCTGTGTTGACGAGGCGTTACTGCCAACATTATGCTGATTGATCGCCCGCTCCCTGGTGTCTAATTACGGGCAACTGGCTGTCAATCAGCATTGTGTTGGCAGTCACACCCTGTCGACAGAGCAGCCCAGAAGAAGAAGAGTTGCTTTTTGTTGACGCTGAGCAGCTAAATCGCCTGCAGGAGCGGTTGGTGACTGCTCTGATCAGTGCTGGGTAGAACGGGCCAGTAGCTGCCTACTATTATTAACTGTTAGTTGCTAATTATTGCCTCTGTTAGCAACTAGTTGCCTGTTCATTTTTAGGCCCATAGTAAAAAAATAAAATAAAATAGTTCCAGACAACCCCTATAAATGCCAACATCCCTATTAGGGAACTCTGAGTTAATTTTGAAGGTCTCTCATAAAAGATCAACATTAGCATAGAGCTAAAAAGATGTTTCCGCTCTAAAGTCCCCCATAGATTTTAGACCAGTCGGCCAAACAATGGTTCATCTAGCAGCTATATTGCCCAACTTTTCCATACACACTCACTCTGCTATATGGCAGATTCCCTTTAATACAAGCCTTGGTATTAATATGATAACTTTCCAGGGATATTAGGTGCATATTTGTGACCTAGGTTCCCTCTCATCTACAATCCTGGTCAGAATGCATTGTGATAACTGGTGTTGATCGACTAGCAAACGATACTTTACATTGGTCACTAAAAAACTAAAATAAAGTAATTTTAGTATAATAATAATAATGTAAGCTGTTATGACTCATATTCTCTTTGGCTGTTTTGTATGCTCTTTCTTTTGTAGGTACAAGCTGTCGGTTTCCTTAACTAATAGATTCAGCTTCAAAGGATGTTTCATGCCTGCCGAAAAAGTTGAAACTGTCTCCCAGGAGCAAACATAACACTGATAGGTAATAAAGATTATCTCTCCTAGAAATGCTAGGCTTCTGTAGACTCCTCTGAAGACCCATTATACATTTAGGAGCATAACTTTTATGAGATGACTTCTAGATAATTCCTAGAATCATATATATTATAAAAATTGGAGATAAGAAAATCAATTTATATTAAATTTGGCATGATTTTTAGGAAATTGGTGAATTTGCCAAAAATAGCTGCTACCATTTTACACATAGTAGAAGATTGCATCTGCCAGTGAAGGCTTGACCGTGGGTGGGCTTCTCTACATTGCCTTGCAGCTATCACATCTCGTGGTATGACACAGTCAATCAGTTGACAGCAGCCCATTGAGCCATTGCCTTGAACAGCAGTAACGTACTTCTGCAAGCAGTCCAGGTGGTGACTGGTGACATCTCTACACTGGGTCACACTTATGAACCTCCTCCATGTTCTCCTCAAAGAACATCTCCACTCTCCAATAGCATCAAATGTCACACTGGATGGCTCCACGTTAACTACAACTAAGCACCTTTGCAAGCAACAGTACCGAGAACCTTGTGGCTCCCATACATTTGGGCAAATTAGCCCATGCTGTCTGGAACTTTCTGCGTGTAGTAGGTGCACATTCTATAACAGATATAATCCTTGAACATGCTCTTGGCCAGTAGAGTGTATGGACATTTCAACTGTTCTTATGTGGCATAGAATGTCCTCCAGAATTTACAATGAAGAAGCGGTATGACTGAACCCCATCTTATTTCCGACACTGCAACAAGATGGAATGTAATGCTACATATTGTAATAATTATAGGGGATAACTCAGGAGACTCTTTGCGTGGAACAAGACAACTACAGGACACAGTTTTATAAGTGGTAAAGTCTATATTATCACACGGTGATTCAAACAGGTGCAGAGAGAAACTCAAGTCCACAACACTTGGTGTAAGTATTAAACGCAGCTTAGCAGTCTATAGGGAACTTCAGAGGAAAATGCAATCACGCAGAAAGTCTATGAAGCACAATTATTCTTGAGGATACTTGACACGAATAAGTCCTTGTTTAGTCCAAACACAGATAGATATGCTTATAAGGCAGTTCAAATAATATCTTAGCTCAACCAGGGAGGCCTGGGTAATAGTCTCAGGTTTAAGCAGAGCAGCAAACAGCTTACATGTCCAACAAATGCAGATGGAAGAAAACACAAGCAGCAGATGAAGGAGGATTACTGGAAACTGTATGCAGCAGGAACTTAGAGCAGAGTAGCAGGATCACCACACAGGTTCACAGGAGCAGGTATATAGCCAAGGAGTCACCAGGGTCAGGAGCTGGATGCAAGGCAGAATACTCTAGCACAGACTGAAGGCTGGGGTGGAGTTTTATAGCAGGAAGACACAGTGCACATGAGACCAAAGACGCCATCTTGGAAAAGGGCAGTAATGAACAAAAGGTAATAAAAAATGTTCAGAGTCCTGACACATATGTTAGAGCATCTGTACATGAGTCTTTTTTTTGCATTGACTAATGTGAGTTCTTGTGCTCTTGACCGGGACAGGGAACATAAAATGCTGTTGTAGTTTTATTCTTTATCATTGTCTCCCGTAGTCGGAGAGGGTAATAGTCTCAGGAACCAAACCCTGATTTTCCATTCTCCATGGTCTGGACACCATGATAGACACATAAAACAACCTAAAAAGTTGACAGGACAGGCAGTGATAGAAGAATGAATGGTCATCAAGTCCTGGCTTCTTCATACATCGTTTATAAAAATGCATCGTCAAACAAGTTTGGCGTGGACCACAGACCTAGGCAAGAGAATACTTAGTAGAATTCTTCGTTTGCCTAGACTTGCAGGCAGTGACGGAACCGTCTAACTGATCACAAAAAGGGATAATTTTTGGATTGTCTTTAAATAGTCCATTAGTGCAATGTGTTATAAAACAGGCTGTTAATTAGCACCCATCTACCTATGGCTATATATGTTGAGGTTGCCTTGACATTACTAAGTTGGTGTTTGCATTAAAGTGCTTGGATGCAGCATAATAGACTTCAGAGTGTCATACTCTTCTTTTCATACGAAGCTGGCAAATTCGAGTTTTAAAAGATTTGCTCATCTCTAATAACAATATGTTCTATTATATAATCTTACTGATGGATAAAATGTGGATGTAGTGTCAGCACTACATTGAATAGGTATCATTGTTATAATTGCTCAATATGATGGCTAGAAATAATTTCCTTTGTTATTATGCAGATGGATAGCCAGGTATAGCTCTTTAGAGCCACTGTCTGTAGATCAGACCATGCAGCAGACAGAGACCATGACCTACCCAGAGAGCAGGCCCATTACTCCAGAGGAACAATTACAGGTTATGCTACAGTATGAAGCAGATACGGATAAACAGGAAAAGCCGACTCAAAGAGACTTGGAGGTGAGTGGGTATAAATGGCAGCACTATTAATGGGACAATACATGAGGACCTTCTGCACATGTCCTACCACCAAATTCTGTCTCTTAGCTCAATCTCTCCATAGATTTTTTATCATACTATCATACAAAACTTAAGAACACATTTACCCTTATTTAAAGATTTGTAGTTAAAGACAACTTGTCACTAGGAGAAACATTTCTTACCCATGACATCTTTTGGATGCCCTTTAAATGTGATACTTGTAGGTTTCCAATCTTGTAGGTGTCCAAAATATAACCATCTGCCTGTCTTCAAATCCACGGAGAAAAGCTGATAGGGCTCACATGTAAAACTCTACCTTTCCAATGTGCTCAAATGGCTCTAAAGTAGGAAGAGTCAAGTTATCAGTCGAAGAGTTGGCAGTCATTAATTTATTTGCTGTCCTCTGTTCCTTCCACTTATTGGAGGGCAACTACTGAGTCCAACTGGTTTTCACTGAAAGGCCATCTAAAGATGTCCTCTTTTAGAAGACAAGATACGGGGATTTTGCTCACCTCTGTAACATCTTACTATGTACGTTCACTTAAAGGGTTTTCCAGGCATATAAATAAATAAATACAAAATGTCTTTATAAATACCTTAATAAATGCCTTTAAAGGAAATGTCTCGTCAGGTTTCTGCCATCTAATCTGAGAGCAACATATTGTAGAGAAAGAGATTCTGGTTCCAGTGATGTCACTCACTGGTTTGTTTGCTGTCATTTTGATAAAACACTGTTTTTCCAGCAGAATATGGTCGCTAGACACTAGTAAACCTACTGCCAGGTAGTCCTCCATAGTCATGAGCTCTGTCTAACCCTGTCCCTACCACTGCTTGTCAGAGGCAGCAAAAATCTGGTGACAGATTCCATTTAATTAACAAATCATACTCCTTTTGTCTACCGAAATATATTAAAGAATGTGAATAGGATATGTACCTGTGAGCATGTGCAGTAAGAGGCCTTCTGCTGCGACCTAAATATAACCTATACCACATTGCGACAAGCCATCTCCAGGTCAAAAAAGCAATTGCAGGGTGGATAGCCATGTGGGCTGTCTCTTCTTACCTCAGCACTCCTGGTATCTCCAGTAATATATGAGATATATTGGAGGACAATAGTATGAGCAGCCTCTTCTTACCTCAGTACTTGTGGTATCTTTAGTTCAGATAGAGAGGGTGAACAGCAGTGTGAGCAGCCTCTTCTTACCTCAGCACCCTTGGTATCTCCAGAATTATGTGGGATACCTCAGCATCCCTGGTATATCGAGCATTAGATCAAATAGACAAGGTGGACAGCCTTGTGAGTAGCCTCTTCTTACCTCACACCCCTGCTATCTCCAGCATTAAATCACACAGACAGGGTGGACAGACATGTGAGTAACCTTTCCTTACCTCAGAACTCATATTAATGGCATCTCCAGTATTAGATCATATAGTCATGGAGGACAGCAGTGTGAGCAGCCTCTTCTTACCTCAGTATTAATGGCATCTCCAGTATTAGACCAGATAGTCATGGTGGACAGCAGTGTGAGCAGCCTCTTCTTACCTCACTATTCATGGTATCTCCAGTATTAGATCAGACTACAGGGTGGACAACAGTGTGAGCAGCACCCCTTGTATCTCCAGTGGATCAGAAACTCCAGTAGGAATACATATCAGAGCTTTCCACTGTACAAGCTGACAGGCACAAGTGGCACATTCATAGTGGACAACACTTTTAAGTGGAGTCCAACTTCTCAGTCTGGTTTATCATGGTGAAAAAACTGTGTCTGGCTATATTAGGTAAAATGTTGCATTCCAAGGCCAATATTCAAATGAATAGTGAACTATATTATCAACTGTGTATGAATGGGCCATATCTGCGAGAGCTGCTTTTACAAATGTCTCACTGATCAGGTTCATAAAGCTGAGTAGATAACAATGATCAACCTGACTTTTTACGGTTACTTACTCAGTTGCAGAAATTGACACTTTCAATGGCTTGTGCTGTACTAGGGTGTCAAGTTAATGGGATTCTCTCACCCCAAATTTAATCTTTAAACTAACCACATAGCCTTGTAGAAGATGGAGTACAAATAAGAATAGTTACTTTTGTTTTTAAATCTGTTCCTCCATTTGCTCAAAAACAGCTTTATTGTAATATGGAAATGAAGGTGTTCAGTGCACCCTAAGCTAAAAGTCTCGGTGCACAGTTCTGTCCAGGTATTAGGTTACTGTCACTTCAAGTATGTTGATTTACTGTCTGAAGATAAACCTCTGGTATATGATCACTTTCCCTGTGCAGGAGAGAGCACACAAATCACTCTCTCCTCGCTTCTGACATTGCTCATCTCCTTCGCCATCACTTCAGTGCAGGAGCGGGCACGCAAATTACTTCCCGTCTGACATTGCTCATCTCTTCTGCTATCACTTCAGTGCAGGAGAGAGCACACAAATCACTCTCTCCTCGCTTCTGACATTGCTCATCTCTTTCGCCATCACTTCAGCGCAGGAGCGGGCACGCAAATTACTCCCCGTCTGACATTGCTCATCTCCTTCGCCATCACTTCAGCGCAGGAGAGGGCACGCAAATTACTCCCCGTCTGACATTGCTCATCTCTTCTGCTATCACTTCAGTGCAGGAGAGAGCACACAAATCACTCTCTCCTCGCTTCTGACATTGCTCATCTCCTTTGCCATCACTTCAGTGCAGGAGCGGGCACGCAAATTACTCAGCTGTCTGACATTGCTCATCTCTTCTGCTATCACTTCAGTGCAGGAGAGAGCACACAAATCACTCTCTCCTCGCTGATGACATTGCTCGGTTATAGCTGTGTAGCGATGTCAGCTGCAAGGAGAGAGTGATTTAAAAATTAAAAATAATGATTATAATTATTGTTGCTCGATTTCCTACGTGGATATGGTTAGTTTGAAGTTTACATTTGAGTTGACAGAATTCCCTAAAAGGTGTGCAGCTTCATGAATTTGTTAATGAAGTTATCTGGTCATTTTACATAGATCTGTCTCCAGGATATATCATCAAAATCAGATGGGTAGAAGTCTGATGGAGACCAGGTGTAAATATTCAGCAGAGCTGGACTGTGCAGCTGCATTCAATGTGTAGCGTCAGGTCCACAGTACTGCAGTTCCACCATTCCTTTGGTGCCAGGTCCTGCAGATCAGCTCCTATTCCTTTGAATAGATGTTGATCTTCAGTACATGGCAGTAGCCACTACACATTGAGCGGAGCTGGGTTTACATCCGGTTGCCGCAGCTCACCTGATGGGCTTGGTGGATGTCGGATCCCCACAGATCTGGTATTGATGACTTACATTAAGGGTATGTAGTTGATATCATATGACCCCAAAAAAACCTTTAAAAGTGGAGTTGATGACTGCTACATCTGAAGTTCAGCTTCGGCTCAGGACTAGAGTTGAGCGACCTTGACCTTTTTAGAGTCGAGCCGGGTTTCGCGAAACCCGACTATCTCAAAAGTCGGGTCGAGTGAAATCGGCCGATTATGACGTAAAGTCGGGATCGACCGAAACACGAAACCCAATGCAAGTCAATGGGGCAGCATAGTCGGCAGTGAGTGGGGGCCAGGAAAACACCTAGAGTGCCCATTTTAATGTCAAAACCATCCATTCTTCTTAATGAAGCTTGTCAAGCGTAATTTACCTTATAATAATTGGAAGGCATTTGAAATTGGGGGTCATTTGGCTAAAGTTGTGGTGGGTAGGGCTGGTTCAAGTAATTAGTGGGCCCAGGAAATCTGGACCACGTCACGGCAGTGGAGCAGGGAGAGGTAAGTATTTCAACTTTGCAAGTGCTGTGAACCTGAGCAAGCAGGGGGGGCCCACTCGTTGGCATTGGCACTGGCACAGGGCCCCTCAAAGTACAGCGGTGTGTTTGCACGGCGGGGGCGCCTCCCACCGGCAGCAACACTTTTGCGTACCATGAGAGGCCCTGTGCCAGTGACGTCGCCAACTAGTATTCCTCCCCCCACCTGATGAAGGAACCTGCACTTTCATCTGCACCTTCCTGTTTGTCCCCGTGTAAGGTGGTATGGTATGCGGGAAGGGGGACCTGACTTTCAGCAGGGTCACAATCTTGCAGTGTAGCGTGCACGGGAAATGTTGCGTTATGGGTCAATGTACCAGCAGACTCATCTATCACTGGCTGGGCAATGGGCAGGATGAGGAGGAAACACAGATATAGGCCCAAAGAATAAAGTGGGCTAAATGCAGTTCAAAATTGGTAACACAGGACTAATCAGGGGGCATTGCAGTGGAGGACAACTGGAATGAGAGGCTGACACAGAGAGTAGGCCCAAATCAGTAAGTCGTCGAAATGCAGTTCAAAATTGGCAACAGTAGTAAACAGGCGGCACAGCTTTGTTCAGTGGAGGAGAACAGCAAGGAGTGGCAGACACCGATAGTAGGCCCCAACCCAACTAGTAGGCCAAATGCAGTCTAACATTAACAACTACTTAACGAGCGCCTGAAAACGGAATTTCAGGACAGGAAACCAGGAGAACAGCAAGGAGCGGCAGACACCGATAGTAGGCCCCAAACCAACTAGTACGCCAAATGCAGTTGTTCCGTTTAACCACAATTTAATGAGAGCCTGAAGATAGAAGTTCAGGAAAGGCAACCTGGAGAACACCTTGGAGTGGAACACACCATCTCTCTACACCCCATACCCAATTTGTAGGTCTAATGCAGCGTAGTTTCCAACAACTACTAAACGAGAGCATGATGATCGAAGCATTGGCGAGGAAACCTGGGGAACACCTTGGAGTGGAACACACCATCTCTCTACACCCCATACCCAATTTGTAGGCCTAATGCAGCGTAGTTTCCAACAACTACTAAACGAGAGCATGATGATCGAAGCATTGGCGAGGAAACCTGGGGAACACCTTGGAGTGGAACACACCATCTCTCTACAGTGGAACACACCATCTCTCTACACCCCATACCCAATTTGTAGGCCTAATGCAGCGTAGTTTCCAACAACTACTAAACGAGAGCCGGAAGATCGAAGCTCAGGAAAGGCAACCTGGAGAACACCTTGGAGTGGAACACACCATCTCTCTACACCCCATACCCAATTTGTAGGCCCAATGCAGCGTAGTTTCCAACAACTACTAAACGAGAGCCGGAAGATCGAAGCAATGGAGAGGAAACCTGGGGAACACCTTGGAGTGTAACACACCATCTCTCTACACCCCATACCCAATTTGTAGGCCTAATGCAGCGTAGTTTCCAACAACTACTAAACGAGAGCCGGAAGATCGAAGCAATGGAGAGGAAACCTGGGGAACACCATGGAGTGGAACACACCATCTCTCTACACCCCATACCCAATTTGTAGGCCTAATGCAGCATAGTTTCCAACAACTACTAAACGAGAGCATGAAGATCGAAGCAATGGAGAGGAAACCTGGGGAACACCTTGGAGTGGAACACACCATCTCTCTACACCCCATACCCAATTTGTAGGCCTAATGCAGCGTAGTTTCCAACAACTACTAAATGAGAGCATGATGATCGAAGCATTGGCGAGGAAACCTGGGGAACACCTTGGAGTGGAACACACCATCTCTCTACAGTGGAACACACCATCTCTCTACACCCCATACCCAATTTGTAGGCCTAATGCAGCGTAGTTTCCAACAACTACTAAACGAGAGCCGGAAGATCGAAGCTCAGGAAAGGCAACCTGGGGAACACCTTGGAGTGGAACACACCATCTCTCTACACCCCATAACCAATTTGTAGGCCTAATGCAGCGTAGTTTCCAACAACTACTAAACGAGAGCCGGAAGATCGAAGCAATGGAGAGGAAACCTGGGGAACACCTTGGAGTGTAACACACCATCTCTCTACACCCCATACCCAATTTGTAGGCCTAATGCAGCGTAGTTTCCAACAACTACTAAACGAGAGCCGGAAGATCGAAGCAATGGAGAGGAAACCTGGGGAACACCATGGAGTGTAACACACCATCTCTCTACACCCCATACCCAATTTGTAGGCCTAATGCAGCGTAGTTTCCAACAACTACTAAACGAGACCCGGAAGATCGAAGCAATGGAGAGGAAACCTGGGGAACACCTTGGAGTGTAACACACCATCTCTCTACACCCCATACCCAATTTCTAGGCCTAATGCAGCGTAGTTTCCAACAACTACTAAACGAGAGCCGGAAGATCGAAGCAATGGAGAGGAAACCTGGGGAACACCTTGGAGTGGAACACACCATCTCTCTACACCCCATACCCAATTTGTAGGCCTAATGCAGCGTAGTTTCCAACAACTACTAAACGAGAGCCGGAAGATCGAAGCTCAGGAAAGGCAACCTGGGGAACACCTTGGAGTGTAACAAACCCTCTCTCTACACCACGGAAGGGCTGATTCTTAGGAAGGAAGGCTGTCGGAAAGAAGCAGGGCGCGTCCGAGGGTGATTATTTTCTTATTAGGTATATACTCACCCTCGGACGCGCCCTGCTTCTTTATTTGTAATGAATGTTTATTTGCAATGTGGTTTTGACTTACTCTATTTTTTTGGTAAATAATGATTTTATTATTTTCATTGTTTTGCATCTTCTTGGCAATAATATAAAGAAGACGCGACAGGACAACACTCGGTGGATGCCATATCTGTGTTTAAAATTGAAAAAACCTTTCAGTTAACTACTTGCAGGAGAAAGTTATTGTAGCTGGTGGCCATTTTTAGTACTGTACCAGATTTTTGTTGTATGTGTTTGTTTTTAATGTTAAAATGTCTGCATTTGATATCTCTCCAGTATTTTCTTTTTTATAAGCAAAATACTTATTTTTATATTTTCTGATGTTGGTTCCAGGGGTACACGGGCAGCAGTGGTGTGGTCAGTGGAGGCCTAGTGGAAGGAGTGACCGCAGACAGGCATCGAAGGCCTAAAATAATAACACATGGCTGTAGGCAATTTTAAATTGGTTCCAGGGGTACACGGGCAGCAGTGGTGTGGTCAGTGGAGGCCTAGTGGAAGGAGTGACCGCAGACAGGCATCGAAGGCCTAAAATAATAACACATGGCTGTAGGCAATTTTAAATTGGTTCCAGGGGTACACGGGCAGCAGTGGTGTGGTCATTGGAGGCCTAGTGGAAGGAGTGACCACAGACAGGCATCGAAGGCCTAAAATAATAACACATGGCTGTAGGCAATTTTAAATTGGTTCCAGGGGTACATGGGCAGCAGTGCCCTGGTCAGTGTAGTAGTAGTAGAAAGAATGGACCGCAGACAGGCATCGAAGGCCTAAAATAAAAAAATTGGGCTGGCTGTAGGCAATTTTAAATTGGTTCCAGGGGTACACGGGCAGCAGTGGTGTGGTCAGTGGAGGCCTAGTGGAAGGAGTGACCGCAGACAGGCATCGAAGGCCTAAAATAATAACACATGGCTGTAGGCAATTTTAAATTGGTTCCAGGGGTACACGGGCAGCAGTGGTGTGGTCAGTGGAGGCCTAGTGGAAGGAGTGACCGCAGACAGGCATCGAAGGCCTAAAATAATAACACATGGCTGTAGGCAATTTTAAATTTGTTCCAGGGGTACACGGGCAGCAGTGGTGTGGTCAGTGGAGGCCTAGTGGAAGGAGTGACCGCAGACAGGCATCGAAGGCCTAAAATAATAACACATGGCTGTAGGCAATTTTAAATTGGTTCCAGGGGTACACGGGCAGCAGTGGTGTGGTCAGTGGAGGCCTAGTGGAAGGAGTGACCGCAGACAGGCATCGAAGGCCTAAAATAATAACATATGGCTGTAGGCAACTTTAAATTGGTTCCAGGGGTACACGGGCAGCAGTGGTGTGGTCAGTGGAGGCCTAGTGGAAGGAGTGACCGCAGACAGGCATCGAAGGCCTAAAATAATAACACATGGCTGTAGGCAATTTTAAATTGGTTCCAGGGGTACACGGGCAGCAGTGGTGTGGTCAGTGGAGGCCTAGTGGAAGGAGTGACCGCAGACAGGCATCGAAGGCCTAAAATAATAACACATGGCTGTAGGCAATTTTAAATTGGTTCCAGGGGTACACGGGCAGCAGTGGTGTGGTCAGTGGAGGCCTAGTGGAAGGAGTCACCGCAGACAGGCATCGAAGGCCTAAAATAATAACACATGGCTGTAGGCAATTTTAAATTGGTTACAGGGGTACACGGGCAGCAGTGGTGTGGTCAGTGGAGGCCTAGTGGAAGGAGTGACCGCAGACAGGCATCGAAGGCCTAAAATAATAACACATGGCTGTAGGCAATTTTAAATTGGTTACAGGGGTACACGGGCAGCAGTGGTGTGGTCAGTGGAGGCCTAGTGGAAGGAGTGACCACAGACAGGCATCGAAGGCCTAACATAACAAAAATGTCAATACAATGGTATTGTCAGTGGCAGGCATTGAAGGATGTCAGCGCATAGACTAAACATTGGTGGAGCTGTGAGATAATTTTGCAAGTGGTAGAGCACTGTTTGAGCTTGGGTGGGGGGAAACTGTCTTGTGGCCGGCGGTACAGGCCCAGGGCCCCTCATATTACAACGGTGTGTCTGACGTTGGGTGCGCACCACCACCGCCAGAGACACTTTATTGTACTAGGAGGGACCCAGTGGCAGTGCCGTCGACCAAAAGCGGGCTCACCCACCTCTTCAGACAAACTGCACTCTCACGGGTGCTGTCGCCAAGTGTCGATACCACGGCCCCGTGTGGGGAGTTTGGCCATTTAGTGAGGTGTAAACATGTCGTATGCTGGACAATCAGGTGCAGAAAATTACGAGATTGGAAAAGGCATTCAGAATAGTCCACAGGCAAGACCTTTTCATAGGAAAGCTAGGTGTCAGCCGGGCAAGGTGGGGCAAAAGATTTCGAAATCCAGTTGTGGTTCATTTTAATGAAGGTTAGATCATCTACATTTTGGGTAGCCAGACGAGTCCTTTTTTCTGTTAGTATTGAACCTGCAGCACTGAATACTCTTTCTGATAGGACACTAGCTGCCGGGCAAGCAAGCTCCTGCAATGCATATTCTGCCAATTCTGGCCAGGTGTCTAATTTTGATGCCCAGTAATCAAATGGGAATGACGGTTGAGGGAGAACATCGATAAGGGATGAAAAATAGTTTGTAACCATACTGGACAAATGTTGTCTCCTGTCACTTTGAATTGATGCTGCAGTACCTGTCCTGTCTGCGGTCATAGCAAAATCACTCCACAACCTGGTCAGAAAACCCCTCTGGCCAACGCCACTTCTGATTTCTGCCCCTCTAACTCCTCTGGTCTGCTGGCCCCTGCAGCTCGTGTGAGAACGATCATGGGCGCTGTGTGCAGGGAATGCCAGAAGCAAACGGTCAACAAGAGTTGATTGTTTGGTTGCTAATATTAGTTCCAAGTTCTCATGTGGCATTATATTTTGCAATTTGCTTTTATAGCGAGGATCAAGGAGGCAGGCCAACCAGTAATCGTCATCATTCATCATTTTAGTTATGCGTGTGTCCCTTTTGAGGATACGTAAGGCATAATCCGCCATGTGGGCCAAAGTTCCAGTTCTCAAATCTGCGGTTGTGCTTGGTTGAGGGGCAGTTTCTGGCAAATCCACGTCACTTGTGTCCCTCAAAAAACCAGAACCCGGCCTTGCCGCGCCACCAATTTCCAGTGGCCCCGGAAAAGCTTCCTCATTAAAAATATAATCATCCCCATCATCCTCCTCGTCCTCCTCCTCCTCTTCGCCCGCTACCTCGTCCTGTACACTGCCCTGGCCAGACAATGGCTGACTGTCATCAAGGCTTTCCTCTTCCTCAGCTGCAGACGCCTGATCCTTTATGTGCGTCAAACTTTGCATCAGCAGACGCATTAGGGGGATGCTCATGCTTATTATGGCGTTGTCTGCACTAACCAGCCGTGTGCATTCCTCAAAACACTGAAGGACTTGACACATGTCTTGAATCTTCGACCACTGCACACCTGACAACTCCATGTCTGCCATCCTACTGCCTGCCCGTGTATGTGTATCCTCCCACAAAAACATAACAGCCCGCCTCTGTTCACACAGTCTCTGAAGCATGTGCAGTGTTGAGTTCCACCTTGTTGCAACGTCTATGATTAGGCGATGCTGGGGAAGGTTCAAAGAACGCTGATAGGTCTGCATACGGCTGGAGTGTACGGGCGAACGGCGGATATGTGAGCAAAGTCCACGCACTTTGAGGAGCAGGTCGGATAACCCCGGATAACTTTTCAGGAAGCACTGCACCACCAGGTTTAAGGTGTGAGCCAGGCAAGGAATGTGTTTCAGTAGGGAAAGGGAGATGGCAGCCATGAAATTCCTTCCGTTATCACTCGCTACCTTGCCTGCCTCAAGATCTACAGTGCCCAGCCACGACTGCGTTTCTTTCTGCAAGAACTCGGACAGAACTTCCGCGGTGTGTCTGTTGTCGCCCAAACACTTCATAGCCAATACAGCCTGCTGACGTTTGCCAGTAGCTGCCCCATAATGGGAGACCTGGTGTGCAACAGTGGCAGCTGCGGATGGAGTGGTTGTGCGACTGCGGTCTGTGGACGAGCTCTCGCTTCTGCAGGAGGACGAAGAGGAGGAGGAGGGGGTGCGAACGGCTACAGCCAATTGTTTCCTAGACCGTGGGCTAGGCAGAACTGTCCCAAACTTGCTGTCCCCTGTGGACCCTGCATCCACCACATTTACCCAGTGTGCCGTGATGGACACGTAACGTCCCTGGCCATGCCTACTGGTCCATGCATCTGTTGTCAGGTGCACCTTTGTGCTCACAGATTGCCTGAGTGCATGGACGATGCGCTCTTTAACATGCTGGTGGAGGGCTGGGATGGCTTTTCTGGAAAAAAAGTGTCGACTGGGTAGCTCGTAGCGTGGTACAGCGTAGTCCATCAGGGCTTTGAAAGCTTCGCTTTCAACTAACCGGTAGGGCATCATCTCTAACGAGATTAGTCTAGCTATGTGTGCGTTCAAACCCTGTGTACGCGGATGCGAGGCTAAGTACTTCCTTTTTCTAACCATAGTCTCATGTAGGGTGAGCTGGACTGGAGAGCTGGAGATCGTGGAACTAGCGGGGGTGCCGGTGGACATGGCAGACTGAGAGACGGTGGGAGATGGTATTGTTGCCACCGGTGCCCTAGATGCAGTGTTTCCTACTACGAAACTGGTGATTCCCTGACCCTGACTGCTTTGGCCTGGCAAAGAAACCTGCACAGATACTGCAGGTGGTGCGGAAAATGGTGGCCCTACACTGCCGGAAGGGATGTTGCGTTGCTGACTAGCTTCATTGGCCGAGGGTGCTACAACCTTAAGGGACGTTTGGTAGTTAGTCCAGGCTTGCAAATGCATGGTGGTTAAATGTCTATGCATGCAACTTGTATTGAGACTTTTCAGATTCTGTCCTCTGCTTAAGGTAGTTGAACATTTTTGACAGATGACTTTGCGCTGATCAATTGGATGTTGTTTAAAAAAATGCCAGACTGCACTCTTTCTAGCATCGGATACCTTTTCAGGCATTGCAGACTGAGCTTTAACCGGATGGCCACGCTGTCCTCCAACAGGTTTTGGCTTTGCCACGCGTTTTGGGCAAGATACGGGCCCGGCAGATGGAACCTGTTGCGATGTTGATGCCTGCTGCGGCCCCTCCTCCTCCGCTTCAGAACTGCTGCCGCCTGCACCCTGTTTCCCCAATGGCTGCCAATCGGGGTCAAGAACTGGGTCATCTATTACCTCTTCTTGTAGCTCGTGTGCAACTTCGTCTGTGTCACCGTGTCGGTCGGTGGTATAGCGTTCGTGATGGGGCAACATAGTCTCATCAGGGTCTGATTCTTGATCAGCACCCTGCGAGGGCAATGTTGTGGTCTGAGTCAAAGGACCAGCATAGTAGTCTGGCTGTGGCTGTGCATCAGTGCACTCCATGTCAGATTCAACTTGTAATGGGCATGGACTGTTAACTGCTTCACTTTCTAAGCCAGGGACGGTATGTGTAAAGAGCTCCATGGAGTAACCCGTTGTGTCGCCTGCTGCATTCTTCTCTGTTGTTGTTTTTGCTGAAGAGGACAAGGAAGCGACTTGTCCCTGACTGTGAACATCCACTAACGACGCGCTGCTTTGACATTTACCAGTTTCACGAGAGGAGGCAAAAGAGCTAGAGGCTGAGTCAGCAAGATAAGCCAAAACTTGCTCTTGCTGCTCCGGCTTTAAAAGCGGTTTTCCTACTCCCAGAAAAGGGAGCGTTCGAGGCCTTGTGTAGCCAGACGACGAACCTGGCTCCACAGCTCCAGACTTAGGTGCAATATTTTTTTTCCCACGACCAGCTGATGCTCCACCACTACCACTACCCTCATTACCAGCTGACAATGAACGCCCCCGGCCACGACCTCTTCCACCATACTTCCTCATTGTTTTAAAAACGTAAACAAACTAACGGTATTTGTTGCTGTCACACAAATTACACGGTGAGCTATAACTTCAGTATGATTTAGCTACCCCTTTACAGGTGAGTGAGACCACAACGAAAATCAGGCACAATGTTACACACTCTGTTGTTGGTGGCAACAAATGAGAGAGATGCCACACACGCAGGACTGTCACTGAAGCACAAATGTAAATATTAATCTCCCACTGATTTGATTTTTTTTTTTTTTTTAAGGGAGACTTTAGGAAAAAAAAATAATAGAATAAAATGATTTTTTCAGGAAGAATTTAGAAACCAAATAAAATAAAATGATTTTTTCAGGGAGAATTTAGAAAACAAATAAAACAAAAAAAGGCTTTCTATGGCCCACTGAGTGAGAGATGACGCACACAGGAGTCAGGAGTGGCACACAAGCCCAGAGGCCAATATTTATCTCCCACTGATTGATGTAGTGATTTTTTCAGGTAGATTTTGGAACCCAAATCAAGCTAAAAAAAATAATAGGCTTTCTATGGCCCACAATTGGAGAGAGAGAGAGAGATGGCACACCCAGGAGTCAAGACTGGCACACAAGCAGAAAGGGCAATATTAATCTCCCACTGATTTGTTTTTTTTTTTTTTTTTTCAGGGAGACTTTAGGGAAAAAAAAATAGAATAAAATGATTTTTTCAGGAAGAATTTAGAAACCAAATAAAATAAAATGATTTTTTCAGGGAGAATTTAGAAAACAAATAAAACAAAAAAAGGCTTTCTATGGCCCACTGAGTGAGAGATGACGCACACAGGAGTCAGGAGTGGCACACAAGCCCAGAGGCCAATATTTATCTCCCACTGATTGATGTAGTGATTTTTTCAGGTAGATTTTGGAACCCAAGTCAAGCTAAAAAAATAATAGGCTTTCTATGGCCCACAATTGGAGAGAGAGAGAGAGATGGCACACCCAGGAGTCAAGACTGGCACACAAGCAGAAAGGGCAATATTAATCTCCCACTGATTTGTTTTTTTTTTTTTTTTTTCAGGGAGACTTTAGGGAAAAAAAAATAGAATAAAATGATTTTTTCAGGAAGAATTTAGAAACCAAAGAAAATAAAATGATTTTTTCAGGGAGAATTTAGAAAACAAATAAAACAAAAAAAGGCTTTCTATGGCCCACTGAGTGAGAGATGACGCACACAGGAGTCAGGAGTGGCACACAAGCCCAGAGGCCAATATTTATCTCCCACTTTTTTTTTTTTGTTCCAGGGAAAATTTATAAACCCAATAAAAAAAATAATAAATAGGCTTTCTATGGCCCACTATCTGAGAGACCGAGAGAGATGGCACGCTTAGGACTGGCACACAAGCCCAAAGGCCAATATTAATCTCCCTTTTTTTTTAAGGGAGAATTTATAAAACCAAAAAAAAATAAATAAATAGGCTTTCTATGGCCCACTATTTGTGAGAGAGATGGCACGCTCAGGACTGGCACACAAGCCCAGAGGCCAATATTAATCTCCCACTTTTTTTTTTTTTTCCAGGGAAAATTTATAAACCCAATAAAAAAATAAAAAAATAAATAGGCTTTCTATGGCCCACTATCTGAGAGAAGAGAGATGGCAACGCTTAGGACTGGCACACAAGCCCAAAGGCCAATATTAATCTCCCACTGATTGATTTATTGATTTTTTCAGGTAGAATTTAGAACCCAAATAAAGCAAAAAAAATAAAAAAATGGGCTTTCTATGGCCCACTGAGTGAGTGATGATGCACACAGGAGTCAGGAGTGGCACACAAGCCCTGAGGCCAATATTTTTCTCCCACTGATTGATGTAGTGATTTTTTCAGGTAGATTTTAGAACCAAAATCAAGCAAAAAAATAAATAGGCTTTCTATGGCCCACTGAGTGAGTGATGATGCACACAGGAGTCAAGAGTGGCACACAAGCCCTGAGGCCAATATTTTTCTCCCACTGATTGATGTAGTGATTTTTTCAGGTAGATTTTATAACCCAAATCAAGCAAAAAAATAAAGAGGCTTTCTATGGCCCACTGAGTGAGAGATGACACAGACAGGGATGGCACTCTAGCAGAAATGTCAATCTTAATCTCCCACAAAAAAAAAAAAAAAAAACAGGGAGTGTCCTTCAATTACTATCTCCCTGCAGTAATCTCAGCCAGGTATGGCAGGCAGCAATAAGGAGTGGACTGATGCACAAATTAAATAAAAAGTGTGTACAAACCAAAAAGATAGCTGTGCAGAAAGGAAGGAATAAGAGGATTTGTGCTTTGAAAAAAGCAGTTGGTTTGCACAGCGGCGTACACACAGCAATGCAGCTATCAGGGAGCCTTCTAGGGCAGCCCAATGAGCTACAGCGCTGAGGGGGGAAAAAAAAAAATGTAGCTTCCACTGTCCCTGCACACCGAAGGTGGTGTTGGTCAGTGGAAATCGCTACAGCACAAGCGGTTTGGTGGTTAATGGACCCTGCCTAACGCTATCCCTGCTTCTGATGAAGCGGCAGCAACCTCTCCCTAAGCTCAGATCAGCAGCAGTAACATGGCGGTCGGCGGGAACGCCCCTTTATAGCCCCTGTGACGCCGCAGACAGCAAGCCAATCACTGCAATGCCCTTCTCTATGATGGTGGGGACCAGGACCTATGTCATCACGCTGCCCACACTCTGCGTTTACCTTCATTGGCTGAGAAATGGCGCTTTTCGCGTCATTGAAACGCGACTTTGGCGCGAAAGTCGCGTACCGCATGGCCGACCCCGCACAGGGGTCGGATCGGGTTTCATGAAACCCGACTTTGCCAAAAGTCGGCGACTTTTGAAAATGAACGACCCGTTTCGCTCAACCCTACTCAGGACATATTCGCTCCAACGGTGCTGAGTTTTTCATCCCCCGGCAGATATGCTAAAACCAGGGATTCAAGCTTCAGGAGGCTAATTTGCATATTCCAGGTGCCTTCTGGGAGAAGCGAAGTCTCCCTAAGCTAGAAGATCGTTGGGTACAGCCGGGACCAGCTGCTTCGAAAGCATCACCAAACCGAATTTTTGCCTGTAGGACATTATTGCAAGAGAGCTTGGCTGAGTAGATTACACAAGAAGGAAAACACACAGCAAGTCAGCAGGATCTAGGAGCAACATGGCAGATGTGACAACCTACATGGTGAGCTGCAGCATGTGCTACATGTTCACAGATCGACCAGAAGAAGAATCCAATTTCACCTGTCAGAAGTGTAGACTAGTGGCCCTTTTAGAAGAAAAGGTGCGGGGTCTGGAAGAAAGAATAGCAACTTTGAAACTCATCAAAGAGAATGAAGACTTTCTAGACAGAACAGAAGCATCTCTACTGGTCACAGAAGGTGCAAAAAGTGTCAGAGAACCTCCAAAAGCAGATGAGTGGAAGCATGTGACCAAAAGAAGCAAGAAGACCATGGAGAAATCACCAACCACACAACTGAAGAACCGATATCAAATCTTTGTAGAGGATGAAGATGGCACACCTAAGAATGAAGCAATACCAGCAAGCAAAAAAGAAAAGGGCACACAGCAACAAGTGACAGCAAAAAGTACAGCCAAGAAGCAACGAAGAGTGGTGGTGGTGGGAGACTCACTACTGAGAGGCACAGAAGCAGCCATCTGCAGACCGGACATAACTGCAAGAGAAGTATGCTGCCTTCCAGGTGCAATGATCAAGGATGTGACCGATAGGATACCAAAGCTCTTCAGCTCCAAGGACGTCCACCCATTTCTTCTGATACATGTTGGCACCAATGACACGGCAAGGAAGGACCTACCGACAATCTGCAAGGACTTTGAAGAGTTGGGGAAGAAAGTAAAGGAACTGGATGCACAGGTAGTTTTTTCTTCTATCCTTCCAGTAGACGGGCATGGCACCAGGAGATGGAACAGGATCCTTGATGCAAACAACTGGCTAAGACGATGGTGCAGACAACAAGGATTTGGATTCCTGGACCACGGTGTGAATTACTGGTATGATGGACTCCTCGCCAGAGACGGACTACACCTCAACAAACCTGGGAAACACACATTCGCCAGAAGACTCGCTACACTCATCAGGAGGGCGTTAAACTAGAAGAAGAGGGGACGGGAAGAAAAACATTAGACTCGAACAAAGACGACCCAGGAAAACATACTCAGAAGGGAGGTAAGAACATTTCTAAAACAATCCACAGTGAGGAGATTGGAACAAAACAAAATCCTCTGAACTGCATGCTCGCAAACGCCAGAAGCCTGACAAACAAGATGGAAGAACTAGAAGCAGAAATATCTACAGGTAACTTTGACATAGTGGGAATAACCGAGACATGGTTAGATGAAAGCTATGACTGGGCAGTTAACTTACAGGGTTACAGTCTGTTTAGAAAGGATCGTAAAAATCGGAGAGGAGAAGGGGTTTGTCTCTATGTAAAGTCTTGTCTAAAGTCCACTTTAAGGGAGGATATTAGCGAAGGGAATGAGGATGTCGAGTCCATATGGGTTGAAATTCATGGAGGGAAAAATGGTAACAAAATTCTCATTGGGGTCTGTTACAAACCCCCAAATATAACAGAAAGCATGGAAAGTCTACTTCTAAAGCAGATAGATGAAGCTGCAACCCATAATGAGGTCCTGGTTATGGGGGACTTTAACTACCCGGATATTAACTGGGAAACAGAAACCTGTGAAACCCATAAAGGCAACAGGTTTCTGCTAATAACCAAGAAAAATTATCTTTCACAATTGGTGCAGAATCCAACCAGAGGAGCAGCACTTTTAGACCTAATACTATCTAATAGACCTGACAGAATAACAAATCTGCAGGTGGTTGGGCATCTAGGAAATAGCGACCACAATATTGTGCAGTTTCACCTGTCTTTCACTAGGGGGACTTGTCAGGGAGTCACAAAAACATTGAACTTTAGGAAGGCAAAGTTTGAACAGCTTAGAGATGCCCTTAATCTGGTAGACTGGGACAATATCCTCAGAAATGAGAATTCAGATAATAAATGGGAAATGTTTAAGAACATCCTAAATAGGCAGTGTAAGCGGTTTATACCTTGTGGGAATAAAAGGACTAGAAATAGGAAAAACCCAATGTGGCTAAACAAAGAAGTAAGACAGGCAATTAACAGTAAAAAGAAAGCATTTGCACTACTAAAGCAGGATGGCACCATTGAAGCTCTAAAAAACTATAGGGAGAAAAATACTTTATCTAAAAAACTAATTAAAGCTGCCAAAAAGGAAACAGAGAAGCACATTGCTAAGGAGAGTAAAACTAATCCCAAACTGTTCTTCAACTATATCAATAGTAAAAGAATAAAAACTGAAAATGTAGGCCCCTTAAAAAATAGTGAGGAAAGAATGGTTGTAGATGACGAGGAAAAAGCTAACATATTAAACACCTTCTTCTCCACGGTATTCACGGTGGAAAATGAAATGCTAGGTGAAATCCCAAGAAACAATGAAAACCCTATATTAAGGGTCACCAATCTAACCCAAGAAGAGGTGCGAAACCGGCTAAATAAGATTAAAATAGATAAATCTCCGGGTCCGGATGGCATACACCCACGAGTACTAAGAGAACTAAGTAATGTAATAGATAAACCATTATTTCTTATTTTTAGTGACTCTATAGCGACAGGGTCTGTTCCGCAGGACTGGCGCATAGCAAATGTGGTGCCAATATTCAAAAAGGGCTCTAAAAGTGAACCTGGAAATTATAGGCCAGTAAGTCTAACCTCTATTGTTGGTAAAATATTTGAAGGGTTTCTGAGGGATGTTATTCTGGATTATCTCAATGAGAATAACTGTTTAACTCCATATCAGCATGGGTTTATGAGAAATCGCTCCTGTCAAACCAATCTAATCAGTTTTTATGAAGAGGTAAGCTATAGGCTGGACCACGGTGAGTCATTGGACGTGGTATATCTCGATTTTTCCAAAGCGTTTGATACCGTGCCGCACAAGAGGTTGGTACACAAAATGAGAATGCTTGGTCTGGGGGAAAATGTGTGTAAATGGGTTAGTAACTGGCTTAGTGATAGAAAGCAGAGGGTGGTTATAAATGGTATAGTCTCTAACTGGGTCGCTGTGACCAGTGGGGTACCGCAGGGGTCAGTATTGGGACCTGTTCTCTTCAACATATTCATTAATGATCTGGTAGAAGGTTTACACAGTAAAATATCGATATTTGCAGATGATACAAAACTATGTAAAGCAGTTAATACAAGAGAAGATAGTATTCTGCTACAGATGGATCTGGATAAGTTGGAAACTTGGGCTGAAAGGTGGCAGATGAGGTTTAACAATGATAAATGTAAGGTTATACACATGGGAAGAGGGAATCAATATCACCATTACACACTGAACGGGAAACCACTGGGTAAATCTGACAGGGAGAAGGACTTGGGGATCCTAGTTAATGATAAACTTACCTGGAGCAGCCAGTGCCAGGCAGCAGCTGCCAAGGCAAACAGAATCATGGGGTGCATTAAAAAAGGTCTGGATACACATGATGAGAGCATTATACTGCCTCTGTACAAATCCCTAGTTAGACCGCACATGGAGTACTGTGTCCAGTTTTGGGCACCGGTGCTCAGGAAGGATATAATGGAACTAGAGAGAGTACAAAGGAGGGCAACAAAATTAATAAAGGGGATGGGAGAACTACAATACCCAGATAGATTAGCGAAATTAGGATTATTTAGTCTAGAAAAAAGACGACTGAGGGGCGATCTAATAACCATGTATAAGTATATAAGGGGACAATACAAATATCTCGCTGAGGATCTGTTTATACCAAGGAAGGTGACGGGCACAAGGGGGCATTCTTTGCGTCTGGAGGAGAGAAGGTTTTTCCACCAACATAGAAGAGGATTCTTTACTGTTAGGGCAGTGAGAATCTGGAATTGCTTGCCTGAGGAGGTGGTGATGGCGAACTCAGTCGAGGGGTTCAAGAGAGGCCTGGATGTCTTCCTGGAGCAGAACAATATTGTATCATACAATTATTAGGTTCTGTAGAAGGACGTAGATCTGGGGATTTATTATAATGGAATATAGGCTGAACTGGATGGACAAATGTCTTTTTTCGGCCTTACTAACTATGTTACTATGTTACTATGTTACTATGATGTACCGTATATTAATCTTGCAGGAAGTGAATGCACAAACAGAAGTTTCCTTAAGAAAAAAATATTACATAATCAACAGATCCTCTCAAGAGAGAAATCTGCATGATTATAACTGTTCTTAACGAGAAGTGAAATTACATAATGAGAACAGCTCTTCATTTGGGGAAAGCTCGATACACATCACAACAAGGCAATAAGATCACTGCATCCGCTGCATTTACAGGCAGGAAACAGCCTGCTGGGCCTCAGTCAGTTTGCATCCCGAAAAATATAATTCTCATTTACTGCTATCGATATCAGTGAAAAGTCTATATTCCTATTATTATTTCCTTCCCTGTGGGTGATAAAAGTGGTTAATTATTCAGTTGCTTCTCCCAAGGCTGTCACTAAAATTTTATATACTGCCTAACAGAGAATCTTAGCGATTCTGAAAAGGATTACATGGTGGTTATTCAAGTGAATGCAATAAGTGTAATACATAGTCGAGACTGGCCTTCCAGAGCCTGCCCTTTATTAGCAGCTCTCATCCCTACATCATAAAAGGGAAAATGGGCTCCGACCTGTTGACCCTCCTCTATGACCTCTATTTGTCCTAACAGGGCTTATGGAGAAAGGTATGCCTTCAGGAGAACCTCTTTAAGTAGGAAGTCTAGGGTACTTCGATATTTCTCACTGGAGAAGTACCCTCCATGGTTGGATTGTCGCTGGACAAACTGGGCTGCAGATTCTAAGCCCTGTCGAATTTCTAGGTTTGGTCCCCAGAATAGTCCCCGATTGTCAGCAGGTGTGCAGTAAGTAATAGTGAAGTAAGGAACATAGTGGCAGTCAGGATGAAACAAGCTGGTGGGTATTACAGCACTGAAGAATCCAGGAGTTGGCATCATGAATGGAACCAGGCAACTAATCCAAGGAATGAGACTGGATCATAACATAGGAAGAAGCCTTCGGTCAAGGTCAGGGTCAAAATTAGGAGTCAGTAGCAGAGTCAATATACAGGAACAATAAGCAAAGCAAGGGATATAACTTAATCTGCAAGTCCAAGTCACTTTGAATAGTCTACCAATCACTTCCACAGTAGAGAGCAAGAGAACCATGGTCTGCAGGGAAGTAGAGAGGCCACAGTGCACAGGAGAGTGTCTGGGTGCTCTCTAACTGGGCTCAAACACCCTTCAGAGCCATGGACAGCAGCACAGACTTGGCACAGGAAAGAGTACAGATAAGTAACATTAGGCCATACAAATGCATTTTAATATAGAATAAAAAATGAAAACAAGACACATAAATACGGCTTAGACAGCTCACAGACAAGGAGGGAAAAAGACATGAGTTTTGCATGAGTTGCTCATTCTTGACAACTTTTTAGAATGTCCACCCTCATGTAAATTGCCTAAATTTTGCTGCTGAAACCTCCCGGAAAGAAGGTTTGGCAATGAATGATGAGACAGTGAATCAAGTGTATTGTGCCAATTACCGTGTGGGCCAGTCCGAGACTGTCCAGACTTACATCCAGTCTGTAGTCATTTTGCTCCTCCAGGGTTAACAGGAAGCAAACTGCTAAAAAGCAGTGGAAAAACTCTTCTTTCATACACATCTTATTATGCGCAGCCCTCTTATTCTACATACTAATCAACAATCTTGATAACTGTTTCAGAGGTATTTCTACTACATGCACCAGGGGATTCAGAGCGAAATGCTGGCACCCCAGGAGAAGCAGCAGATGGACAGAATCTTAACAAGTGTTCTCAGCCAACTCCCGAAAAACGCGTCTCTGGAGAAATTGCTTCAACAAATAAAAGAAGAGATTGGAAATGATTACTACATCAGCCTTAGGAAAAGTATAGGTGAGCATTAGTTCTTCATTCTTCATCTTCTGTCTCCTTAAAAAACGGAATCACATCCATATCATTATGCCAACTTTGGATGGGTCAGTAAACTAGTACTTATTTTGTCCATCTTCAGGGGCGGACACTTACAGCTTGGGGCCCATGTGCAAGAAATGTGTCTGGGCCCCCTCCTTTTATGGCGACAAATATATATTATATAGTCTCCTTTATTATGTATATGAGTTGCCCGCAAGGGCCGTGGGGTACTCGGTACTGGGTCCGGTGCTTAAACGGGGATGTCACGTGGCGGCGACCTAGTCCATGGCCCTGGGCACCCATGTTAAAGGGAATGTCTTTAAAGGGGTTTGAAATAAAGTTTGTGTTCGTTACGCCACCTGTGGTATTCGGTCAGTGGGGACCGTCGCTGCTTAAAGGGGTCCTCTGGGGTGATGTTATGGCAGCTAAGATGGTATAACTTCTCGCAGGTGAAGTTGGGTCCCCAGGGCTCCCGCTGTGTAGCTGGTGATGGTGGGTAGTGTATAAAGAAACGGAGGACACAGGCTTGCAGTCTCTTTACCTGGTTTACTGGAGACTTCAGGCATCCACAGTCCAGGGCACCAGATCACAGATACAGGCAGGGTCCGGCCGGCTTGGAAGCAAGTTCAGAGTCCCCTTTACCAGGTGGAGTTAGAAGCCTTCCTACCAGCGCTTGGACAGGTGATGTGTAATCCAGCTGTCCTGCAAGTTTCTGCTGTGCCTCCTAGAGTCCGACACAACCTCAGTCTTCCGGCTACCGGGAATCTGCGCTCTACAGGGGGATAACCCATACGCTGCTGCCCTCCCTGGTGTCACTCTCCTGCGCTTTGCTCTCCTGAACGCTCACTATACACTGTTCTTTCTTCTCTGTTTCTCTGTCCTGGAGCTGCAGCCTCTTGGCTACATGGCCCCTTCTGTCCTTTAAACTGATCTCTTCTTTCCTTCCTCTTTCCGCCAGGAGCTGCAGACCCCCACGTCTGCTCAGCTAGTCTCCTTTCGTACTGGCTCTGCCTCAGCTGAAGTTCCGTGACAAGCTTTTGTCTGGCCTTCCCCAACTCTCCTCTCAGCCTCAGACTGCTCCAGTCTGCTGTCTGGCCTTCTCTCTCTCTGCTCTGTCCCTCTGACAGACTACTCACTGATTCACTTCCCCTCCAGCCAGAATATATATATAGGGGTGCCACGCACAAACTGGGCCAGGGCTCCCCCTTCTGGCCTGAAGTGTGAACATATTGTGTGCTTTGTGGCTACCTGATAGAAGAGATCTTCCCTTGCTTCCAAGCGTGACATCACTCTCCCGTGAGGAAAGCAATGCCACTGTGACAACCAGGACCCCGGGGTTTCACATATATTGTAATCCCTTATTACACAGCGCCCTCTCTTGTCATGTACAGCAGGGGTGTCAAACTGCATTCCTTGAGGGCTGCAAACAGGTCATGTTTTCAGGATTTCCTTGTACTGCACAGGTGATAATTTAATCACCTACACAAATAATGAGTTGGTGATTAAATTATCACCTGTGCAGTACAAGGAAATCCTGAAAACATGACCTGTTTGCAGCCCTTGAGGAATGCAGTTTGACACCCCTGATGTACAGCATCGTCCCTTACATATCGGATTATATAGAGCTCTGTCTTTATTGCATACGTCCTCTCTTGTTAGATGCATAATGCAATGATGGCTGATGGAGCATGGGAAAGCCTCTTTTCAAATGGAGGAGCTGGTGGACTGGTTGCCTGGTCACTGGCTGCTCCATCAGCAGTCATTTGATATATAACAACAGAAGAGACTATGTAATTGTCACGGTTCACACCGTGCTGCCAACAATATGTCACGGATCCTAACAATATGTCAGGGATCCCGGGGAGGATATCTTTATGGTCCCGACTACTCACACCAATTTGTCATGAACTAGGGTTGTTTGGTTGCCACCGGTTCCTCCGGAAGGGAATTTATCTATATCTCACTTCCCAGTTCCAGTTTGGAACGTGCAGCTCTCTGGCAACCCCTTTACACTCAGGTCAGATTAGGTACTGCACCTAGGGTAATTAGTTGACAGAAAGGCTGCCTGCTATGTACTGGCTTTTGGGCACGCTGCAGAGAGGGCAATATAACTACTCCCACTCAGACGGGAACAATAATTATCAATGCCGGCGTCGCTACAAAGATTCCCAATCGCACAGAACAAAGTATGCTGCTATCACCTCCGATTCCACCAAAGGTTAACGGGTCCAGAGCCAACTCAAATCAGTAGCGTAATTCACTTCAGAGGACGCACCATTCGTTCATAGAGCAGGAAGAGACAGCTAGTAAATTATATATTTTACTCCATAAAAAGTTAGGCACTGTTTACAAAGTATAAAAGATATTACAAAGAAGACAAAATCATGTGTACATTGTAAATTACAAAATAAAAAGGATGAACATTGAAAGAAAACACATACAGGTCGGTCAGATCATTTCATATCAGCATGGCGGCCGTGTGCTCAGGAGATACATCCAGATGCATGAGCACAGCTTTGCAGAGCTGTTGTTAGCTCGCTTTCTGGACCAACTCTAAAAAACTAACTCCCAACTTAGCAGGGGTGAATATGTGCCCTCTGTCATGACATCACTGAGTGGGCTGAGTAATGATATGTACTCTTTTCCTAGTTATTTACGTTTTTGGAAGCCCCCAGACCAAGGCATTCCTTGGTCAAGGGGAGGGGGAACGAGTTGCTTTACAGGATTGGTCGCCTGCAGTTTAAAAGCCACACTCTGCTCACACATTAATATCAAGTTGCACAGTGTCTCTGCCATAGGGCTTTGTTTGTCGTATGAGCTAATGCAGGGGGGAGAGAAAGGGGGGTCAGAGCTGCAGTGTGTGTGTAGAAAGCCATGTAACCTTCTGAATCTAAACTCACAATATGACATTTTTGGCATTATCGTGACAATAATAAAAGAGGGCGCTGTGAATAACAAAAACAACAATAATACACTATGTGAGAGACAGCACTGTACATAACAGTAATAAGGGATGGCACCATATATAACTAGAGAGGATGATACGAAATAAGGGACGGTGTTATACATATTAAAAGAGGAAACTATGCAACTAAGGACGGTGCTATACATAATAAGTGACTACACTATATACTACAGGACTGTGCTATACATAATAAGTGAGTACATTATATACTAAGGGACTGTGCTATACATAATAAGGCTACATTCCTGTATCAGTGTGCAGTGTTGGTGTGCTGCGTGCTTTTACAGACGCTTTGAGCATGTCCTACACTATGTGCAGAATTATTAGGCAAGTTGTATTTTGATTGCATGATACTTTTTATACTTGTTGTCCTACTTCAAGCTGTTCAGGCTTGAGAGCTAACTACCAATTAAGTAAATCAGGTGATGTGCATCTCTGTAATGAGGAGGGGTGTTGTCTAATGACATAAAAACCCTATAAAAGGTGTACTTAATTATTAGGCAACTTCCTTTCCTTTGGCAAAATGGGTCAGAAGAAGAGATTTGATGGGCTGTGAAAAGTCCAAAATTGTGAGATGTCTTGCAGAGGGATGCAGCAGTCTTGAAATTGCCAAACCTTTGAAGTGTGATCACCGAACAATCAAGCGTTTCATGGCAAATAGCCAACAGGGTTGCAAGAAGCATGTTGGACAAAAAAGGCGCAAAATAACTGCCCATGAATTGAGGAAAATCAAGCGTGAAGCTGCCAAGATGCCATTTGCCACCAGTTTTGCCATATTTCAGAGCTGCAAAGTTACTGGAGTAACAAAAAGCACAAGGTGTGCGATACTCAGGGACATGGCCCAGGTAAGGAAGGCTGAAAAACGACCACCTTTGAACAAGAAACATAAGATAAAATGTCAAGACTGGGCCAAGAACTATCTTAAGACTGACTTTTCAAAGGTCTAATGGACTGATGAAATGAGAGTGACTCTTGATGGGCCAGATGGATGGGCCAGAGGCTGGATCAGTAAAGGGCAGAGATCTCCACTCCGACCCAGACGCCAGCAAGATGGAGGTGGGGTACTGGTATGTGCTGGTATCTTCAAAGATGAACTTGTGGGACCTTTTCGGGTTGAGGATGGAGTGAAGCTCAACTTCCAGACCTACTGCCAGGTTCTGGAAGACAACTTCTTCAAGCAGTGGTACAAGAAGAAGTTGCTATCGTTCAAGAAAAACATGATTTTCATGCAGGACAATGCTCCATCACATGTCTTCAACTACTCCACAGCATGGCTGGCCAGTAAAGATCTCAAAGAAGAAAAAATAATGACATGGCCCCCTTGTTCACATGATCTGAACCCCATAGAGAACCTGTGGTCCCTCATAAAATGTGAGATCTACAGGGAGGGAAAACAGTCCACCTCTCGGAACAGTGTCTGGAGGCTGTGGTGGCTGCTGCACGCAATGTTCATCGTAAACAGATCAAGCAACTGATAGAATCTATGGATGGAGGCTATTGAGTGTCATCATAAAGAAAGGTGGCTATATTTGTCACTAATTTTGGGGGGGTTTGTTTTTGCATGTCAGAAATGTTTATTTCTAAATTTTGTGCAGTTATATTGGTTTACCTGGTGAAAATAAACAAGTGAGATGGGAATATATTTGGTTTTTATTAAAGGGAAACTGTCACCCCCAAAATCGAAGGTGAGCTAAGCCCACCAGTATCAGGGGCTTATCTACAGCATTCTGTAATGCTGTAGATAAGCCCCCGATGTATCCTGAAAGATGAGAAAAAGAGGTTAGATTATACTCACCCAGGGGCGGTCACGGTACGATGGGCGTCGCGGTCCGGTCCGGGGCCTCCCATCTTCTTACAATGACGTCCTCTTCTTGTATTCACGCTGCGGCTCTGGGGAAGGCGTACTTTGTCTGCCCTGTTGAGGGCAGAGCAAAGTACTGCAGTGCGCAGGCGCCGGGCCTCTCTGACCTTTCCAGGCGCCTGCGCACTGCAGTACTTTGCTCTGCCCTCAACATGGCAGACAATGTACGCCTGCGTCGGAGTCGCAGCGTGACTACAAGAAGAGGACATCATCTTAAGAAGATGGGAGACCCCGGACAAGATTGCGACGCCCATCGGACCAGACCGCAGCGGAACGCCCCTGGGTGAGTATAATCTAACCTCTTTTTCTCATCTTTCAGGATACATCAGGGGCTTATCTACAGCATTACAGTGGGCTTAGGTCATCTTCGATTTTGGGGGTGATAGGTTCCCTTTTAAGTTGCCTAATAATTCTGCACAATAATAGTTACCTGCACAAACAGATATCCTCCTAAGATAGCCAAATCTAAAAAAAAAAAAAACACTCCAATTTCCAAAAATATTAAGCTTTGATATTTATGAGTCTTTTGGGTTGATTGAGAACATAGTTGTTGATCAATAATAAAAATAATCCTCTCAAATTCAACTTGCCTAATAATTCTGCACACAAAATTGGATCAGAACAGAACATTCTTTAACCCTCACGGATCTCATTCTCAGATCCGTGATTTCCATGTATGTGTGAATGGACCTATAAAATGAGTCCGTGTGCCATTCTATGAGTCTGTGTGCCATATGATAAAAAAACCTGGAAGTACACAGACATTTCACATGAATGCGAGAATTTAGAATAAGGGATTATGCAGATAACATTATCATTCCACGTCACACAGTGCAGATACAGAATAATATTTACATCCAGGCACTTACTGCTGACGTCTCACCTAATTAGAGCAACTTTATCCTGTTTGTTCTCCATCTGTTCAGACCTTCATGTCGACATCTCCCAGCCACGAGTCACGACATGTCTTGTCACGATGATCATTGCATCCCTGAAAATAACAAGGTCACATACATTGTATACCTACTGTACACGTGTCTTCCCCTGAATACAGATATGTACCCCACCATTAAAAATATGAAGTGATAAGCAGCACTGTATCCCCCACTAACTGTACTCTCTTACTCCCAATAATATATATTATTCAGTCTGTGACTCTCCCCAATTATCTATAAGGCTATGTGCACAAGGAATATATATAAGGTTTTACAGTACAGGGAAAGTGAATGAGATCCCTGAAGTCTCATGCCCACACTGCTTCTTTTTTCCTTGCAGATTTGCAGCAAATTAAAATCTGCATAATGTCAATGCTTGCAGCGTATTTCACCCATACTAATGGGGAAAAATACATAACAAAAGCATGGCAAAAATGTGGAAAAAATAAATGTGTTTTATGCAACCTTCTTCCGGCCAACACATTAGGATATGCAGCAGAATTATCTCCTGCAAATCCTGAACATGTGCACACAGCCTTAAGGTACCTTCACACATAACGATATCGTTAACGATATCATTGCTTTTTGTGACGTAGCAACGATATCGTTAAGGAAATCGTTATGTGTGACAGCGACCAACGATCAGGCCCCTGCTGGGAGATCGTTGGTTGCTGAGGAAAGTCCAGAACTTTATTTCGTCGCTGGACTCCCTGCAGACATCGCTGGATCGGCGTGTGTGAGACCGATCCAGCGATGTCTTCACTGGTAACCAGGGTAAACATCGGGTTACTAAGCGCAGGGCCGCGCTTAGTAACCCGATGTTTACCCTGGTTACCATCGTAAAAGTAAAAAAAACAAACACTACATACTTACCTACCGCTGTCTGTCCCCGGCGCTCTGCTTCTCTGCACTCCTCCTGTACTGGCTGTGAGCGTCGGTCAGCCGGAAAGCACAGCGGTGACGTCACCGCTCTGCTTTCCGGCCGCTGTGCTCACAGCCAGTGCAGGAGGAGTGCAGAGAAGCAGAGCGCCGGGGACAGACAACGGTAGGTAAGTATGTAGTGTTTGTTTTTTTTACTTTTACGATGGTAACCAGGGTAAACATCGGGTTACTAAGAGCGGCCCTGCGCTTAGTAACCCGATGTTTACCCTGGTTACCCGGGGACTTCGGGATCGTTGGTCGCTGGAGAGCTGTCTGTGTGACAGCTCTCCAGCGACCAAACAGCGACGCTGCAGCGATCGACATCGTTGTCGGTATCGCTGCAGCGTCGCTGAGTGTGAAGGTACCTTTAGTCCCTGTCCTGTGTCCCCGCTCATTCTATATAAGTCCTTGATAGCATCATAATGAATTTGGGGGTGGGAGAAGACACTATCAGGTACTGAGCATCCTCCGTCACCTCCCAATTCATTTCAAGTCCCTGACAGCACCTTACCGCCTCCTCTCCACAATAAATGTTAAGTCCCTGATAGCATCACAATGAATTGTGAGATGGGGGAGGATGCTATCAGGGACTTAGCACGCTCCTCGGACCACTTGTTCTGCGGAAAAAAAATTGGACATATGTATAGCTCCATAGACTAACATGGGGAAGAGTGCTACCCGTGAAAACTACAGATAGCACTCATCCAATTTATACAGTCAATAGGTAAGGTAGATAGTAGTGTTGAGCGATACCGTCCGATATTTGAAAGTATCGGTATCGGATGGTATCGGCCGATATCCGAAAAATATCGGATATCGCCGATACCGATATCCGATACCAATACAAGTCAATGGGACACAAATATCGGAAGGTATCCTCTATGGTTCCCAGGGTCTGAAGGAGTGGAAACTCTCCTTCAGGCCCTGGGATCCATATTCATGTGTAAAATAAAGAATAAAAATAAAAAATATTGATATACTTACCCTCGGACGCGCCCTGGTTGTAACCGCTGCAACCGCCATGCTTCTGTTCCTAAGAATGAGCGCGTAAAGGACCTTCGATGACGTCGCGGCTTGTGATTGGTCGCGTGACCGCTCATGTGACCGCTCACGCGACCAATCACAAGCCGCGACATCATCGAAGGTCCTTCACACGCTCATTCTTAGGAACAGAAGCATGGCGGTTGCAGCGGTTACAACTAGGGCGCGTCTGAGGGTAAGTATATCAATATTTTTTTTTTTTATTCTTTATTTTACACATCAATCTTCATCCCGATTCCCGATATCGCAAAAATATCGGAACTCGGTATCGGAATTCCGATACCGCAAATATCGGCCGATACCCGATACTTGCGGTATCAGAATGCTCAACACTAGTAGATAGCCATCTACCTGATAATTACCTATCTGACCATCAGTAACCCCACAGATCAACCGATCGGAGCAGCGGCAGTACAATGGAGTTAGTACAGCGCTGTGCATTGCGTGGTGGCCATGAATGGTACTGCAGCTCTCCTATTCATGTGAATCGGAAAAGGCTAAAGACACCGTTAGGCCCACAACACAATGTACAGGACTTGCCCCAGTTTCGGTGCTCTACGACCCCTTTAATCAGTTGATTGTTGAGAATCAATATTAAAAGATTTTTTAAAAAACCGGACGACTTTCACATACAAGAAAAACATAGAAAAAGTACAGGGCGCAAATAATTGCCGAGCTGACATTTGAACAGAGACATCCACATATAGCTTTAGCATATCGGGAAGATGCCAGTTAAGAGTGGCTCTGTTATTCCAGATTGCAGATTTTATTGGACCGTGACAATGCATAGAAAGCCAAAATTACTAAACCCGGGGATCCCATCAGCAGGTCTCCCCGTGTCTAGCTAATTTCCAGGGTCCTGTAATATAGAAATGAGCTCTTACCATGGGATATACACAGATTTTAAGTCATCACAGTGATAGAGCTTGCTTTCCCTGAGGAGTACAGATTGACACGCAGTTGTATTAAACGCATTTAGTCGCTGGTCCACAATTAATGCTGGGCCAGCATGTTCGCCCCTGGCCTGTCCTGACAAATCGAGACTGACAGTGTAAATTCTGATTGATGAATCAATTACTAGGAAGGCTGATCAATCATTAGACATGTAATCTTACCGCAGACTAAACTCTTTTATGATCTTTCAAAACCGAAATCAAGAAATTGGATAAAGAATACTATAATCTCAATGAGTATAAAAAAATTTGTAATCTTCAAGTCAATAGTCCGCCTGACCTATTTACTCGATTTGCTGCTCAAGTTTTAGCAGCAAGAACAAATCGATCAAATTAAACACCACATTTATCACATCATACTGTTTCTCACAAGTGGAAATCAAATATCGGTTTTGTTCAGACTCACAAATTAAAATGTACCATATTTTTGGACTATAAGATGTATTTTTTTGAAAGAAAAATTCTTGCTAAAAACAGTGTGCGTATTAGTGGCAGCTTCCTATGATGGAGAAGAATGCTGAAACAGCGTCCTACCTGATCGCTGAAAGAACTGGGTAGCCGCACAATTCTCTCTCCTCCAGCCCAACACTGATCAGTCTGATTGGTGCAGGGCAGGAGAGAAAGCTACCTGCACATCTCCAAAGCTGCACGTATCCTGCAGGTCCTGACTAGCTAAAGGACCAATCTGGTTATATTATCAGTCCCATGCCAGGAAGGAACTTCAAAATGTGGTAATGCTTACACTTCAGTTAAAATAAGCATGTGTGTCTATGTAGCAAAGCTTTGTTTGAGTATATAGGATAGCTGTGTGTGTACAGTACAGACCAAAAGTTTGGACACGCCTTCTCATTTAAAGATTTTTTTGTATTTTCATGACTATGAAAATTGTACATTCACACTGAAGGCATCAAAACTATGAATTAACACATGTGGAATTATATACTTAACAAAAAAGTGTGAAACAACTGAAATTATGTCTCATATTCTAGGTTCTTCAAAGTAGCCACCTTTTGCTTTGATGACTGCTTTGCACACTCTTGGCATTCTCTTGATGAGCTTCAAGAGGTACTCACCGGAAATTGTTTTCACTTCACAGGTGTGCCCTGTCAGGTTTAATAAGTGGGATTTCTTGCCTTATAAATGGTGTTGGGACCATCAGTTGTGTTGTGCAGAAGTCTGGTGGATACACAGCTGATAGTCCTACTGAATAGACTGTTAGAATTTGTATTATGGCAAGAAAAAAGCAGCTAAGGCTAGTTTCATACTAGCGTTTTGAGGAGCTGCGGAGGGCTGCGGACTTCCTCCGTGAAGCCCCACCCTTGGCCACTAGCTCCACCTACTTCTGCATGCGGCCGGCCTGTGTACCTATCTTTAACATTAGGTACGCAGGTCGTGCGGCTGTATGCGGATGCTTCCACATGCGTCGTTTTGACGATGCGGAGAAAAAAAATTGCTACAAGCTGTGTTCTACACTGGTCGCCGCATCGTCAAAATGACGCATGCGGAAGCATCCGCATACAGCGGCACGACCTGCGTACCGAATGTTAAAGATAGGTACGCAGGCCTCATGCAGAAGTAGGCGGAGCTAGCGGCGGAGGTGCGGCCGAGGGGCTTCACGGAGGAAGTCCGCAGCCGTCCGCAACGCTAATGTGAAACTGGCCTAAGTAAAGAAAAATGAGTGGCCATCATTACTTTAAGAAATGAAGGTCAGTCAGTCCGAAAAATTGGGCAAACTTTGAAAGTGTCCCCAAGTGCAATTGCAAAAACCATCAAGTGCTACAAAGAAACTAGCTCACATGAGGACCGCTCCAGGAAAGGAAGACCAAGAGTCACCTCTGCTTCTGAGGATAAGTTTATCCGAGTCACCAGCCTCAGAAATCACAGGTTATCAGTAGCTCAGATTAGAGACCAGGTCAATGCCACACAGAGTTTTAGCACCAGACACATCTCTACGACAACTGTTAAGAGGAGACTTTGTGCAGCAGGCCTTCATGGTAAAATAGCTGCTAGGAAACCACCGCTAAGGACAGGCAACAAGCAGAAGAGACTTGTTTGGGCTAAAGAACACAAGGAATGGACATTAGACCAGTGGAAATCTGTGCTTTGGTCTGATGAGTCCAAATTTGAGATCTTTGTTTCCAACCACCGTGTCTTTGTGCGACGCAGAAAAGGTGAACGGATGGACTCTACATGCCTGGTTCCCACCGTGAAGCATGGAGGAGGAGGTGTGATGGTGTGGGGGTGCTTTGCTGGTGACACTGTTGGGGATTTATTTAAAATTGAAGGCATACTGAACAAGCATGGCTACCACATCATCTTGCAGCTGCATGCTATTCCATCCGGTTTGCGTTTAGTTGGACCATCATTTATTTTTCAACAGGACAATGATCCCAAACACACCTCCAGCCTGTGTGAGGGCTATTTGGCCAAGAAGGAGAGTGATGGGGTGCTACGCCAGATGACCTGGCCTCCACAGTCACCAGACCTGAACCCAATCGAGATGGTTTGGGGTGAGCTGGACCGCAGAGTGAAGGCAAAAGGGCCAACAAGTGCTAAGCATCTCTGGTAACTCCTTCAAGAATGTTGGAAGACCATTCCCGGTGACTACCTCTTGAAGCTCATCAAGAGAATGCCAAGAATGTGCAAAGCAGTCATCAAAGCAAAAGGTGGATACTTTGAAGAACCTAGAATATAAGACATAATTTCAGTTGTTTCACACTTTTTTGTTAAGTATATAATTCCACATGTGTTAATTCATAGTTTTGATGCCTTCAGTGTGAATTTACAATTTTCATAGTCATGAAAATACAGAAAAATCTTTAAATGAGAAGGTGTGTCCAAACTTCCGGTCTGTACTGTATGTAGCAGAGCTGTGTGTATGTATGTAGCAGGACTGTGTGTGTAGATATAGCAAAGCTGTGTGAGTGTATTTAGCAGAGCTGATTGTGTATGTGGCAGTGTGTGTGTATGTAAAGGAGAGCTGAGTGTGTATGCATATGTGTGTGCTGCAGATATACAGCACAGCTCTGTGTGTACGTGGCAGAACTGTGTGTATGTAGCAGAACTTTGTATGTGTATATACAGCAGAGCTGAGTGTGCATTTAGTGTGCATGCAGCAATGTTATGTGTATCTGTGTGCTGCAGATGTACAGCACAGCTGTGTGAGTGCATGTGACAGAGCTGTGTGTGTATGTAGCAGAGCTGTGTGTGTGTGTAGCAGAAGTGTGTACATACAGCAGATCTGAGAGTACATAACGTGCCTGCTGTAAAACCATATGTGCATAATACACACTGTAGAGAAACACAAACATGAGAACTACGACCTCCCTATTCTCCCAAGTGCATTGATATTTGTGGTATTGATCCCTCTACTTTTTTTTCACAACTACAGGGATGTTTTAACATATTTTTCCTGTTTTCTGAAAGCTAAACTAGGCTGTATCTTATTCTGTAAAGATAAATCTGTAATGGACTACTTAGAAATGTCTACATTTGACATGAAGAGAGAGTAATTCAGGTGCCACAGATGAAGCAGCCCATATAATATAGGATCCTATATGCTCAGTTCATTGCTACTATCTTTTCTCTAACCTTGTAATATATTTCTCACTCTGTATCCAACTTGTCCTGAGAGCCTTTTGCCCTTTTTCGTTGGGCTGTGTCCCTACGCGTTCTGGCATCGTCCAACCTGAGCTAACATTGTCAGGCCTCATTCACACATACGATGTTCTCATATGAGTGCTATCCATGGTTTTCACAGATGGCATTCCTACCTGTGATAGTCTATGGGGTGTGACACAACTGTCTGGGATCGCCTTTGCTGGGGTCGAAGGCCACGTGGTTTGTGCATTGAATCTGAGGCGTACAGCAGGTTTCTGAGCAAGCTGACCTCAGGTCAGATTTATTAACGTGAAAGCAACATAGAAAAACAAAACATAAAAATAAATCCTAGCCTGTCCGGCGCTAACTAAACCAACACGTTGCTATCTCAACAGCTGAGGGGGCTTCTCCCACCCAGCTAACATTACACAATTCTTGAACATAGCTCTCACTCACGTTTGTCTCACACAGACAGGCAATCTGTGTGCCCCAGGCTGACGCTGGAAACCCCCAGCTGGTCATCTTTTATTCCTGCACTTATTAACCCATTAGCACCCTGAAGATACTGAGTGGCCTAATTCACATAGGACAAACACCTGGGCGAGATATACCTGCCTCCAACTACCACACCAGCATGAGTCTTACATATCCCCCCCCCTTGCTCAGACCACTCCGGTCGAGCAAGAACACTCTTGAAACAGTGCACTCGTGATAGGGCATCGGCGTTCCCCATCTGCACCCCAGGTCGGTGCTCCACCGTAAAAGAGTAAGCCTGCAGGGCAAGGAACCACCGGGTTACCCGACTATTACGGTCTTTGTGGAGGTGCATCCCCTTGAGAGGGGCATGGTCTGTGACCAGCCTAAACTTCCTACCGGCCAGGTAATACTTGAGGGAGTCGAGGGCCCATTTAATGGCTAGGCACTCTTTTTCAACCACCGCATACCTCTGCTCATGTACATTCAGTTTCCGACTGAGGTAGAGGACCGGGTGTTCGACTCCGTCCCTCACCTGGGAAAGTAAAGCTCCGACACCAGTATCAGAGGCATCAGTTTGTACCACAAACTCGCTGCTGAAATCAGGAGTCACTAGTACGGGCTGAGAGCACAAAGCCCGTTTCAGGCTGTGGAAGGCCTCTTCAGCAGCTGAGGTCCATTTTACCATGACGGAACCCTTCCCCTTGGTAAGATCCGTCAAGGGAGTAGCCATGGCTGCAAAATTGGGTATGAACCGGCGATAATAGCCGGCAATCCCCAGGAAAGCCTGTACTTGTTTTTTGTTCACTGGTTGTGGCCAGCCCTGAATTGCCTGTATTTTGTCGATCTGGGGTTTAACCACTCCTCGGCCAATCACGTAGCCCAAGTATCGGGCTTCTTCAAGCCCGATGTGGCATTTCTTGGGGTTTGCCGTTAAACCTGCATCTCGCAGGTCATCAATCACCGCTTGTACCTTCTGGAGATGAGTTTCCCAGTCCATGCTGTAAATTACGATGTCATCCAGGTAGGCAGAAGCGTACTGTCTGTGAGGCCTCAAGACTCGATCCATCAATCTCTGGAACGTTGCGGGAGCTCCGTGAAGTCCAAACGGCATATAGACATACTGGAACAGACCTTCCGGTGTAGCAAATGCCGTCTTCTCTCTGGCCGCCTCGGCCAGAGGAATCTGCCAGTACCCCTTTGTTAAATCCAGGGTCGTAATGTATCGGGCTTTACCAAGCCGGTCGATCAACTCATCAACCCGGGGCATAGGGTACGCATCAAATTTAGAAACTGCATTCAGTTTCCTAAAGTCATTACAAAACCGGATGGAGCCATCCGGTTTAGGTATCAACACAATTGGACTGGACCAGGCGCTGTGCGACTCCTCAATGACTCCTAAGTCCAACATTGCCATCACTTCCCGGGAGACGGCTTCACGGCGGGCTTCCGGAATCCGGTAGGGCTTCACATGAACAGTGACGCCAGGCTCTGTGACAATCTCATGTTTCACCAACTTAGTCCGGCCAGGTTTTTCGGAGAAAAACTGTCGGTTCTGTAACAAAAATTGCTTAACCTCAGATTTTTGTCGTTCTGAGAGAGTCTCGGCAACCTGCACCTCCGGTACGGTAGGTGAACAAACCGGACGGGGCAGATCCGCCGTTAGGGCAGAGCGGTCTTTCCAGGATTTTATCAGATTCACATGATAAATCTGTTCCGGTTTTCTCTTACCCGGCTGGTACACTTTATAGTTCACTTCACCAACTCTTTCTCGGACCTCAAATGGGCCCTGCCATTTCGCCAGGAATTTACTATCCACCGTAGGGATTAGGACCAACACCCTATCGCCGGGTGCAAATGTACGGACCTTAGCGCCTCTATCATAACTTTGCCTCTGGGCTTCCTGGGCCTGTAACATATGGTCCCTAACAATGGGCATGACAGCGGCAATACGATCCTGCATTTGTGTTACATGGTCGATCACCGTTTTAAAGGGAGTGACTTGACCTTCCCAGGTTTCTTTTGCGACGTCCAGCAGTCCCCGGGGACGACGGGCGTACAACAGTTCGAAAGGCGAAAACCCTGTGGAAGACTGGGGAACTTCCCTAATGGCAAACAGCAAATAGGGTAACAAGTAATCCCAGTTCTTCCCATCTTTGTCTATCGCCTTCCGGAGCATCTGTTTTAAGGTTTTGTTGAAGCGCTCAACCAGGCCATCTGTTTGAGGGTGATAGACAGACGTACGCAACGGGTACGAGCCTGCAGAGCTCCTTCATTACCCTCGACATAAAGGGAGTCCCCTGGTCGGTGAGTATCTGTTTTGGAATTCCCACCCGACTAAACATTTGTACCAATTCCTTGGCGATCGTCTTGGTAGCTGTGTTACGCAAAGGGACGGCTTCCGGGTAACGAGTGGCATAGTCCACGATGACAAGGATATGTTGGTGCCCACGTGCGGATCGGGGAAGGGGCCCAACCAAATCCATCCCAATTCTCTCAAAAGGGACCCCAATGATAGGAAGGGGTATCAAAGGGCTACGGAACCGAGATTTAGGGGCCGCGATTTGGCACTCTGGACAGGACTCACAATAGTTACGCACATCATAATGTATTCCAGGCCACACAAAACAATGCAATATCCTTTCTGTGGTTTTCTGTACCCCCAGATGTCCCCCCATTATATGTCCGTGGGCCAAATCCAGTACCTTCCGCCGATAAGGTTTGGGTACCACTAACCGTTGCACTGTGTCTTCCCCTTTTTTTTCTACCTGGTAGAGCAAATCATTTTCAAGAACCATATACGGGTACGCTAGCGTAGTGTCAGGTTCTACGGGTACCCCATCTATCATTTTTACATTTTTCCTAGCCGGAGTCAGGGTAGGATCTTTCATTTGCTCGCTGTGGAAGTCATCCACCTGGACTCCCAAATCTGGCAGGCAGGGTGCCGGATGGCTGTCTGCCTCCGCCTCTCGCTGAGGTTCCTCAGTTTCCTCCGTTTCCCCCGCCATGACGGAGAAGGGGTACTGAAGGTTAGATTCACTAACCTCCCCAGCAACATCTTCCTGTGGGGTCTCCTCTAGGGACTCGGACCTCCAGATGGCATGGGAGAAGATTCACGGGTACTGCTACCGTGAAGGAGCAACTGATTCTCCCACAACTGCCAGAAATAGGGAAAATCCCTGCCCAGGATTACATCCTGTAACAATGCAGGAACGAGTCCCACTTTGTGCTGCACTGACCCATAGGGAGTAGAAATCCATATGACCACTGTTAAGTACGAGCAGGTGTCACCATGCACACACGTCACAGAAAACTTGTCAGAGGGACCAGATGGAAGTGCCACCAGACTAGCTTTCACCAGAGTCACCACACTTCCAGAGTCTAGTAATGCCACAACATTTTTCCCATCAACAGATAATTCACACAGGTGTTTCGCTGTATCATTTTGACCCGCATTCACACTCACTAGCTGTGTAACCAAAGACATGCGTTTTTTAGAGTCTATAACGTCGCACTGCATGGGTTCAGCGGTAACAGGACAGTTCGCAGAAACATGACCCTTCTCATGGCAGCGGAAACACCTAACAGGTCCCCTACTGAGACCACCGTCCAATACTCTTGGTCTCGGAGTGCGAGCAGTCCCGGGTTCCTCCCCCACAGTTTTAAGCGATTTTCCTTCACCCGTGGTCCCTGGAACAGTCTTACCGGTTCCGCGAGGAGGAGGCACAGACCGGGGGTTGGCGGTGTCGTTGGGAAGTCCTTCTGCCACGGAATAACGCTCGACCAACTCCACAAGTTGATCCGCTGTCGTGGGATTTCCTTGGCTTACCCACCTTTTCAGCGCTGGGGGTAGTACTCTCAGGTACTTGTCCAGGACAACCCGTTGGATTATTTCGGGTATTGTCAGTACCTCGGGTTGCAGCCATTTCTTTGTCAAGTAGATCAGGTCGAACATCTGAGACCGCGCCGGTTTATCTTGCTGGTATGTCCACTGATGTACCCTCTGTGCCCGGACAGCCGTCGTCACACCTAGCCGGGCCAGGATCTCAGCTTTGAGTTTCTCAAAGTCCTGAGCGACCTCCGGGTCCAAATCATGGTAAGCTTTTTGGGCCTCGCCGGAGAGAAACGGGGCAATCAAATCGGACCATCGTGCCTTCGGCCACTTCTCTCTCAATGCCGTCCGCTCAAACGTTGTCAGGTATGCCTCGACGTCATCTTCTGCAGTCAGCTTTTGCCAGTATCGACTCACATGGATCCTTCTGGACTCTGCTTCCGGGTCAGCGTCAGGCATGCTCACCAGGCGCTGCGCCACCTGTTGGAGAAGTTGGCGGTCTGCAACCGTCATGTCCACTAACTCCTTCAGCTGTGCGGCCATCAAGCGATTAGCTTCGTGCTGTGCGGCAGTGGCCTGCTGCTGTACGGCAGTGGACTGTACTAAGGCTTTCACCATGTCTTCCATGCTGTCGCCTGTGCCACGGTATGCCCGCGTTCTCCACCACAATGTGACACAACAGTCTGGGATCGCCTTTGCTGGGGTCAAAGGCCACGTGGTTTGTGCATTGAATCTGAGGCGTACAGCAGGTTTCTGAGCAAGCTGACCTCAGGTCAGATTTATTAACGTGAAAGCAACATAGAAAAACAAAACATAAAAATAAATCCTAGCCTGTCCGGCGCTAACTAAACCAACACGTTGCTATCTCAACAGCTGAGGGGGCTTCTCCCACCCAGCTAACATTACACAATTCTTGAACATAGCTCTCACTCACGTTTGTCTCACACAGACAGGCAATCTGTGTGCCCCAGGCTGACGCTGGAAACCCCCAGCTGGTCATCTTTTATTCCTGCACTTATTAACCCATTAGCACCCTGAAGATACTGAGTGGCCTAATTCACATAGGACAAACACCTGGGCGAGATATACCTGCCTCCAACTACCACACCAGCATGAGTCTTACAGGGGCCATTCACATTTCCACGATTCTTCGCTGACCAAATCCTAGAGACATGGCCGATTTTGATCTAAGCGTCGGATCAAAATGAGCAATGTAAGCCTATGGATCGGGGAAAAAATTGTGTCGCACTCGTATGGCATCCGAGTGAGGTCCGATTTTCACAGACTATCACATAGTAGAAGATGGTTAAAAAAATGTTTCTCCATGTATGAGAAAAACTCACAACAATTGGACCACCCTCTGATCTAAGTCTGATCAAAATATTTGGTCCGATTTTCTCGTAGATGAGAAATACGGATATCTGAATGAGCCTTTAGACTGTGCAGGAACACATCCTATGGGAAAGACTAATGGTGTGTTACTCGTTCATTTCCAGGAGGAACATCAGAGGAATGGCACTATGCAGAGTACCGAGAAGAATTACTCCCGAATTACAGGGGCAACAACTATGTAAATAGATATATCAGGAGATCTGAAATTTGGACCCTTTATCAGATTTTTCCTTGAAGCATTGCATCTTACAAGCTATGGGGTAGATGTTATCTCTGTTTCATAAAAACATTTTTGGAAAACAATGTTTTTTTGGAATAAAAGAACACATCAAATCCCCTGAGACAGAGAGAACAAGATTCTCTATAGACTTGAATAAAATGAAAGGTCATCTGGGAATACAGCAAGACGCCACAATCCTCACGATCTCAAGCTCCCAGTATAGGGCACCATTGTGTTATAAACTAGTCCTACTTTATGCAGTTTAGCTCCACGTTTAAAGCGGAGAGTCAAGCAATTGAATTCTTTATTGTGGATGCCAGCTTATATAATGGGTCATAAAGGCACAATGTAATCGTATGCAATTTGGCTGCCTACGCTGCCTGCAAAGCTCCTGTGTTGTAATATTGCTTCCCTGCGTTCAGAGATGTGCGGTAATCATATTCGCACAAAGCGAGGTGTGGAATCGCAGACACTGAGAGCCGTGATCACATCCCGCACCTGTTTCCTGTTAGCACATGGTTGAAAAAACATAAAGCGTTTCTAAAAGGGGTTGTCTACGATAAAAAATGTGAAAAATATTCAAACACGGAAAACAAGATGGTGGGTGAGCCAAAAAGGTGCATATTGCCCATATGTAGAATGAATGACCATGTAACACAGAGGAATCACAAGCAAAAAATACATGTATAGAGAGTCAAAATAATGTCAAGTCAACTAATATTATAGACCAGGGAAGAAGGATTGATAATAAGGTCCCTGTGGACAAAGTCAATAATGCCCTGGTAGTGTAAGGATTCCAAACAGTGCCCAAAAGGGCAGCAAAGAGTGCACAGGCTCACCAACCATCCACCCGATGAGCGTTTCGCAACAGCTTCATCTGGGGAACATGCATATCTTCCTATTAATTCCTAATATTATAGACCAAGGAAGAAAGATTGATAATAAGGTCCCTGTGGACAAAATCAATAATGCCCTGGAAGTATAAGGATTCTAAACAGTGCCCAAAAGGGCAGCAAAGAGTGCACAGGCTCACCAACCATCCACCCGATGAGCGTTTCGCAACATCTTCATCTGGGGGACATGAAAATCTTCCTATTAATTTCTAAAATCATAGACCAGGGAAGAAGGATTAATAATAAGGTCCCTGTGGACAAAATCAATAATGCCCTGGTAGTGTAAGGATTCCAAACAGTGCCCAAAAGGGCAGCAAAGAGTGCACAGGCTCACCAATCATCCACCCGATGAGCGTTTCGCAACAGCTTCATCTGGGGAACATGCATATCTTCCTATTAATTCCTAATATTATAGACCAAGGAAGAAAGATTGATAATAAGGTCCCTGTGGACAAAATCAATAATGTCCTGGAAGTGTAAGGATTCTAAACAGTGCCCAAAAGGGCAGCAAAGAGTGCACAGGCTCACCAACCATCCACCCGATGAGCGTTTCGCAACATCTTCATCTGGGGGACATGCAAATCTTCCTATTAATTTCTAAAATTATAGACCAGGGAAGAAGGATTGATAATAAGGTCCCTGTGGACAAAATCAATAATGCCCTGGTAGTGTAAGGATTCCAAACAGTGCCCAAAAGGGCAGCAAAGAGTTCACAGGCTCACCAACCATCCACCCGATGAGCGTTTTGCAACAGCTTCATCTGGGGAACATGCAAATCTTCCTATTAATTCCTAATATTATAGACCAGGGAAGAAAGATTGATAATAAGGTCCCTGTGGACAAAATCAATAATGCCCTCGAAGTGTAAGGATTCTAAACAGTGCCCAAAAGGGCAGCAAAGAGTGCACAGGCTCACCAACCATCCACCCAACAAGCGTTTTGCAACATCTTCATCTGGGGGACATGCAAATCTTCCTATTAATTTCTAAAATTATAGTCCAGGGAAGAAGGATTGATAATAAGGTCCCTGTGGACAAAATCAATAATGCCCTGGAAGTGTAATGATTCCAAACAGTGCCCAAAAGGGCAGCAAAGAGTGCACAGGCTCACCAACCATCCACCCAACAAGCGTTTCGCAACAGCTTCATCTGGGGAGCATGCAAATCTTCCTATTAATTTCTATAAACAAACCAACTCGTTGTTTATATGTTCAGGAATTTGAGCATCTTTTAGGCTATGCACCCATGAAGTCTTTTTCTTGGGGGCTAATTCTGAAACCTGCTTGAAAAAGTGCATATTAAAAGCTAAAAAGAATGAACATATGCATGGCTATGTAAGAACGGCTTACTGCTGATATGTTCAGTCTTTTTAGCTTTTTTTTTAACCTCTTCACATCTGTAAAGCCACAAGTTAGTTAAAAGTGACCTGACCTTTCTTTCAGGTAGCTTCCTCCTGGAAGCCGCTCACTATTTTATACATACATGTGTAAAAAGACGACTGCAAAGATGCCAAAAAGGACACTTTGGTAAGAACACCGTTGGCTGAACATTCCTAGAATGCCCTATCTTATATTTTACGACTTATGATATTTTCTATGGACCTATAAATGTAAACACCCCCCTTGAACCATGAGCTTGCAGAATCTTAGCGCTAAGATGCAAGAATTGTAGTATTCTAGTACCTTAGCATAGCCATTGGCAAACATTGCCCTATTTCGGCAGAACTGATTCAAATTGGCATGAAAATGCTAAAGGTCACAAAACTTTCAAAACTTTTACACCACGTTTTTGGAGTAAAAACTTTTATGAATCGGCCCCATAGAGTTTCGCCCAGCAGCTGATCACCACGCGCTTCTCCAGGGGAATTACCATGTGCAATGTGTTACGCTGGGCTTCTTGGGACTGGAGGGATTACCGCGTGTCTGTGCTTATCTTCCCATAACATTTTCATATTCAATAAGGATTTAGAGAGGCAGCTGTTAATCCTAAGCCCCTCACCTACCAGGTAAAGATGCCATGTATTTGTACAGTACTCTCCTTCCAGCCTGAATCGTGCATTATCATACAGAGAATGGGTTTGTAATAAAGAAGGAGAATATGTAGCACAGCATATAAGGTTTAATCAAATGTGGCTGGAAAGAGATTTTCAGCCTTGCATAGTAATAAAAGCTAAACCCAATTGTTTCCACTCTTCAGCATGAAATCTTAGAGTCCATGATGGATCATTGTGAATGGGAAGAAGTGGAATACCTGAGGCTGCAATGCACCGCATTGTAATATGTCTATGCATCTTTCTTATACGTGCATGTTATGTCTCGTATAGATCAACCTGCATAGATATTGTGGATTATTGTGAATGCTAGGACATGGAACACAACGTCAATATTCCCGTCAATATTGCTATTGCTTGCTTGTCATATGAAGGTTTGTGTGATCTTGTAGCAAACCTGAATAATCCCATAGTAGGAGAAAAGGAAGAATGTAAAGGAAGCATGGAAGGGCGCATACAGTAGTGAGCAATATAGGCTAACAATATTGAGCCCAAAATCAAAATTAAATCATGACCAGGGAACGTTAGGAGCACCTTAGTGCATCCAGTCCATCTTGAAGATGTGCCAAATCCTGAGTTATATACAAAATATCTCCCTCATAAAGCTTGTGGGGGTGGCTCAAGTTGAAATATATCAGTTAAAAGGAAACTGTGAGCAGGTAGGGCCATCAGATTTTAGAACACTGTTAAAGCATTCTAGTTTTCTGTATATATTTCCTCAATCCCCTCTGCAAGACACAAAAAAGAGCTTTTATTATACCTACAGATGGCGCACTCCGGTCCGAATGGCGTCTCTGGTCTTGAACCGGCGCCTTCTCTCTTCTTACGATCGCTGTCCTCCTTCCTTGCTTCATGTGGAGTGACCACATGAAGAGAGGAGGCACGGGATCAAGACCAGAGACGCCCGTCGGAACGGACCACGCTATCTGGAGGTATAATAGCTCTTTTTTTGGGCCTTGCGGAGCAGATTGGGGACATACAGACAGCATTCCGGAAAGCTGTAAAAGAGGGCTAAAAATGCTGTCTGTACTTTTTTATGGGGAAAACCTGGTGACCTGATGCCCCTTATAAACATTTCCGTAATGCAAAAAAGGCATGAAGTGCTTAAAGACTGCAGCACAGATCTCCCAATGTGTTCTTGAAAACTTGAAGTCTCATAAACATGTCAAAATAGAGAGACAGTGGAGAGCCCAATTTTTTTTTGCCAACTCCAGTTTCTTTTTCTTACAGGGCCATAGATTTAATTACCAAATCAGAAGGGTAATATTTTACCTTTCTTAATCATATATCTGAGAAATGTTCTATATCTTATTCTGTTTTCACTTCATGACATTTCTCGTCTTTAAAGAATCACTCCCATCAAAATTTGTATTCTCTTAATATATTGCAATTATCATATTATACAGCACTGTGTACTTACAATTGCTAATTTTGTCATTTTACCCAGCTAATTCTCCTCTTTTCCATTAGGTCTATGACATCACTTGATTAAAAACAGACAAATTGAATCCCTCTAAGCTCTATCTAAATACAGGAGGTCAATTTTCTCTGCAAACGTCATGAGTCACTGCAAAAGTCCTTGGCAGGGGGAGAAGGGGGCAGTTGGGTCAAGAGTTGAAGAGGGGATGATTAATGCAAGGACAAGAGACTTCCTGTTTCTAGCTAGAGCAGAGAAAATACAAGAATTATCTGGGTAGAAAGGCAAAATGAGCAATTGTAAGTACACAGAGCAGTCTAATATGATGAATGCAATTTATTAAAAAATTTGAGAGGAGCAGTGCTTCTTTAAGGGTCTTTCTTCATGATTTAAATAGAAACATAGTAGTGTGCATACAGGTCATTATTCGTATCATCTTTCCAAAATCTAAGTATCATATACCGTGACTCAGTTATGCCATGTGTATTTCCTGGTAAGTTAAAAGTGTTATATCTCTGTTTCTTCTACAGGTAAATCACATTAATATTTCAGAATCCCATTGCTGATTGTTTGATGATGAGGATATTGATTTTTTTTTTATATTTCCCAGTTGATTACATCCTAAAGGATCCAGAAGAGAGAGAGAGGCTGTTGATCGGCAACATACCTCGTTCTTTTCCTCATCGGGTAATTCGTGCCCCTGTTCCTTGGCACTCTTCATACAACGATGCTCATAATTGGATTGAAGATCACCTTTTCACCACCAACCCTATGATGTTGACTTTGCAAGAACTCTGGGCTACTCAGTAAGTAGTATTATAGCTTATTGTAAAACTGCTGGAAATACTGTACCATATGTAGGAAAGGCTGTATGATCTACAAAGGTGCACTTCATAACATGGAACCCCATCGAGCAAGCTACAAGGAAAACCTCTGGCTACAAAGCAAACCTCTGTGTGTCTCCATATAAAAATATAGGCATATGGAGCTGCAGTAAAGCCTCATAGAAGTTTTGGGGCACTTTAGTACAGCTCAGTGCCACTAGCCTTTGGCTTGAGTTCAAAATATTATGGAGTTTTCTGCTAGATCATTGTTTCCCAAACTTCAGTCCTCACGACCCCCAAGAGGTCATGTTCTCAGGATTTATTTAGTAATGTAACAAGTGGTGGAGGAAGTATGATCCATGCACCAGGAATTCTCTCACTTGTGCAATACGAAGGAAATCCTTAAAACATGACCTATGGGGGCGCTGTGAGGACTGTAGTTTGGAAATCACTGTGCTAGATTATTTTCCAAGCCCTCATCTTTACAGTGGTCTAAAATAAGTAAAAGGAATAAAACTAACCTCACCAATCCCTTGATGTTAATGCTTCTCTGGTTTCCCGCTAGTCTTTGATTACCGTACTGTAGTCATGACGTGGCTTGTCAATACGTGACTGAGGCAGCTAGTCTCTACTGCCAGGGTAAAAGACTAGAACGGGTCTAGAAAAGTGTTGGAGCAGGAGCAACAGTTGATTGGTAGAGTGAGTTTGGGTACGTTAGACCATTGTTTTAAAACAACACTTCCCAGTCTCTTTAAAGGGGTTGTCCAGTACTTGGTCAATCGCTTCTAAAAACCTATGTTTCCCCCCAGTAAAATAATAACACTTATTTTCACCTCTAGTATCAGAGCTGGATCTCCTGTGGCTCGTGTGACATTATTATGTCATGCAATCCCTGCAACCAATCAATACTGGCTTCTCTCTCCCTTCCTTTGGACTAATCAAGACATCCAGAGCAAGTGATAGACCAGCTACACCTCCCACTTTCTCCAAATATCATTTATGTACGTAGGAAAGGAGACTGAAGCTAGGGCTAATTGGCGGCGGCACAGATCGCGTGACATAGGAATGTCACATAATCCCCAGGAGTGCCAGCGCCAGTACCAGAGGTGAGTATAAGAGTTATTATTTTACTCGGGGGAAAACATAGGGTATTGGGCAACACCTTTAAGGCACTTTTGTTTCCTCAAGTAGATGTTTCTGTCTTTCACATTGATGGCCTATCCTTAGACTAGATCATCAATATCTGATCAGTGGGGGTACAAGACCCAGAACCCTCTCTGATCAGCCGTTCCTGGTTCTGGCGGTGTCCGGAAGTGCTCAGTTACAGAGAGACCTAGCAATTAATTGGAATAGGGTGGGGAGACGTTGGTCGGAGATGTCATCGGACTAGTTAGGACTGTATTTTCAAACTATGTTTGGTTCCTGTAAAGCTTGTTCTCATTCTAAGATGTGTGGAACCTAAGGTATGCATGCCATTTTATAGAAATGACAGTTCTTTTACTAGGGGAGGACAAGCGACTTGTGAGTATTCTCTGGTACCGGCAGAGCGGGCAGTCAAATGTCAATTTGCATGTTTCCGGACACATTCTGACTAGATGTGTCCTGCCTTGCTCAGTACACTTACACTGAGCAAGGCCACGCACGTCTAGTGGGCATGTGACCTCATGTATGCAAATCGCATACTTGCGGACACATGGCCACCGTTCCGGCACAGGAGAGTCCTTATAGCACGCAGATTTGTTGCCTAAGGGGTCAACAACCTCTTTAATGTGTAGAAGTAGGACAAAGGTCTTGCATCAAATCTGTCATTCAAGAAATAAGAAGACGGCGTAGCTCTGAGCTGCTCATGAGACAACTTGAGAATACCCCATTAATAGAACACCACATTGTACCGATATCTGCAGCTTTCTCTTAATGAATATAGCTGCTTTATGGGAACTATCTAATCACTGTAGACAGGAATATGCCCACATGCATATCCAAATACCCTTTGGTTATGCCCACATGATGCTATCATGCTATAATTTTCCAAAATTGTGGCAAAAATGCATCGTTTTATCATGTGATTCAAAGATCCTGGCAAAAACGCAACGGTTTTGCCGATGCCAGATCTAGCGCGCAGGGGTAATTCATGTGCATCCAGTGTCGGGATAGTGCCAATTTCTATGCCTGTGCCCTGTGCCTTGTGTCTTTATGGTTAGGATGTGAAATGTTATGCTGGATATATATCACAGCAGCGATTGAAGACACATTACAGCTTTTGTATTGGGTCATCAATTCTGAGATTTTAGTGATATCGCCTCTAACCTTTCTTATCAAGTCCATTCGTGCAGAATACAGAACAGTCCTCTGAGTCTTTTATGTATTGTGTTTTAGGTTCAGCGAGTTGAGATTTGTACGGATAGAAGAATTGCTGTGTGGGAGCTTACCGCTGCTTCCTGCTGAATTTGAAGAGCTGGTTCAAAAGCATTGTCTGGAAGGCCGCACTACACTGCGGAACAAGTAGGTTCATCGTGCCCAAGTGTGGGCTGCATTGTTAGTGTATATATCCTATACCGCTAATGATAGTTATTAGCCTGCAATTACACCCAACACGGCTGAACTGCCACGGCCACTCATTATTCCTGATCTTTGCTCCTGTTGCTATCGGTGAATGGAACTCGCTCCGCGGCATTATTTTGTTGGATCCCAGGTAATTATAAGCCATGTAGTGTATAGTGTAGGTGCCACATCTCCAGCTTAATAACATGGGCATTAATGGAACTGCACAAATGTGAGCCGACGCAGTAACAAATGCAGGGAATAAAATTCGATTTACATTGATCCAAATAATTATCGTTTCCCTAGAGATAGATGTGTACATATGTAATATCTCTAAGTCACATGCAGGGCTTTAAGGAGGACCCGTTATCTCTCCGGACATGGCTGGTCTACTAATAATATACGGTATATATATATATATATATATATATATATTTTAAAAAAGCTCTGCGTTATGCTATTTCTTTGTTATTCCTCCTGGAAATGTATGAATAAATTGACAACTGGGTGTTACCATTGCCTTTTTAAAAGGGGCTTGACTCTACACAGTCTGGGCTTGCCAGCACTGTTGTACTGTGTTCAACTGTGTAGAGACAACCCCGCCTCTGGTAACACCCAGTTGTCAATTTCTTCATATATATATCTATAAAAGATTAACAAAGTAAAGGCACCTTACAGAGCTCTGAGAAATGTCGCTTCAGAATTGTTTTTATTTCAAATACACTGCATTTAGGCAACCGTAATAATCAGACAAGTGCTATTTGACGTTTTGATGGACAACAGTGTTATTCTATGGGGCCGTGCACATGTCCTACTTAGATTGCACTCGGCCATGCTTGTCAATGAGTCTTTGGAAACCATCGAACTGCACTTGGATAATATCTAAGTGCAGTCCAATTTCCACAGACTGACACAATGGAGAAGATGGAGATGCAGGTGCCGGCAACTGTATGTCTTCTCGCCCGAGAAAATGTTGTTGATTATGCAAATCACACTCTGATCAGAGTGTGATCACAGTGTACACCAATTTTCCACGATGAGAAGGGACAGGGGGTTGGACACGATGACCCTTGAGGACCCTTCCAACTCTAACATTCTATGATTCTATGAAGATGGAGAGAAAAAATGTCTTCATCTTCTCCATACTTTCAGTCTGTGGAAATCGGACTGTACTCAGATGTCATCCATGTTCAGCCCAATGTTTTCCACAGACTCCAAGACTTGCTTGGCTGAGTGAGATCCAAATATCGGCTATATAGTGAATGTGGAGCTGGATCATGTCCTATACATGGCCACCCTGATTCATCATTGCCTTTGCGCCTATTTTTTGTCCAGTTTTGTGAGTTTTGTGCCTTTTTTTTTCTGTTTATACCCAATTCATTATTCTATTTGCTCCTTTTTAACACTAGGACTACTGGTATAGTCATTTTGACTACTTACTTGCAGTAGTTCTAGTCAGGGTTCACGAGTCCAGTAGTCCTAGTGTTAAGTGTATTTTATAATAGCATATCTTAGGTTTTTTTTGTTATTTCCCCTCCTCTTTGTGGGTGGAGTTTACTGATTACAGATGTTTTCACCGAATTCATCAAAATGTGACACAACTTAACACCCACCTGATGTATTTTTGAGTAATTAGGAGAATAAACAAAAAATGAGCGGCACTCACCACTGGTTCATTATTTTGTGCTTTTTTATTCTAAGGTCATATGAGAATAATGAGTGAAGACTCACAGGCTGGGCTACAGCTGTTTTGTGTCTATTTATGTTTGATCAATGAAGCACCAGATGAAGCGTAATTAGATGCGAAACAACTGAAATCCAATCTGTGTGTCTTCATGTCTTCACTCTGTATTTCCTTGGAATACAAAAATTACAAACTAATGTGCCAGTGGTGAGAGCCAAACCTTTGTTCTTCTACTCTTGTAATTTTTGAAGATTGTATTGGTGCACAGTTGAGCACCACCACGTCTGGTCTTCTCTTTTCAGTCGAGCAGCATATACTTGCTACAGTGCCTGTCTGCTGATCTTTTGAAATGAATGTATTTTTTAGAGTCGGCCAACACTTTTTCGGCAATCATAACAACTTTTGACTCCAAAAGTTACAAAAACTGTTTAAGCGCATTTTTTATACTTTGCGCCCCAAAAAAGACAATTAATTCCAGAAGAAAAAGGAAAGTGACTTTAACCCCCCTCTTTCCCCCCTAAATAATGAGTCGGGGTTTTTGTGTTCATTTTAATTTCTATAATTTTTCACTTGTTTTTTTCCGGTGATTGCAGATGGATACCACATTGCGCTTCACTCTTTAAATCGGACAAGGATAAGTGGATTCATTTAGTCCCGCAGAATGACAACGACTCCACTATTCAGGTTCAAGAGTTTTTTGCTTGTGTTTCCTCTTTGATGTCCCTGCAGCTGCGTGGGATGGTCATCAATTCTCTTCGGGACTTGCTGTCTTTTTTCACAATCCAGAAGGTAATTAGGACAGAGGATAATGGTGAATAGTCTTCCAATATGGTTTAAGCCTGGCAAAAATGCAAATGGGGACAGCTACATTATGAAGGTTGTATCTTATTTCCAAATTTAAGGTCTGCCATCAGTTCTTTACATTCACCTTTGTTCATTATGTATTACAAATATTGTCTTAACTCAATACTCTGCAATCACGAGGCTTGTAATAAACCGTAGAAAATAACCTAGAACAACCCCGGGTTATTAGTCTGGCTGTTGAAGTAAAAGAGTGTGATGCTAATAATTACATCCTTTAGGTATAAGGTTAAAACATTTTTCCTTACTGTGCTAATGGATATTTTTACATCCGTATAATTGGTACTTGTTCCTTTTATTCCTGACTTTCAAGAACTAATTAAGTTACATCTTGTTCCGCTAAAGGACGGGTAAAACTGAGGTTAGATCTTGTTTGTTCTTTATACTAATTGTCTAGATTTATAGAGAAGAAATAAAGGTATATAAGTACAGTAGTATAAGGCAATAAAAGAAAAGTCTTCAAAAAATAGTTTCCAAAAAGTGACCATAAGCCTTTGGTCATCAAATACAATACTGTTATTTCTATGTTTTCATTGAAATATTTTCAACAAGAAAAACAACAATAGTAAAGAATACAATCGGTCAGCTGTATAAGGTATGAGGCCGGATTCACACCACTGTCCGAGTATGGTTGCGATGCATTGACCGGTTGCGGGTTGCCTAACTCAACAGCCTCATGGACAAATTTGAAGGCTCTCGAGATAGGCTTCATCCAGACATCTGTTTTTTATGTTTTTTTTTTTTTTCACATAGGAGACAAACTGTCCTAGTTTTTTCACTTATTTTGTCCAACCTTTCATTAGATTTTCATCAGATCTTCATCTGAGTTTGGTCCAAGTTTCATCGGTTTTTGCACGAGGAACAAAAAAAGTTTCTCAACCTTCTCCGATAAAGCAGTCCATGAATAGCGGACAGCACTCAGATGGCATTCAAGTCACGTCCTTTTTTTTGACAGGCCCATAGATTCTCGGATCAATACCAGGCATGTCTCTGCGATGTAGCGCGGACAACTCTGTCTTCAAAAAAAGGGACGTGTGAACAGCTCCTTAGATTACACTAGGTGCAAGTGCTATCCTTAAAAAATACGGATAGAACTTGTATGTGAAAAAACGGACATCTGAATGAGCTCCTAGAGTCCTGAGACCCACAGCTGGTCTGTACTCAGACAGCAAAGCACAGATGAGCAGAATGACCTATAGGTTTGTTGGAAAAGATTCAGTATACACTATCTCGTATTTTATTCATTAAAATCCCTGGTGTTTGTATGTATATGAGTCCAGTGGGTGGTCCTTCCAGTGATGGACAGCTATCTCATGGAAGCTGTATTAAGAGGTACCAGAAGTCCACCACCAGTCCACATAGCAATACACACCTCACTAAAAACCCACCTGTTAGGCTTACCTGGTGAGGTGGGTACTGCGAGCCCAAAGTCTGGTTGGGCACACAGACCATGGGCGTCACTGTAGCAGGCAGATGAGAAGATGCCGCAGGCAGGCAGGTGATGTCTTGAAGACCGCAGACAGGTAGCAGAGGTACTGCCAGCCGCAGGCAGAAAGGTCTCAGGAGCAGTAAAATCTTAATCCCAAGACACAGGTGGTGAACCTTACATAGGCCCAGGCAGACAATCACATGGCATCATGCCGGACCACCTGCAAAGCCGACGTGGAGCACAACAGAGTACAGCAGACAGGTGTGGGGGGAGCATAGCCGAGATCCAGGACAGCTGTGTAACACCACCACTTTGGTTTTGACACTTCCTAGTCCCCCACCAATTGCTGTACTTATGTAAAGCTGACCAAATGTTGTCTATAGTCATGTGACTGCTGCAGCCAATCACTGTTAATGGCACATGAAGTCTCTGAACTTCCTCTGTAGCCGATCATGTGTTTTCTAGCCGCTTGACCCCTGCAACTAATCACTAGTTAGCTTTGGTCATCATGTGACTTGACAGCACTTGATCAGGGTTGGAGAAAGTACAGAAACTTCATGTGCCATCAATCAGTGATTGATTACAGCGGTCACATAGCTAGACAGCATGTGACCATCTATGTAGAAGGACATAGATCCGAGGGGATCGGTGAGGTGAGCATGTTATAATAAGTCAATTGTATCCTATCGTTTTCCCATCTGAATACTGCATTTTTCACTCTGCAGCGGCTTCTGCAGCCGCCATAATTCTTTACTAAACTCCATTTTTGGAGATTTACTGTTCTTACCGAAGTATAAAAAAAAAAAACAGAACAATCACGCTGTATAGCCTCTGTTTTCTGTATCTTCTGAAGATCCAGTTCAGAATGTTCAGTGATCCCTAAAATTAGTTGTGGAGAGCTGTATTGACTGAGATGAGCTCAGATGACAGAGAAATGGCCTCTATCTGCCGGAGCCCAAACACAGGTCTGATAAGTCATTTACAATACGAGCGCACGTAGAACTGGAATCGTGACTGGAACAGCAACCAGGTAGCGGAAGCGCAGAATATACAGAAGACGGGAAGAATGAGGCTCATCATCAATGCTATATGTGTGTATGGGGACACACCTGTCAATAAAAAGGAGTTTTGAAGGCAGAACTTGACATTGACCCTCGCCGGTGATTTGTCTTCTCCGTCACCTCTTTTTTAACTCCCATTTAAACCATCCTCTTTCTAAACCGCGGCTGTGCAACATACCTGTTTGCAATAAGGGAGCCGTGATTTTGGCAAAACGAATCACTCAACATGTTCCCTTTGATCTACAGGGTGGGCCAAAATTTGACATACAGTACTGATCAGGTCATCATATTTTTATTCTATTTTTCATGAATATTTCTCTTTATTTTACTGATAAGGAGTCTGAGTCCAGCATTGGAAGATTGAAAATCCCAAGCAGATGCTCAGAGAATGGCAAGAGGCATCTGACATTGCTCCACCAACAGGTCTGACAATTTATTGTATCTGATGAGCTCGGTGGTAAATGCACCGCAATCTGAATGTCCTTCATTAAAAATGAATGAGATTAGAGTCCCTGACATTCGTGAAAAAAATTATTGGACGGTGCAGCTTTAACTCCATTTTCGGAAGTAGGCATCAACTCTTGAGATGAACGTTGCATGGTCTTCTTCGGAGTGTGTATAAATGTCAGGGTTACCCATCTCATTCTCCTTGGCCACAGACAACGAAGGACTTACAGATTTCGGTGTTTTAACCACTGAACCCATTGCGCCAAATATATCTGTAAGACAATTTCCAGACGTGTTGGTGGAGACGTTCCGATGCCGCTTTCCACTCTCTTCGCATCTTTGGTCTTCCAGTGCTGCATCAGAATCCACTTACTTTCTACTTTGCTCATTGTTCTTAATACTTGTAACATAATAAGAAATAAAATACAGGGTGGGCCATGTATATAGATACACCTAAATAAAATGGGAATGGTTGATGATATCAACTTCTTGTTTGCGGCACATTAGTATATGGGAGGGGAAAACCTTTTCAAGATGGGTGGTGACCATGGCGGCCTTTTGAAGTCGGCCATTTTGGATCCAACTTTATTTTTTTCAATGGGAAGAAAGAAGAAGCAATGCTAGCACAGGCATCCAGTAACCATTGTTTCATATGCTTTGGGGTCATCTGAAAGCAATTGTCTATGCTGTGAAGATACGAGATGTGCAGCATCTGAAACAATGGATACTGGAAGCCTGTGCTAGCATTTCTTCTGCGGTGTTGCTATCAGTGTGTCAAGAGTGGGAGAAGAGGGTTGCATTGACGTCCAACACAATGTGTAGCACTTTGAGCACGTTTTATAAGTGGTCATAAACTTGTAAATAACTCATGTAAGAATAAAGTTACATTAAAACCAAGCACACCATTGTTTTTCGTGTGAAATTCTCAATAAGATTGATGTGTCACATGACCCTCTTCCCATTGGAAAAAATAAAGTTTGATCCAAAATGGCCAACTTCAAAATGGCCACCATGGTCACCACCCATCTTGAAAAGTTTCCTCCCTCCCATATACTAATGTGCCATAAACACAAAGTTGATATCACCAACCATTCCCATTTTATTTAGGTGTTATCCATATAAATGGCCGACCCTGTATATATTTGATCACAGAAAGATTCACCGATGCTTAACTGTCAATTATATTACAACACCCAGCTGGTTCACTAATAGCTCCCCCTGAAAAAGTGCCCCATAAAATGAACATAATGCACAGCAATGTCAAAACGATTTTGCTGTGCACATGTTCAGTCGTATGTCACTTATGTTAACATTCAGTCTACGTTCCCAAGATTAATAATTAGGGAGGTTTTGATGTTGCCCCCCCTCTATACTTGATAGTATAGAGCAAGAAACGCTAGTGGTGGAGTCACCTCAACAACTTTTTGGGAAGATGGGAACCTTTCTTGGGGAGTTTCCTTTTCTGATCTTTTCGCCACCTTGAAACTCTATGGATATTGTTTTTAGAACTGGAAAATCAAATAGATTCGTTGACCACAGTGATGACATTTCAGCAATAGTACGGTAATATTCCATGGCCAGCATGTGTGTGCTACAGTCACCTCGTGATAGGAAATTAGTAACGGGAGGACCCTAGTGATGGGTAAAGTGGGAACACCACTGATATCCTCAAGGACCAGGCGGGTGCTTCTGCTCTTTGGAGGCCTCATGAAAATATTTACCCTAATATGTTATAAAGTTTGCCACCTTCTAAATCCTGTCCTGCCACAACAGCAATACTTACATTTGTGACGATTTTTTTTCCCTAGAACTACCTTTGATGATAGGTGTGGGGAGGGTGTTAAAGATGCACTCCTCCTCCCTCTCCCCATCATCAAAATATTATCTTCTTAATATATTGGAATCATCATATCATGCAACACTGTGTACTTACAATTGCTCATTTTGCCTTTCTACCCAGCTAATTCTTATCTTTTCAATTGGGTCTATGACATCACATGGTTAAAAATGCACTATCTGACTCCTTCTAAGCTCTGTGTAGAAATAGGAGGTCAATTTTCCCTGCATGACTCACGAGTCACTGCAAACGTCCCTGGTAGGGTTAGGGTTGAAGCAGCTGGGTCAGGAGTTGAAAAGGGGAAGGATTTTTGCAGGGAAAGAGACTTCCTGTGTCTACATAGACCAGAGAAAAAAGAACTATTTACTGGGTAGAAAGGCAAAATTAGCAAATGTAAGTACACAGTTCTATACGATATGATGACTGCAATGCATGAAGCTTTCATGGGAGTTCTTCTTTAAGAAAATATTTTACTTTGGTAAAGATATCACAGTACCTAGGCTACTGTTGTGGAAATGAAGAATCCTCAATAGTATAAGATAAAGGTTTTAATTACCCACTAACGTGTTTTGGCACCGGACTGGAGCCTTTTTCATGGTTAAAAAAAAAGTGTGACTTTAAGGTTCTGTCACTGTGTTACGAGGACAAAAAATATGCCATGAATAAGGTGAAAACATCTTGTTTTGGGGTTTTTGGAATCGTATATAGAATCTTGTTTGATCCTTTCATGTATATAATATTGGATATTAATTGGAAGCTAATTTTGAGCTTCAAGTAGCTTACTATGTTTGTTATCAGCTGGAAAAAATGGAAATCTGCATGTAGTCAGCTCTACGCTCAGTTGGCGAGCACTGTGCTGCGGCACTGCTCCCAGGAGCGCAGGGTCCTCCTCCCGGCTCACTGGTGGCTCCTTCACACTCATCGAATAGCTTTTGATTCCCACTACAGATATTGTTCCGTAAAACTTCCATCCATTGATTTGCACCATGTGGTTTATTGTATTTCACTGCAAGTAAAATGAAGAAAATTTACATGAATTCTATTTCATGTGGAGAACAGAAAGGTCTGTATGAGTAATGAAGGAATCCATATACTGCGACAAGAGTGACCGGTTATTAGATGCAATTATGGACTCTTCTCCTGGTCATATGTTTTCACTGCAGATTTTATCAGTATTTTTCTTGTTAAAGCATACTTTTTGTCTTTTCACACAAAATTTGTAGAAAAGCAGGGTCCTGCTGCCCTCAAACTCCACAACTGTAAGGCGCTTTTGGCTCACATACCAGTCTAATATGTCCAGGAACTGTGTCGGTTCTTAAACTTGCCATCTGCTCTTTTTCAATGGGAGGTTCTTCTTCATTAGCATTCTGCCAGCACTAGAGGTGCTGGAACATTTCTACCCTCACTTCCCAGCATGCACTGCTCTTGCCATTGCCCAATGACAGCAGAGAAGCAAACACCCGTCTCCGTTTCCTGTAAACTGTGTCGTCTTCACTGTTAGAGAAGGATTACAGTTGAAGGGAACGTGGATAAGATAGTCAGAAGGAAGACACCTAGTCTCTGGCACTTTACAGTTATTTTTTTAGGGCTACGACAGTATAGTATTAAACCCTTCACCCCACTGGACATACTGTACAGGTACATGCAATTTCAGTCCTTGTGTATGAGGCGGGCTCAGGAACCTATTCTGGCTATGATTTTCAGCCTCTATCAGGAGCGAGTGGAGCTACGCTCCGATCGCTGCTGTTAACCCCTTTAAATGCCTCTGTCGATCTCTAGCAGCGGCATTTAGTGAGTTGTCTAACGGTCATACTATTCTAGGCCTCCAAGATCATCAAAAAATCGTTAAAAAAAAAATTGATTGGAAATGGCACTTCAAAGTACTTATTACCACAAAATGCCCCACTGTGATTAGACAGTGGACATTTACGAAGAGAACCATAGAGTACAATAAAAAGATAAACTTTTATTATTATTCACTAAAATACCAATACAGACATGACTTTGACACAAAAATACCCAAGGGGGTATCTGAACCTCATTTAAGACCAACTTACAGGAGTTAATCACACATTTAATGTTTATGCATATGCCTATATTGTGGTGTTTTTCTCCTATATGAACCAGCAACCCATCAATATAGGTAACAGTATACATATAAGGTCTAAACAATATCCAAAAGAATCAAGAAACCTAAAATCCTAATTATGAATGGCCCTGCATAAGGAGTATAGCCCAATGTGCATCGCTAAGTCACAATATCTACCTGATTTCAGAAGGTCATCAGTGAAGGATAAAAGGTCCGGTAGTTCCCCTGCGCCCCGACGCGCGTTTCGCCCGTAGCTTCTTCTGTAGGCCTCCATCTGCCCATGATCACAAGGAGCAATAGCTTACTATGGCAGCCAGGGGTCTTCTGTGGGCCACCATGCCTGCCATAACAGTACTTCTGTAAAGACCAGCCTGTAGTTGGGCTTCTAGGAGCCTACAGTATTCACAATATTCTGCAATATTACAGTATTCCAATATAAAGAACAAGTGATAAGGCAATTGCCATTTCATGCCGAATTGGCATGAGAAAATAATCGCGGAACTGCACTGCCCCATAGTATAACACTGGGCCAAGTGCTATCCGATAAAACATTGCACTTGGCCGTGTTATATGCCAGTGTGAGTGAACCCTGAGCATGACTTATTTTTAGTGTCTATACTATTTACCAATGTGAATGGCACAATCAATGGCAATGTTAATGCTAGTATTTTTGTTTCAGATTTATAGGGTTTATCATATGTATATTACTACAGTAATTTTATTATACATCTATTCCTATTTTGTCTTCACCAGGATGGCAATGATTTTGGAGAAACATATGACGAGATGAAATTCTTCACCCCTCAAATTCTCATAATTAAGCTCAAGGTTGAGGAACCAAAAATAGCTTTTGAGCCAGTTCTGGAGGAGTGTTGGAACCTAATAAAACGCTGCTTCCAGGAGATTATTCGGAGCGCAGAAGGACTTCCTAAAGTATGTCATGTAGAGAAATTAAAGGAGGTGCAGTTTACTGGGTGCAACATTTAAGAAACGTTGTCTAGTCATGTGCCGATGAGTGTCCCAGAGAAGAGGGTTAAGCCCCATACACATTAGAACAATGACTTCCGGAACCACCAATATCAATGGAACCAGTCTAATGGATATGGTGCATTCAGACTCTCCCCGGGCATCATCTAATAATGAAAAGGCAGGTCCAATTTCGGACTGACGATCCTTTTTGTTCTCTTTGGCCACGTTCACACCATCAGTATTTGGTCAGCACTTTACCTCAGTATTTGTAAGACAAAACCAGGAGTGGAACAATCAGAGTAAAGGTATAATAGAAACATATGCACCACTTCTGTATTTATCACCCACTCCTGGTTTTGTCTTACAAATACTGAGGTATAAAACTCACCAAATATTCAACGTGTGCACGTGGCTTTACATTTCCACAATGAAAATGGAGTGGATTTTCAGGCCACATTCACACATTCAGTGGTTGATGAGTATTTTACCTCAGTATTTGTAAGCCAAAACCAGCAGTGGGTGATAAATACAGAAGTGGTGACGTGTTTCTATTACACTTTTCCTCTGATTGTTCACTCATGGTTTTGGCTTAATAATACTGAGGTAAAAAAGTCACCAAATACTGAAAGCGTGAGCATGGTCTAAGGTTACGTTCCCACGATGAGTATTTGGTGCGTTTTTGATGATGCAGATTGTCTGCACCTAGTAGGTAAATTATGTTATTTGCCTTCTTTATTTTGTTTTTGACTGTGTTTGTTTACTTGCATTTTAATTGTCTCTTGTCGGTATGTCATGTTTTAAATAAAGCAGCTTTGTTTTTGATACTTCATGGAATTTGTTTTTTGACAAAACTTTATCGATACAGTCGAATTTGGATTACATTTCGCAGCGTATGCTAAAAAAATCATATGCGTTTCTTTACCTGCGGATTTTATGCTACTAATGCAATTCTGTTGAGAAAATACGCACATAAAACTCAGTGGAACCCCCAAGAGAAATTGACACGCTGCCACTGGTCAGAATACGCAGCATAAAAAAGCACAGTGGGCATTAGATTTCTATTAATCACATCCAATTTGCTAAAACTGTAACACGCCATAATTTTTTGCATTGAGAAAGTATGTAGCATCAACAACTCATCAAAATGAACTATGAGTAAAATGAACTATTTCTGAGAGATGTTTTGACCCTCCAATGTGGATGAGGTCCTCTATGATGAGATAATCGAGCCTCCTGAAATAGAGATCCATTGTATTCTGTATTTTTAACAAAAAGCACCAAGTCTGTTAAAGGGGTTGTCCAGGCTTTGGATACAAATCTGCAGTCACTCTATACTGCTTACTGTTCATTGCGAGGATTTTCCGGTGCTGCCGGCCTCGTGAACAGTGGGCTCGTTACACCAGGTATAGTATTTGCATACATACGGTCATGTGCCAACTAGACGTGCGCGACCTCATTCAATCCAAGTGAATTGAGCTAGGGCGGTCACGTCTAGTCGGAATGTGACTGAAAGTAAGCAAATTAATTGTACCCCAAGGCTGGACAGCCCCTGTAAGTACTAGCAGAATTTAGGAAACATGTTATAGACATGTGCGAAGAAGGATGGTAGTTTATCATCCATCTGTTACATTGGTTATAAATGTTATTTTTCATCATTTACTTTCTGGCACACCACTGCCCAGATAATGTCAAGGTTGAAGTTATCTACTCATACCATGACCTTTTATTAATATTTATCCACCCTCCCTCCGGGCCTGATCTATTACTGCCACTCCATGTAGTATGGTAATACATTTTCTATAAGAAGTATGTTCCCTGGACACAATCCTACTCCCATCAGAACTTAGAATATTATATATAATTCATGAACATTAGTTGTTGGAAAATTCGTTATTACCGACCCTCAACATCTCCAGTGAATTGTGCGCTGAGCCGTTATGCTACATACTTAACAAATCAAGTGACCTGCAAGATTGTTAATCCACTTACTTAAATCAAGATGTATTCTTCACTTATAGGTGGAAGTTGAGCTTTTTCCAGATCTTCAAGTAGAGAACCTTATTCTGAGCTCTGTAAAGCAAGAGGAATCCTTAGTGTCTGAATATATTAACAAAACCAGAGAGATCTTTAACAAGAATATAATTGGCCCACAAAAGTAAGAATCTGCAGCACTATTTATCATCTATCTATCTATCTATCTATCTATCTATCTATCTATCTATCTATCTATCTATCTATCTATCTATCTATCCATCCATCTATCTATCTATCTATCTATCTATCTATCTATCTATCTATCTATCTATTATCTATCTATCTATCTATCATCTATCTATCTATCTATCTATCTATCTATCTGTCTGTCTATTATCTATCTACAGTATCTATCTATATATTATCTATCTATCTATCATCTATCTATTATCTATTATCTATCTACGGTATCTATTATCTATCTGTCTGTCTATTATCTATCTATATATTATCTATCTATCATCTATCTATCTATTATCTATCTATCATCTATCTATTATCTATCTATCTAAATAGAAAAGACAGATAGCAGCAGAAACTTGAGCAGATTTTGTGTGCAATACTTCCTGAATAATGCGGTTGTCCAACGCAAAATATAAATGGAAAAAAATCAACTGGAGTTCTGCCTGATTTATTTTTCTATCTATCTATCTATCTATCTATCTATCTATCTATCTATCTATCTATCTATCTATCTATCTATCTATCATCTATCTATCATTCTATCTATCTATCTATCTATCTATCTATCTATCTATCTATCTATCATCTATCTATCTATCAATCATCTATTTCTCATATATTATCTATCTATCATTCTATCATCTATCTATCTATCTATCTATCTATCTATCTATCTATCTATCTATCTATCTATCTATCTATCTATCATCTATCTATCATCTATCTATTATCTATCTATCTATCTATCTATCTATCTATCTATCTATTATCTATCTATCATTCTATCTATCTATCTATCTATCTATATATCTATCTATCAATCATCTATTTCTCATATATTATCTATCTATCAATCA